>NC_089507.1:184154604-184461056 GCF_036850995.1 Saccopteryx leptura
TACTACAATTTGACATCTCAGAACTGAGGGCTTCTTGCATTGAAGACCTTGAACTTCCTTTACTCCACTACATGCAGAACCACGGTCCCATTTTGGCTTTTACCGGATTCAGTTCCCTGAGCTTTCCCCCACACAGGGTGCCTGCTGCTCCATCTGAGCAGCAACGCCTCCACCCAAGTTAGAATCACTGTGTTTAATGAGGCTAGGCTCTGTGAGCTGGCTTATCGTGTGTGAACTTCCCTCTCAGATGAGATTCTCCTGCTCTGGACGTTCCCATTACTCATCGGTGCACTGCTCACACATATTTGGTTGTTGTGTTCGAGTGTAAACACACGAACTTCTCCAGGTTACCTGCAGCAAGACACGGTCTGTTGCCTAATGCAGTTAGCCACTTGGAAAGGTGGGCAGGTTCTAAAAGGGAGCTTTGTCATCCAGCAGCGCTGGGTTTCAGGGTACCCTGACCATTAGCAGGGTAGAGACTGGGGGGAAGAGACTTGGTGTCGTTAGCAGACCTTGAATGGTTGTGGGAGAAGCTAGAGAAATTACAGTGCTAGGGAAAGTCAGAAGAAGTGGCCACAGGATCACAGGATCGGTCGGAGAAGTCAGGCACGCCCAGACACGAAGAGGACTGGAAGGAAGACTTGGGAGGAGGCTCGCTTCTCTGTGGCTGTTGCTTCTGTGGGTTTGTAGTCAAGCTTCTGGTGTGGGGGGGTCTCAGGTCACATATGGTCACAGCAGGTGGGAAGAGGGGCAGGATACAGAGAGGAAAGCAAGGACCAGCAAGGACCTGTGGGCATCTCTGCAACTGTGTGTCGCCACAGCTAGCAATGACACCTTCCATGTGCGATGGCTGCTGCTTCACGTCTGCCTTCTCAACTCCTCTCTGGTCAACTCTAACCAGAACATAAGGGAAGAGGATTCTGGGAAATGCAATTCCAGCTTCACCAATGTGAAACATTATACAATGTGCTGAGTTTCCTTGTAATTGAATTAAAGGAAGCAATGCAGCCTCACCAGGCGGTGGCACAGTGGATAGAGCGTCAGACTGGGATGCAGAGGACCCAGGTTTGAGACCCTGAGGTCGCCAGCTTGAGCGCGGGCTCATCTGGTTTGAGCAAAAGAAAGCAATGCAGTTATTTCCTTCACAAGGACATAAAATAAATAGTAATGCAAACATTTTGGATATAGGTATATTAGGGTTTTTTGTCACATTTTTAGTCGATATTTTTCACTTTTGTTGAGGGACATGGCAGTAGTTGTTTACATTTGACTCTTACCTATAACAGGAAGAAGTTCTAATATTTTTAGTGAGATTTTATTTTAGATAGATATACCATAGGCTTTAGGGAGTATTTATTTGTTTATTTGCCAGAGGGGAGGGGGACTGACAAGGACAGACAGATAGAAAGGGAGAGAGATGAGAAGCATCAATTCTTCGAGATGGCATCTTAGTTGTTTATTGATTGCTTTCTCATATGTGCCTTGAGGGGGGCGGGCTGCAGGTAAGCCAGTGACTCCTTGCTCAAGCCAGCAACCCTGTGCTCAAGTTGGTGACCTCGAGGTTTCAAATCAGCGTCTTCAGCATTCCTGGTTGATGCTCTATCCACTGCACCACCAACTGCTCAAATAGGGAGTCTTCATTTTAATTCACTGAAATAAATAACTTCATTCATTTTACCTTCTTGGTTACATGATATCAGCTAGTCAAGAAAGTGGTGTCAAGAGACCACGAGCATTTAAGACTTATTTTTTTTAAAAGAAATTCTATTCTCTGTTGCAAATTCTCTGTGTGTCCTTGAGAAATCACATGAAATCCCCACCTGTTGAGTAAAAATACTCAGCTTTCAATCTTGTAAAAAATAATGCAAATTGATTGGAATGGACTTTGCTTAAAACGAGTCTGATATAAACAGGAAGAGGGGTAAACAATTCCTTTTTGAGGCAGAGCTGCTACTTCAATGCTCCTAAAAAAAAAAAAAATCCACTGTCCTGATAATGGAAACAATGGCTTTCTTGAATAATCACTGTTATTAAATATTTATAGCCCACCTCAAAAAACATTAATTTCTGGGATCCACTTAATCAGAAGTAATTTCAGAATTCCTTCCATTGTGATTATAATTATAATACTATGCAGATATAGTGGCGATAGATAAGCAATATTAGAATTTTAATTTGGGGATATTATTAGATAACGGAACCAGAGATAAGCATACGAGCCAGTCTTCTAAATATTTATAAAGCCTCTACTATCTGCAAATTGTTTTTCTAGATACTGAATGAGATGCAGCAAAGGTTACTTCCTTACAACCACTGTTTCTTAGACATTTATGTTTATTTGGCTTAAACACCTCTGCCATACACAAGAACTAGTACAGTTTTCTAAAATAGCCAATGATTAACATCTGAGTTGCATTTTGGAATTGATAGCTATTTTAAAAAGTAAAACTTGCAATCTATACTTAGTTGGTCCATGAAGGCCTCTTAAGAGGTTATTTTTGTGAAAAGGTGTTTGACATGGAAAAAAATAAAAACACTATTCTGATGCTAAAGCACACCATGATTAAATATCCAGATATAGTTGGCCCGAAAAAGCACATATCCTTAAAAAATACCCTTCTACTTAGAGTGGCTAGATTTAGAAAACAAATACACAGAAAAGCTATACACACACACACACACACACACACACACACACACACACACATAACATATTCAGTTAAATTTGAATTCCAGCTAAAAATTAAATTTAATGTCTGTCCAAAATAATATGCTAAGAAATCAACCATTGTTTACCTGACATTCAAATTTAATTGGGATTTCTATACTTTATTTAGCAATCCTATTGAGAAAGAACAAGTAACTGCTACAATGGACCAAAACCACTCAAGTCAAATACATGTCAAAGGACAGACAGATCAACAGTTCTAGGACCCCTGAAGAAACCTTGAAAGCATAAAGTCAACTCTCAAGGACAAAATTTTCTACTATCTTTCCCACCCAACCTCCACTTCCTTGCTCTGGTAAAATCACAAACTTCAGTTTTCAAGCTAATGAAGAAGATAAAATGGTAGGCACAAAGCACTGTTTCTTCACTGCACTTTAAACAGCCAGCCCATAGCAGGTCCCAAACTAGGTAAAAAAAAAAAAAAGTGACCTTTAAATCCAATTCAGAGTTTTAGAGTTTTGATACACACAGCTTGCTATTGTAAGTTCTGAACTGAGACTGTGATTGTTCCGTCAAGCACTGTTAAGATATTTTATTATCTAAGAGTGAGCAGAAAAGACATGGGAGAAAGCAAGTGTTCATCCAGGGACAGGAGAAGAACCATCTCCACTGAGTAAAAGTTAAGGGGCAGTGAGAGGCAAGAAAAAGAGAAGGAAGGAAGGAGGGAAGGAGGGAGGGAGGGAGGAAGGAAGGAAGGAAGGAAGGAAGGAAGGAAGGAAGGAAGGAAGGAAGGAAGGAAGGAAGGAAGGAAGGAAGGAAGGAAGGAAGGAAAGGGGAGGAGTTGATAAGATGGGCAGGGAATGGCAGCTAGGGGATATACAAATGTCCTAGTCAAATCCAGACACTTTCTAACCAAACTCATCTTCACTGTGGAATGTCACAGCCAAGCTGAGCTCATTTACGCCCCACAGCCTGATATATGCCAATAGAGATACATGAGAACATGGCTTGTGTCATGATAGGAAAGGATTAGACCTCTCCTGCGGTGGACGTTCCCTGAGCGGAAGACCATATGCAACACATGAGAAGTTGGCCAACACTTCAGGTGCAGTCTCACTTGCCTGTGTGACCAGAATAAGCCAAATAAGGCAGGATATGCCCAACATTAGACTTATTCTGATGACCACAGAGGAGGGCATCCCATCTAGTGATTGATGACCTTCAGAACTTTTTGACAACCAAGGAAAAATGTTTACATTTATTTTCCTGTAAATATCCTCTAAAAAAATAGTCCATATCCCTGGATACTTAGCGGCTTTGCTCCAAAGGTTTCAGACTTGCCTGTCCTCAGCCTGGTGAATTTCCAGTTTGCAAGCCCCTATAGTCACATTATATGTGTGTGTACAATTTGTATATATACTATATATATATATATATACACATATATGTATATATTCACATTTTTATTTGTGTGGAACATTTTTATATCATGTAGATAAAGTCATAATATGTAGTTATGTTCTCTAAGGTAGGTTCAAATTCTGTGCCTGAGTTAGACTATTTACCTATATGTATATAGGTAAATATAGTGTGTGTATGTGTGTGTGTTCTATAACCTATTGGTTCTGAAACAGATAGGGAAAACTTAAGGAATAAAACTAGATAGCAAATAAAATGTTCTAAAAATTACTCTGTTCATTTGGATATAATTAATGCAGACAGCCATTTGCGGTCACAAACTAATTTTTTCCCAGCTAAACAGATTAAATCTAATAGTTACATTAGTTAAACTGGACAGAAATGTGGGTCCTCTTGGCAGGTTTTAAAAATAAATTTCAGTTATTATTAAACTCCAGAAAATTACCAAGTTTGGAAAGGAGAAATTCAGACATATCAAAAAATGAAATTTTCTTAGCATCTGAACCAAATGGAATAAAAACTCTGTTAATCCATAAATTCACATTTCATAATAAAATTCTCTCACAAAGTAATAACTTCCAAATCCTGACCACAGGTTGAGTCAAGAGTTGTCTTCATTATAACTTTAAAGTATTTTAAGTATAAATAAGTGTGCATTCAACCTTACAAGATGGATGAATTGGTTTTACCTTTAAACGTCTCCCCTTCTTCTGAGATATATGATCAGTTTTACTAATTAAAGCAACCTAGTCTCCAAGACACTCTGCCGAGCCAGCATTTCACTATTTTAAAAAGTGTGCAATCTGCATCTATTTAATTTTAGGTCATATTAACAGGAGGAAAAACCGAGATAAATGGACAACAAAGTTAGAGTTTCATGTCAGTTTTCATGCATGAGTATTTTTACTTCTCTGATTAAATTGATCAAAATTTACACTGAACAACTAAGCAATATAAGAGAAAAATATAAAAATGAATATGTTATTCAAAAGACTTTAATAAAATATTTCCTTTTAAATCAATGTGATGTGCTATACTGAGTGCTTTTCAGTACCATACAGAAGTCACGTTGCCTCCGAATTAATATTCCTAACTCCATTTTGGTCCTGATAGGAAAGAAAAGGGTGGCCCTTCTCCTTCTCTTTCTTTCTTTCTCTCTCTATTCCCTTATGCAGCTATGACTCGATTGGTTCAAGTGCATCAACCCCAGGTGCTGAGGATGGCTCCTTGGAGCCTCTGCCTCAGATGCTAAAAATAGCTCAGTTGTGAGCACTGGCCCCAGATGGGCAAAACATCAGCCCAAGATGGGAGCATACAGGAGTCTGTATTTCTATCTCCTCTCCTCTCACTTGGAAAAAAGAAGAAAAAAAAAAAAAGAAATGAAAAAGAAACACACTTGTATCATGTAGACAATATCATAATATGTAGTTATGTTCTTTCAGGTATTTTCAAACTCTGTGCCTCTATTGTACATTTTATTTTAATATGTAAAAGTATCCTTTGACTACACCCAGTTGACCAGTCCCCCTAGTTTAATTTGGCTTGTGCACTAAAAATTAAGTTGCTGGCTTTAAAAAATTAAAACCATACACACAGATATTAGAATTTTTTAATGCTCTTGAAAAATCCTATTTGCCACTGCTGAGATAGAACCAATGGTGAAAGCTGGGTTTCGGCTGTGCAGCAGCTGCTGCCTTTAGAAAGGCCTCTCTCTTCTTTCTTCTCTTTTCTCTTTCTCTCCTTCCTCCCATTCTCTCCTCCTCCCTCCTCCCAATATCTTTCCTGAGTCTACATCTCTGACTTTATTAATTCATCTCCTTCAGCTCTATGGGGATAAATATTTATCCTGCCAGGTCATAAATATTATTATTATTTTGTTTTTACTGCCCTCTTTCTTTTGTACATTTTTTCCCTTTTTTCAGTGAGAAGAGGGGAGGCAGAGACAGACTCCCACATGCACCCTGACTGTGACCCAACCGGCAAGCCCAGTAGGGGGCGATGCTCTGACTATCTGGGGCATTGCTCAGTTGCTCAGTAACTGAACTCTTCTTAGTGCCTGAGGTGGAGGCCATCTTCAGTGCCCAGGGCCAAGTCGCTCCAATTGAGCCATGGTTACAGGAAGGGAAGAGAGAGAGAGAGAGGGAGAGAGAGAGAAAGAGAAGGGAGGCGGAGTGGAGAAGCAGATGGGCACTTTTCCTGTGTGCTCTGACTGGGAATCGAATCTAGGACATCCACATGTCAGGCCAATGCTTTATTATGGAGCCAACTGGCCAGGGCTCTTTTGTACATTTTTAAAACATAATTTAATTTGTGTTTAGTGGTAAAGGGAATTTATTTCTTTTCAAGAAAAATAATTTTGATTGACAAATTATATAAGGCCTGGTTCATTTATCCAGGGGAATTATTATGAAACCATTAAAAAGAAAAATGTAGAAAATATTTAAAATATATTGTAAGATGAACAAAAGATTGAAAGACACTATGCCTAAAAGTATGCTTTTCTGTTTATTCACAAGGAACTTCTAACAGTAGATACCCGTGGAGTTGGGACTGTGGGAAATGGGGTGGTAGTGAGAGGAATATTTTTGTTTATACTTTTACCCTGTTTACTGTTTAGATTTGCCATCAGCATAAATTACTTATATGATTAAGAATAATTTTTTAAGTTCTTAAATTGTATCCCATTGATAAAAATATGTATGTATATCACTTTATTTGCATAACATTTCCACATACATCTGATCTGGTCTTAACCCTATGAGGTAGGCACTTAGATAATATACTCATTTTTTTTCAGATAAGCAAAAAATGATCTACATGAAGTCATATAGCTAGAGAGATTTAAAGCCAGAATCACACCAAGATTATCTGTCGAGAGAGGCTAGGTTACAAGATACTAACAAGCACTGCTCCCACCTTCGTGGCTTTGAACCACAAAGGTTTTTTGTTTTTGTTTTCAAGTTACCAGTCCAGTGAGAGTTAGCTAGAACTCTGTTTTATGTGACCTTCACTGTGGAGTTCAAGCTGCTAGAGCAGCCTCTATCTAGGTCATTGCTGGTCATCATGGCAAAGGACAGGTCTTATATTCCAAATAAAAGCCTTGGCAACCCCTACTTACAATTCATTGTCCAAAACTGGTTGCATACTTTATCCAATCACATGAGCTCCAGTAATTCAGTCTTGCCATATAGCCAGAATTAGAGCAAGCACAGGGGATATAATAATTGGTAATTTAATTACAAATACCCCAAAGCCTCTAACTCCAGGTCTCCCACAATAAGTTACTATAATTCCATGAATCTCTACGTACCTCATATGTAGTCTAACACTTTTATTTAAAACTATCCTGATAAAATGAGTTAAAAAATATATATATATATATAGAAATATGTGTGTGTGTCATACTCATTTATCTTACATAACGCTATAAAAATATCCTGTCCTGTTTTTCTTTTTTACTCACTTAGATTTCCTCAGATTACTGTAGCCAGTATTTTGTCATTCAGTAGATAGGAAGAAACATTGAAGTTGAGCATCTCAATGCCCATTTAGCCCATCAATTACGAAATATGAACAGAAGGAAAGCCAGCTGCAGCCTATAGATAGCTAACCACACTGCACAGTACATACTATAAACAAGTATCTCCAAACACCCACAGGCTCTTAACCTCAATCATGTCTCCTTAATCAGATGTCAATTCAGTAGCAAATTTTCTAAATAATGATGATGTAACATCCATTAGTAAATAGGAGACATCAATTACATTAAATATCATGCTTGGGCTGCCAGATGATCGTGAATGAAACACATTGATAAGCAATATGTTTTTCAGCCAAGGGCAAGAATGAACACAGTGAGTTATCAAAGAGACATACAGAAAGATGTTCTGCTTTAGGAAAGGTCACAGCAGCTGTTCATCAGGTGCAGGTGATTAAAGCGTAGTTGACGAATAGCAGGACCAAGAGTCCAGGTTAATAAAATCCTTTTCAGAAAAAAAGCATATAGGCCAAGACTAGAAATTTGTTAAACGTAAGACCTACAATTGAGTAACGTACAATTTAGGTGGACAAAGGGGACAGGAGACCAGCTGGGCGGGCGTCACACTCATCCAGAACGAGGGAACCGTGGCCGGGGGTTAAATAAATAACTGGCATGGAGAGGTAGGGAAACTTGAAGAGCCCTTTTAAAGGAAGAATCCAGGATGTGAAAACTAAGTGGATGTGGACAGTCACAGAGCAGTGAAATCAATACAAAAAGACTAACCGCACACATACGAGCAGTGTATGTGCGCCTACATAGATACGCACATGCGCACGCAAACATACGTCACACTCCTTTACTGGGACTAATCCCATCAGACAGAAGCAGACACTCCAAAGCGTTTCTGTTTCTCCCTGCTGGGAGGAGGAAGTTCTCCTTGAGTATCATCCTGCTCAAGTCGAATCTGAGACGATGGAGGACTTGGGCATGAAAGAGTGTTTCAGAACCAATTTTCTTGCAGACCTTTTTGCTCTAGAGAGAGAGCATAAGGTAATAGTTTCCGTTTTAGAAGTCATCCACGTGGGAAGGTTCAGAGATACATTTTTAAATTATCCATAAATAACTTGTCTCTCACTACAAATCAGCTCATTTGAATTTTTGTATTTTGGGGGGGGGATGCATTCAGGGCGTCACTAGAATCTATGTAAACACAATAAATTCAAATCAATAAAAAAACCCAAAATCAAAAAAAAGATGAATTTTTGTATTTTTAATTTTTTTATTGTTGTTGCTTTGCTTTAAATATTACTATTCTGTCTTGTTCCGGACAGAGTTTGCAATGGCCTAAAGGATTAAAACCACATGAAGCAGAAGAGCTAAAGGGGAAGATGTCACACCCAATCTAGTGCAGCCCAGCTCATCTGCGGGGGAGGGCCCAGGGAGGGCACAGCCTGGGGAAGGCTGGCTTGCTGAGGGCGCTGCTCGTCAGGAGGTGACGGGGACAGCAGAGTCGATGGAAGAAGGACCTCGGAGCAGTGAGGACAGAACTTGCTCAGAAATCTTGCTCTGCTGTTCTGATGGCCATTTGTCATGTTTTAGAATATTTTTCAGAAAAGCACTTTAACATAATGAAGTTCCTTCAGTCCTAATAAGATCATTTTTCACTGCTATTCTGGTAAGACAGCCCAAAATTGTGCTGTGTTATCAGCAAGAAGGAAAGAAGGGAAAAAAAAGTAGTCTGGGGAGAAATCAACCCAGGGAACATCAGAATGAGCCGACGGGTCTGAAGCAGCTCTGCAGAGCACCGATCTGTGGGCAACGGTGATTTTTCTCTGCTTGGCTACAGCCTCATTTTCACATGTATAGACACCCACACAGGTGATTTGTGAATTTATTAATCAGAGAATGATTTGTAAATTGATTTAAGAAGTAAACCAAGGAAGAAATTCAGGTCTCACAATACAACTATGCATCACTTAGTAGATGGGGGTATGTCTGAGAAATTCGTCATTGTGCAAACATCATAGATACCCTCGCACACTATGGTAACTACACACTTGGCTATATGAGACAGCCTATTGCTCCTAGGGTATAAACCTTACAGCACATTATTTTACCAAATGCTATAGGCAGTTGTAACCAGTGATATTTATGTAACTAAACATATCTGAACGTAGAGGATGTAAAGTAAAAATGCTGTTTAATAAGATTTAAATGTGGCCCTGGCTAGTGGCTCAGTAGATAGTGTTATCCCAGCATATGGATGTCCCAGGTTTGATTCCCAGTCAGGGTACATAGGAGAAGCACACATGAACATGCTTCTCTCCCCTTCTCTCTCCCCATTCTCTCCCTCTTCCCCCCCCCCCCGCAGTCAGTGGCCTGATTGAATCCAGTGTGGCCCTGGGCCCTGAGAATAGCTCCATTGGAGGGCATCAGCCTCAGGCACTAAAAATAGCTCAGTAATTGAGCATAGGCCCCAGATGGGGTTGCTGGGTGGATCCCAGTCAGGGCACATGCGGGAATCTGCCTCACTATCTGCTTTTCTCTCACCTAAAATAATAATAACAATTTAAGTGTATACCTGTATAGGGCACTTACCATGAACAGAGCCCGCAGATCTGGAAGTTGCTCTGCATAAACGAGTGAGCACGTGATGAGTGAGGGGGAAATCTAGGACGGTACTGCACACCGCTGTAGACTTTATAGACATTGTATACTTAGGCTACACTACACTTATCATTTTCCTTTCTTCAATAACAAATTAATCATCACTTACTGTAACTTGCTTTACTTTATAAATGTTTAAATATATTTTAACCTTTTGACTCTTACAATGGCTTAAAGCATTGAACAGTTATACAAAATATTTTCTTTCTTTATATCCTTATAAGATTTTTTTCTATTTTCTATTTTTATTTATTTTTAAAAATTTTTTTGTTACAAACTAAATACAAACACACACCCACTAGCCTAGGCCTAGACAGGGCCAGGATTATCCACCTCACTATCTTCCACCTCCATACCTTAATCCACTGGGAGGTATTCAGAGCAATAACAGGCACAGAGCTGTCCTGTTCTACGACAACAGAGGCTTCAGGAACACCCTGGAAGGATCTGCCTGAGGCCCTTCTAGAGGAGGAGTCACTCCTTTCAGAAATGTGTGCATAAGGGTTTGTTTCCTTCTTTCATCATAGATTTACTTGTAAGCAAATCATGTACCATGAACACTCCTCTCTGTTAATGAAAACCATTCAATGTTGGGGGTCTATGTTTTCAGACTTTTTAAGGAGTTTGTTGGGAGTCTGACAAAGCTTCTGCTAAACCCTACACTAAATTTCCTTGAGGTTCTTGCTTTTCTTCTCCTGCAGTTTCTTTTCTCTTGCCTCTTCTTCCCCTATGTGTTCCTGTTCCAGTTCCAACAGCCCATCAGTCAGTCCCTCAGGCACCACCTCTAGGAGCTCCTCAGTGTCATCCTCACCCACACCCAGCTTAAAGATGTTGTCATCTCAGCCACAGCCTTGTTGATTTTTGCCACCTCCTTGATGTTGGCAAATCCTTTGAAGTTGTGAATGAACCTCTTGAGTGTTTCCTTCTAGATGCCATTCATACACTTCTTGGTGACATCACATTAAAGCCCAAGCCAGGTCCTTGAGTCAGTCATAGGTGTGGTAATCCTTCCAGAATTGAATCAGTGTCTTCTCATGTCTTCCTCAGGTAACGCAGTGGCCTGGGCAAAGGTCCTCCTCAAGTAATAGGCCTTAAAAGCTGCTATGAATTCTAGATCTGTTGGTTAGATCAAAGAGGTGGTATTTGGAAAGAGAAACACCACTTTGATCTTGGGATGAAGACCACCAATAAAAGATGTCTAGGAGCATTCTCAACAAGAAGCAAAATCTTGAAAGGCTTGTTATTCTTCAAACAGCAAGTCTCTGTTTTGCTGACATGACAATTCAGGAGGGCATCTTGGAAGAAGAGTCAGGGCATCATGACTTCCTGTTGCTCCCACAAGACACTGTCTGTGTGTGCTCACTGATGCGTGTGAAGACCCTGGGGCTTCTCACTATGCCACATCACAGAGGGTTTCAACTTGTAGCCTTCAACAGTGCCCCCAAGCAAGACATTTATCCTGTCTTTAAAAGCCTTAACACCCAGCATTGACTTGGTCTAATTATAAATGAAAGTTCCTGTCAGTATCCATTTCCAAAGTCGGAAGGTTTTATTCATCTTGAATATTGGCGTGGGTATGTGATTTTTCTCCACCACCAGCTTATCTAGTTTCCAAAAACCCTTCAGCCACCTTCCTGTCACCACACATGATGGAATGAAGAACTACCCTTGAACCACTTAAACCATCCAGAGCTAGTGGTAAATTCAACATCATAGTTGGGTCCCATCTTTTCTTTTGAAATTGCAGATGTTCTGCATTGCTTGTGATTATCATGGTGCTGAGAGGGACACACTTCTGTCCCTGGTCTTCAATCCAGGTCACAGAAGTTTCCCCATGTCTGATACAGGCTCTTCTCAAATGTTTATTAGTCTCCTTGCCTTCAGTGAAGCAGGTTCCTTGGCAGTTTCCATCACTTTCTTCCTGTTCTCCAGGATCATATCGATGGTGGGATGGGGCATGCCTGACTAGCAAGCAATAGCCATCACTAATTTTCCACCTCTGATGTCCTTAGTCAGTTACACTTCTGTTTCCGGGTCAGTCATTTAACATGGCCTCTTACTGGCAACATTAGCAGTAGATTTTGCATGCTTAACAAAGAAAAAATGGTCCAATCAAGAGACAGTATGTCTGAGGCCAGGGTAACATGGCATACCAGTTTAGATAAGTATTTTTAATATAAATAGAAAGAGTAAACTCTAAAAATAATGATAAAAAGTATAGTGAATACATAAACCAGTAACACAGTCACTTCTTATCCTTATCAGGTATGTGCTGTACTGTTAGACAACTGGCAGCAGAGTAGGTTTCTATCAGCATCAGCACAAGCATGTCAGTGTGCATTGCAGGACAATGTTAACAAGGCTACCACATCGCCAGGCGATGGGAATTTTCAACTCCATTATAATTTCATGGGACCACCATCACATATGCAGTGTGTCGTTGACTAAAACTTCATTATGTGGCACATGACTGTAGCTTCGCCTGACACGCTAGACCGAATGTGTCTTGAGCAGGATGTAAAAATACCCATAACACTATTTCTCCTCCAGGTATTAAAAATGTGCAGCAAATCCTTCACTTCTCATTTTCTACAAAGGCCATGAGCATGAGTGACACATCCATTATCATGGCTGAGTGAACCTGGGTGGGGGAAGAAGACAGGCAAGGCCAGGGTGCTCTGACAGAGGCAGGCAAGGTGCCCTGCTGTACTGGGCGCTTTGGGTTCCCGGGCTGAAGTGCTATCCTCAGGCATTGTTTTGAGAAGTATTAAAAATATAACTGAGTGGAGCTGAGTGTTACCTGTAAACATGTACCCTGGGTACAGTGAAGGCCATGTTAAACTTCTTATCGATACATCTTTCTCAGTTGTTGCACACCTTAAATAACCCCCCTTTTTTGTTGTTCTACATCAGCTCACCTATTATTAGGTTCTCTTAGAAACTGGTGCACTGGGAATTCCTTGTGTGATAAAAGGTTGTGATGTAGGACTTTAAAAGCTTCAATTCAGTTAGTCTCAATTGTTTTCAACCACACATTAATGTTTTATAGAAAATTCTTACATCGCTCCATGGCTCAAATGCTGCAGTTGAACACTGATTTATTTTTAGACGATACTTAGAATATGCATAAATATTATTGAATATGCCTATGGATACACAACTGCATGGGATGTTATAATCATTAGAGCCCCGACAAGAAACAGATGGCACTTTCAAATTGAGTCATTTAAAAGCGGTTAGTAAAGAGACCATTTCCAAAGGTGTGGGGAGGGCTAGCGCCGTTCCCTCAGGCTGGTAAACACGGCCCTGTCCCTACCACAGCCCAAAAAGCATGAGGAGAAGGAACAGTTACTGATGTGGAGACAGAAACAAGACATAAACACCTCACCTTTATTCTCCTCCCCTCCTTGAATTTCCTGCTGGTGCTCATCACAGACCAGACCCAATAGGAAGCCGGAAGGCAGGGAAGCCCATTGAGACAGCCTATGTAAATCACTCTCCATGGGCAAACAGAAGACCTCCAGCAGAGATGTACGCACTGACTTGGGAGGAAGTGTGTGTTTAATTCAGGTAACAGGAATAATCTTTATTATCGGATTTTGAATGTCAAAACCAAACACTCCAAGGGCATGAAGACTTAGCACGATGTCTTGGCCAGAATCAGGATACAGACAGAGTGTTGGCGAGAAGCAGAGTGGGGGAGACAGAGCTTCCGTCCACTGTCCACAGACCACAAGGATTCTCTTCAGTTGAGGGAGAGAGGAAAGAGAAGAAGTGATCAGTGAAGGAAGATCTGCAGGTCCAGAAGGAGAGAAGCCTGTGTCCATCTTCCAAAAGGAGGTACTGTGCTCAGGAGGAGACAGCCTCGGAAAGGGACTATGAGTGTGCAGCACTGTGGCGAAGTGCAGACCGCTCAGGCAGGGGAAGGAAGCCAAGTGCAAAACAGCAGGGAGCGGTGGGGACTGTGTGGACCGAGTCCATGTCCCGCACACGGGGCAGCACCAGCCGGCTGCATGCGGAGCACCCCAGAGTTGATGCGTTTTTAACTTTTTAAATTTTTTTTTCTGAAGCTGGAAACGGGGAGAGACAGTCAGACAGACTCCCGCATGCGCCCGACCGGGATCCACCTGGCACGCCCACCAGGGGCGACGCTCTGCCCACCAGAGGGTGATGCTCTGCCCCTCGGGGGCAACGCTCTGCCACGACCAGAGCCACTCTAGCGCCTGGGGCAGAGGCCAAGGAGCCATCCCCAGTGCCCGGGCCATCTTTGGCCACTCCAATGGAGCCTCGCTGCAGGAGGGGAAGAGAGAAACAGAGAGGAAGGGGGGGTGGAGAAGCAAGTGGGCGCTTCTCCTATGTGCCCTGGCCGGGAATCGAACCCGGGTCCCCCACACGCCAGGCCGACGCTCTACTGCTGAGCCAACCGGCCAGGGTCCATTTTTAACTTTTTAAGAGATACAAGAAAACTAGATAATTCAAGTAAAACTTCCAGATTCTTAGCATTTGTTGAGCTTTAAAAGAAGTGTGGAGCACATCAGTACACTCTCTGGTCCTAAGTAGATGAAGTTCTAGAGGCTGGGCTGGGCCCTACGATGGACGCCAAAGCAGCAGGGAGGTTTGCTAGACCTCGGGGCCATGTGGACAGAAATGAAAAACATGTCCAAGTATACTTACAACCAAGGAACAGGGGCCTGCTTCTCCAGGTCCTGACTCAACACAAGCTTTAAGAAATAATGCCAGAACCCAGAAAAGGTGAAAGGAATGCACAACAATTGAGCTAAAACATATGCCCTATGTGTGTGTGGAATGAGGACCCAGGCAGAAACAGCACTGTAGAAAAATAAAGCAGTCGTCACTCATCCATATTCCCTTCCCTCAGCAAGACCTGGCTTTACATTTGCAAAGCATACTCCGGGCTTCCTGCAGACGAGTTCCACCAGCCTGTGGGAGGGAAGTGAGCAGAGCTGATCAGGATCTGCTGTTTCTATTCTATGTAACTATCATCTTGCTGACACTGCTGATGGGATTTCAGGTGCTGTGACAGGGATCTCCCTGGTTCATCCATAATTCTGAGACGGGGGATTGTGGGTAAGAGATGACTATACTGAGAGGATTCAGACTCTGGCCCTGGAGTGGCCATAACAATGTGGGACCTAGAATGAGGTGCTTCTTTTCTGCTTGACCCGCTGAACACTAAGGTCCCAGCCATTGCACTGTCAGAAGCTACAAGTGATCAGTAGTGGTCTACTGAAGATGAATAAGCAGTCGGTAAATAACAGCTTATCATTATTTTAGAATAACTGATTCTTCCAAATATAAATTCAGCTTTTCTTTTTGCAGAATGAGATTAGCTATTTCCTTGTCTCTGCTAGAAACTGTTGAAATTTATACATCTCTTCTGCATTTTCCCTCTCTTTCACCAATCAGCACATTCTCTGAAAGATAGGGTATGAAAAATAGCCTGCAGAATTTCACTTTCTGCTTCTCATGGAGTAATATATACCTCTCCCAAAACAAAACACATTCTTGTTTTTTTTTATTTTCCTTTCATGGGTGAAGTCTAAGGACCAGGAACCACGTGTTTAATACTCATGATTTGGGTCTCCACACTTTTTGGAAAGCCTGTCCCCAAGTCTGTTGCCCTGAATTGCACCCAGATCTCCAGTCCCTGGAAGTCTGCACGCACGCACAGCAATGTCAGTGCCACGTATTTTTCTATCCTTTGAACACCTGCTCTAGCCTATGAGGCTAACTCTATGTTAAATTATAACATTGTGTAGTATTGCATACTGAAGTGGAACATTTCAATGTTAAAACATAAAGTAGCAATAATAGAGAAATTAAGTACTCAATGGCAAGAAACAATATTTAAAAAAAAAAAAAAACTAAGAAAAACATGCAAAATTTAGGAAATCTTAAAAATTCTTATTTTTAGATAATTTATGAAATCCTTTTAAAAATCTAGAGGTAGGTGTTTTTCTGAAATTGGAAATGTGAGCCAATATGGGCATTCAGAATTTTGCTCAATATTGAGCAGATGTTAATATTATTGAGGAAATTATTCTGGCCAAGAGATGTCCTCCAATGACTGGGAACTTGATATAAACAAAAGTTTGTTCATGTTTTTTTCTGGCTGTAAGTAGCATCATGGAGAAATCTTGACTTCGTCTTCAGATAGAGATCACCAACTATCAGGTTACGATATTTAAAACCACAGTATTCTCTGAAATGAGACAATAACAAAGCTCATACTTAAAAACCAATTATAATGTCCAGAATGCATATGATATGTCATATCAGTAAATGAGATGAACTGCAAGAATTTCCACCAAAAGTAAGTTCCAAAAGAATGAAAAAATGCAAGGGTTCACCTACTCCAATCAATCACTAATACTTCTGGCAGACTCTATCTCCACCCAAGGCGTCTAACAGCAGCCATAAACACATAGTGCAGCTCAACATCTGAACTTCATAATTGGATGAGAGTGTTAAAAGCCAAGACTCCAGAGTTACTTAAATGTATTACAAATATTACAAATTGCCACAATGAACATTTCAACCCAGAAAATACTGAGCAGAGCTAAGAGCTTGCTCGGTAATAAGGAAAATAAGCTATCTGCTGAACAATGCTCCAATGGGGCTAGAGAAGCCTTTTTTAAATCCACAAAGGAAAACTATACATGAGGAGTGACAAAGGGCAGAAAAAATAGCAATCCATGGAGGGTTGGGAGGCTGAAATTTGAGTCAAGGGTCCCCTAAAGACACAGCCTCACCTTTGTTCTGACTGGCTGCTGTGAAAGTCCACTTCAGTACAATCCCACCAGTAGAAATACAGTCCTACAAAATCCCAAGCTAAAGACTACGCCATTGGAATAGAGGGTGAGGAATGGAGACAGGTGGCGGATGAAGCCATTGTCACTATGTGTACGCTATGTTTAAGGAGCAGAGAGAAGAAGTAGACCTGACGAAATATACTGTTGAAGAGGGCTGCATTAGGGCACTGGGAAATGAGGGAATCACACCTTGGCACAGTTCCAAGAAAACAGACTTTCCCACCCCCCAAAAAATATGGGCAATGTTTCACATCTGAAAAGACCTACCTAAACTTTTGGATAATTAATGCCACTAAATGGTATCAGCAAAGATTCTGAGACATGTAGCACTCCAGAATCTTTGAGAGCATCTAGAACCTTATATCAACTAGATTCAGATAATGGCATTCTTATTTTGGAAAACTTACTCTTAGATTAAAAAAAAAATGATGAAAGCCCTGTTGCCCTCTCTCTTACCCCTAGCAAACACTAAGGTGACTTTCTGCTTATGTGTCTGTTACTCCTTTTCCTTAATGCCCCTCAACTTCCTCTGAAATCTGACACTGTGCTTTGTTAAATGGCTTACCTCTACTAGGCCCTCAAGTATATTCTCTGCCTGCAGATTTGTGTGATCCAATCACACACATTGATAATGAATGGCTACTTTACTCCATATCGTCATTTTTCCTGATCTTTACTTCACCTGATTCACTCCCAGGAGACAGCATCAGTACATCATCTCTCATCTTCCCAACTAAGGCAGCACCAAAACATGTCGTTAGAGCAGCCAACTAAGAACCATCACTTGCTTCCAGATTGGCCAGGCCTGAGCTTATTCTTGTGAGGTACAGCTGGGTCCACTACATTGAACTCAGATTCTAAATAACAAGTGAAACACGATCTGAAACGTATTTAAGAAGTTATAGATCTTTGCTCCAACCATAGTAGAATCACATACATCAACAAGAGGCCTTTGGCCATTCACATTCATAGGTTTATCCTATATTTTACAATTTCCTTGGCCACAATCAATAACAGAAACCAGAAATAAAACCCAAGAGAAATACAATGCTAACCTCAAAAACTTTTGGAAAGAATTCCTTGATGAATAAATTGAAAGCTCTCCCCAGTTGTAAATAAATCTTCATTTACAACTAGAAGACCTTGTTTCCTCCTTTATAAATAAGATTTTACTACATAGTCTTTTATTGAAATGGTTGGAAATAGAAGTCAACCATACACATAAATTAGTTTTGAGGTGAAAATTATACAAAGATATACATGCCATTTAAAATGTTAATATTACTATTTTCAGTCACACCAAAGAATAGGTAAATGATGGATGAAGATATAAGATTATTTCTTATGTCCTAATAATATGTTACTAACTAGCTGGCAAATATTCCAAGTATTTTACATACATTATGTATCTCATTTACTACTTTTGAAAACCTTGTTAAGTAGAGATTTCCGCTCCCATTTTATAGATAAAGAAACTAATGAATAGATAATATGATTGATAGATGGTTAGGACAAAATTTGAAGCCTGAATAGCCATTGGGTGGGCTAAAAAAATAAGATTATTATGCTAAGTGAAATAAGCCAGTCAGAGAAAGACAAGTACCATATTATTTCACTTATATTTGGAATCTATTGAACAAAATAAACAAAGTAGAAATGGACTGAGAGCTATCAGAGGGGATGAGTCAGGGGCTGGGTGAAGGTTGAAGAGATTAAGCAAAGAAAAAAACTTATAGGCTGACCAGTGCAGTGAACAGAGTGCCGACCTGGGACACTGAGGACCCAGGTTTGCAACCCCAAGGTCAGCTTGAGCGTGGGGTCATAGATATGACACCGTGTTCACTGGCTTGAGCCCAAGGTTGCTGGCTTGAGCCTAAGGTCACTGGCTTGAGCAAGGGGTCACTCACTCTGCTGTAGCCCCCCGGTCAAGGCACATATTAGAAAGCAATCAATGAACAACTAAGGTGTCGCAACTATAAGATAATGCTTCTCATCTCTCTCCCTTCCTGTCTCTCTCTCAAAAAAAATACTAGGGATATGTTTTTTATTTCATATTCAAATATGAAATCTCTCAAACAAAAAAAAAAAAAAGAAAGAAAGAAAGAAAGCCAGACAACATGGGGATTGGAGGAGTGTAAGGGGGAGGGGGAGGGGGAGGTGTTTAAAGGGGGTATAGATGGTGATGGATGGAGACTTGACTTGGGGTGAACATACAATGAAATACACAAATGATATATGTATTATAGTATTATACACCTGAAACCTATATAATTTTATTAAGCAATGTCACCCCAATAAGTTTAATAAAATTTCTTTAAAAATTAATTAAAAAATAAAATAGTTAAAAGTAAAGGCAGGGGGTAGTATCAAGGCAGGAGAAAGTGACCAAAAGAAGAGAAATCCTTCCTTTATCATGTTTGCCTCTTTTGGATTCTATCCCTAATACACTGACAAAAAGGCCAGCACATTTTCTTTCATGTACACATTACAGTCTTGGTGTATCAGCATGAGAGTCGGATTATAAAGACCCCAGTGAAGGTGTAAGGAGTGACATTTGTTCTGGATGAGGAACTGCATTTAAAAGTGCGAAATAGACTTTAAACTATATTATAGGGCCATAATAATCAAAACTGCATGGTATTGGCAGAAAAATAGACACTCAGACCAATGGAACAGAATATAAAGCCCAGAAATAAAACCACATATATATGGTCAAATAATCTTTGATAAAGGGGCCAACAACACAAAATGGAGAAAAGAAAGCCTCTTCAACAAATGGTGTTGGGAAAACTGGAAAGCCACATGCAAAAGAATGAAACTCGACTACAGCCTGTCCCCGTGTACTAAAATTAATTCAAAATGGATCAAAGACCTAAATATAAGATCTGAAACAATAAAGTACATAGAAGAAGACATAGGTACTAAACTCATGGATCTGGGTTTTAAAGAACATTTTATGAACTTGACTCCAATGGCAAGAGAAGTGAAGGCAAAGATAAATGAATGGGACTACATCAGAATTAAAAGTTTTTGCTTAGCAAGAGAAACTGATATCAAAATAAACAGACAGCCAACTAAATGGGAACTGATATTTTCAAATGACAGCTCAGATAAGGGCCTAATATCCAAAATTTACAAAGAACTCATAAAACTCAACAACAAACAAACAAACAATCCAATAAAAAAATGGGAAGAGGACATGAACAGACACTTCTCCCAGGAAGAAATACAAATGGCCAACAGATATATGAAAAGATGCTCAGCTTCATTAGTTATTAGAGAAATGCAAATCAAAACTACAATGAGATACCACCTCACCCCTGTTAGATTAGCTATTATCAACAAGTCGGGTAATAACAAATGTTGGAGAGGCTGTGGAGAAAAAGGAACCCTCATACACTGTTGGTGGGAATGTAAAGTAGTACAACCACTATGGAGGAAAGTATGGTGGTTCCTCAAAAAACTGCAAATAGAACTACCTTATGACCCAGCAATCCCTCTACTGGGTATATACCCCAAAACCTCAGAATCATTGATACGTAAAGACACATGTAGCCCCATGTTCATAGCAGCATTGTTCACAGTGGCCAAGACATGGAAACAACCAAAAAGCCCTTCAATAGAGGATTGGATAAAGAAGATGTGGCACATATACACTATGGAATACTACTCAGCCATAAGAAATGATGACATTAGATCATTTATAGCAAAATGGTGGGATCTTGATAACATTATACGGAGTGAAATAAGTAAGTCAGAAAAAAACAAGAACTACATGATTCCATACATTGGTGGAACATAAAAACGAGACTAAGAGACATGGACAAGAGTGTGGTGGTTACCAGGGGTGGGGGGAGGGAGGACGCAGGAGGGAGGGAGGGAGAGATTTAGGGGGAGGGGGAGGGGCACAGAGAAAACTAGATAGAGGGTGACGGAGGACAATCTGACTCTGGGCGAGGGGTATGCAACATAATTTAATGACAAGATAACCTAGACATGTTTTTCTTTGAATATATGTACCCTGAATTATTAATGTCATCCCATTAACATTAATAAAAATTTATAAAAAAAAAAAAAAAAAAGTGCGAAATAAGGAAATGCGGCATAATTCTCCACCTTAATTATTTTTTTCCTGCAAGGTTTCAAGAAAAGAATTTGAGGAACATATGGGTTTTGAGGGTCTTTCACCAATAGCCATTAAAATCCTCCAATTTCCTCATATCAGTTTTAGGGACTGAGCCCCTAAAATCAAGTTAATTTTCCAAACTGGTTGACTTCAATTAAAAAAAAATGGAAAGAGGTTATTTCTAGTGCTATAATGCAGCGAGGGATAACAAAGCTTCTGAGCACAAACCACATGTAAGTAAGCAGGCATCTGTTCTCTATAATGAGCAAAAAATCAGAGAAGCTTCGGCTTTTTGATCTTCACACTTTTGGTATAGTCAGTGCTAAATGAATTTCACTTGTCTATGTGCCAAATTCTGAAACTGCTTGTCGAAAATGGGGTTTCTCTAACTATACAACTTTGGGTACAAAATGGTAATATTGACATTTTGTGTGTGAAAGTTAAACACTGACTTTAGTTAATGTTGAAATAAACTTTTACCTAAATTACAGTGAGCACAGAACTCCTGAGCTAAATGGGGCCTGATCATTAGGTCGAGCAGTGGTTCTCAAACTTTAGTGTGTATCTGATACACCTGCAGGACCTCTTAAAGTGCAGATTGCTGGACTGCATCCCGGAGTTTCTGATTCCATAGGTGTGGGGGGGAGCCCAGTACTTTGCACATCTGACATGGTGCCTATTAATGCTGAGGGTGCTGATATGGGAACACACTTTGAGAATCACTGAAGTAGACAAAGGGGAGGTAAATGGTCCTAATAGTCTACTGGAACCACCTCTTACCTAATGTTTATATGAAAACATTATCAATCAAAACTTACTGGTTGTCTTTCCAAAGATAATACTGATCCAAGAAGATCGGTCATATTTGAATTTGAAAGAAAAAACATATCCCTAGTATCATTTTTGAGAGATAAGATCTAATGATTAATTATAAATACATGTACAACTCATACATGTAGGCAAAGAGAATTAAATTATTTATTTGTGCTTTATCGTCCCTCCATTGCTCACTCATCCATTTCGCCACACAAGAGGAGAGGGCTAATTAATTGTCCACTCCCCTTTCCTTGAACTTGGGTGTTACTCCACTGAAAACAGAAGTTGCCTCAGAGAGCTGGCCTGTTTGGGTTTAGTTTCCACTGAAGCCTGATGTCCCACAGAAGAACTGTGCAGGAAGAATAGGGGGGTGTGAGGCTGGCAGTGTAAGAGAAGGAAACACCCATGGACAGGAAGGGACAAGAGTTTGCAGATCCTTAAGATTCCATGGCAAACTCCAGGGAAGTGAGAAAATGATTCATCAATCCTTGGAACAAGATCTCTTGGCCTAGTTAAAGGCCCTGTGGCCCCCTGGCCTGAGCTCAATACAAATAAATGCCCACGTCTCCCTGGGGCAATGAGGGGCAGACACTGATGGTCTCAGCAGCCTTCAGGATAGAATTTAGCTGTGCCCCATTTTCTTTTTCTTTTTTTTTTTTTCTTTTTTCTGAAGCTGGAAACGGGGAGAGACAGTCAAACAGACTCCCACATGCGCCCGACCAGGATCCACCTGGCACGCCCACCAGGGGCGACGCTCTGCCCACCAGGGGGCGATGCTCTGCCCCTCCAGGGCGTCGCTCTGCCGCGACCAGAGCCATTCTAGCGCCTGGGGCAGAGGCCAAGGAGCCATCCCCAGAACCTGGGCCATCTTTGCTCCAATGGAGCCTCGCTGTGGGAGGGGAAGAGAGAAACGGAGAGGAAGGAGAGGGGGAGGGGTGGAGAAGCAGATGGGCGCTTCTCCTGTGTGCCCTGGCCGGGAATCGAACCCGGGACTTCTGCACTCCAGGCTGACGCTCTACCACTGAGCCAACCGGCCAAGGCCTGTGCCCCATTTTCTAGGTATGAGATAAGTGCCTCAGTGGGCTTAGAGAGAAACAGGAAGTTCCTTAAGGACTGGAATTGATTTCTTTTCCTGACAGTGGAGAAGGATGGAGAAGAAGTAGGTGGTAGAGTCAGGGTAAGACTAGATTATATTTAAAAAAAAAAAGGGGGTTTTCTTGTATGCCCAAATTTAATTGCAAATTTATACCTACTCAATATTTTTAAAAATTAGTTCATACCCACTCTCTCTATATTTTTAAATTAGTAAATTGCCTATATGATGAGAAAATGATTCTTTTAAAAGGGCGATAATTTATTGTGTTTACATAGATTCTAGTGTCGCCCCAAATGCATCCCCCCTCCCCTGTATTCCCCTCAACATCTCCCTTGTCCCCTTCCCAACATCTCCCTCCCCCCCTTCCCTTCAGGTTTATCCCATCCTATCATCCAAAAAGGGTGATAAAATTAAAAAAATAATTAAGATTAAATGTTTAAAAATGTGCAAGACACATGAGAGAAAAACTACAAAACCTTAAGAACAGTGAACACACACAAAGCAATGATTTGAATTGAGAGATAAAACCGTGTTACTATGTGGGAAAAGTCCATATTAGAAGGACGTCAATTCTCTTCAACATGTAACTTTAATTCAATTCCAACTAGATTTTTGGGGGGTGGAGGGGAGAACTTGACAGAAAGGTTCTTTGTTTCTTTGGGAAAATCAGATAATTAAATCAGTTGATAGTGTTACAGAATTAACAGACCAATGGGTCAGAATGTGAATTTCTTCATAAATCTACATGCCTATCTCTATCTCTATGTATTTCTTCCTTGTTCTTCTATTTATTGTGGTGATACTAGTTAATAAAATTATACTGATTTCAGGAGCTCAATTCTACAACACATCATCTGTACACTGTATTGTGTGTTCACCACCCCAAGTCAAGTCTCCGTCCATCACCATCTAACCCTTCTCCACCTCTCCTGTATTTATCTCTGTCTCTCTCTATATATATAATTAACTAATAATTTGAGAAAAAAATAAAAACTTCCCCAACATAAAGTACACCAAAATATATTTAAGAAGGACCAAAGATACAAATGCAGAGAGATGAAACCATACTTGATAAAAATAGGGTCAGGAGGGGGGCTTACAAAAACACAGCACTACAGACAAAAGAAACCATTTCTATAAACCAAAGGGAAGAAAATATAAACAAAATTAACAGAAAACTGACCATAAAATGTTTGCAACACGTGTGAGTGTTAACTAATAAATACCTTTACTAACAAAATACCTATAAATCAGTAAGAAAATATAAATACTAAACAGAATAGGCAATGTTTTGGGGAAGCTGTAAATGTCAGATAAGCCTTGAACAGGTGTTCATCTTCACAAATTATTAAAGGAATTGAAAGTGAAATCATCATGTCATGCCAATTTCTGCCTACCAAATCAACACCAACCTTTTCTTTTTTTTAATTTTTATTGATTTTAATGTATTGTGTTTACATAATTCAAGTGTCCCACCAAATATATCTCGCCCCACCCACCCCCATGTTCCTCTCTACATCCCCCTTGCCCTCTCCCCTCAACAGTGGTCTATTTCTGAGTTCTCTGTTCTGTTCCATTGATCTGTATGCCTGTTCTTAGGTCAGTACCAAGCTGTTTTGAGTACAATGGCCTTGTAGTATAAGTTGATATTAGGAAATGTGATACCACCCACTTTATTTTTCTTCTTCAAGATTGCTGAGGCTGCCTGACCAGGCGGTGGTGCTGGGATGTGGAAGACCCAGGTTCGAGACCCCGAGGTTGCCAGCTTGAGCACGGGCTCATCTGGCTTGAGCATAAAGCTCACCAGCTTGGACCCAAGGTCACTGATTTGAGCAAGGGGTTACTCAGTCTGCTGAAGGCCCACAGTCAAGGCACATATGAGAAAGCAATCAATGAACAACTAAGGTGTCGCAACGAAAAACTGATGATTGATGCTTCTCATCTCTCTCCGTTCCTGTCTGTCTGTCCCTATCTATCCCTCTCTCTGACTCTATCTCTGTCCCTGTAAAAAAAAAAAAAGGGAGAAGCATATATAAAAATATATTTAAAAAGATTGCTGAGGCTATTCGTGTTCTTATTTGGTTCCATGTAAATTTTTGGAATATTTTGTTCTATATCTTTGAAGTATGCCATTGGTATTTTAATAGGGATTGCACTGAATTTATACATTGCTTTGGGTAATACATACATTTTAATGATGTTTATTCTTCTTATCTATGAACATGGTATATGCTTCCACTTGTTTGTATCTTCCTTGATTTCTTTAATAAATGTTTTATAATTTTCCGAGTACAAGTCTTTAATCTCCCTGGTTAAATTTACTCCTATGTATTTTATTGTTTTTGTTGCAATAGTGAAGGGGATTGTTTTCTTAATTTCTCTTTCAGACAGTTCATTGTTGGTGTATAAAAATGCCTCTGATTTCTGAATATTAAATTTTATATCCTGCCACTTTGCTGAATTCATTTATCAGGTCCTGTAGTTTATGACCGAGACTTTAGAGTTTTCTATGTAAAGTATCATACATAAGCAAATAATAATATTTTTAGTTCCTCTTTTCCAATTTGGATGCCCTTTATTTCTTCTTGACTGATTGCTGTGGCTAGAACTTCCAGAACTATGTTGAATAAGAGTGGTGAAAGGGGCCACCCCTGCCTTGTTCCTGATCTTAAGGGCATTGCTTTTAATTTTTGCCCATTGAGTATAATATTGGTTGTGGGTTTCATAAAAGGCCTTTATCATGTTGAGGTATGTTACCTGTATTCCCACTTTGCTGAGAGTTTTGATCATAAATGGGTGCTAGATTTTATAAAATGCTTTTTCTGCATCTATTGATATTATCATGTGATTTTCTCCTTCCTTTTGTTTATATAATAAATCGCATTGATTGATTTGCAAATATTGTACCAGCCTTGCCTTCCCAAAATAAATCCCACTTGATCATGATGTATAATTTTTTTTCTAAATTCATCAAGGATATTGGCCTATAGTTTTCTTTCTTTGTAGTGTCTTTACCTGGTTTTAGAATGAGGATTATGCTCATCTCATAAAAGAAGCTTGAAAGTCTTCCCTCTTCTTGAATTTTTTGAAATAGCTTGAGAAAGATAGAAGTTTATTCTTCTTTGAATATTTGGTAGAATTTGCCTGTGAAGCCATCTGGCCCAGGGCTTTTGTTTGTTGGGAGTTTTTGATAACCAGTTCAATTTCATTTGTTGTAATCGGGTGTTTAGGTTTTCTGATTCTTCCAGATTGATTTTTGAAAGATTATGTTTCAAGGAATTTGTCCATTTCACCTAGGTTGTTTAATTTTTTAGCATGCACTTTTTCATAGTATTTTCTTACAATCCTTTGTGTTTCTGCTGTGTCAGTTGTTACTTTTCCACTCTGAATTCTAATTTTATTTATTTGAGTCCTCTCTCTGTTTTTCTTGGTGAGTCTGGTTAAAAGTTTATCAATCTTCTTTACCTTTTCAAAGAAATACCTCTTGGTTTCATTGATCCTCTGTATTGTTTTTTTACTCTCAATGTCATTTATATATGCCCTGATCTTTATTGTTTCTTTCCTTCATTTGCTCTGGGTTTTGTTTGTTGTTCTTTTTCTAGTTCTTTTAGATGCAAGGTTAAGTTGTTTATTTGGGCTTTTTCTTGCTTCTTGAGGTATGCCTGTAATGCTATGAACTTTCCTCTCAGGACTGCTTTTGCTGTGTCCCATACATTTTGAGCTGTTGTATGTTCATTTTCATTTGTTTCAAGGAAATTTTTTGTTTCTTCTTTGATCTCATTACACATTCATTATTTAATAACATGCTGTTTATTCTCCAAGTGTTTGAATGTTTTTCAGTTTTTTTACTGTAGTTGATTTCTAGTTTCATGCCATTGTGATCAGAGAAGATGCTTGATATGATTTCAATCTTCTTAAATTTATTGAGACTCATTTTGTGTCCTATCATATGGTCAATCTGAGAGAGTGTACCATGAGCACTTGAAAAGTATGTATATTCTGCTGCTTTGGGGTGAAAGGTTCTGAAGATATCTATTAAATCCAGTTGATCTACTGTGTCCTTTAAGGCTGCTGTTTCTTTGTTAATTTTCTTTCTTGAGGATCTATCCATTGATTTTAATGGGGTATTAAAATCTTTATTATAGTACTGCTGTTGATCTTGCCCTTTATGTCCATCAAAATCTGCTTTATATTATTAGGTGCTCCTATATTAGGCACATAGATATTTATTATGATTATATATTCCTGTTGGATTGTTCCCTTTATCATTACATAGTGACCTTCTTTAACCCTTACCATAGCCTTTGTTTTAAAGTCTATTTTGTCAGATATAAATATTGTTACCTCAGCTTTTTTTTTGAGTCATTTGCATGAAATATTATTTTCATTCCTTCACTTTCAGTCCATGTGTATCTTTTTTTTTGAGGTGGGTCACTTGTAGACAGCATATGTATGGGTCCTGTTTTCTTATCCATGCAGCTACCCTATGTCTTTTGATTGGAGCTTTTAATCCTTTTACATTTAAGTTTATTATAGTTATATAGTTGTTTATTGACATTTTATTCTTTAAATCTACATTCCTCTTTTACTAGATTTCTTCCCTCATTTTCTGTTTACAATAGGCCTGTTAACATTTCTTGCAGCATTGGTTTGGTTGTAATGAATTCCTTGAGTATTTTTTTGTCTCAGAAGCATTTTATTTCTCCTTCTATTTTAAATGATAGCCTTGCTGGATAAAGAAGTCTTGGTTGCAGGCTCTTGTTTTGCATTACTTTGAAAATTTCTTGTCATTCCCTTCTGGCCTCAAGTGTTTCTGTTGAAAAGTCACATGTCATCCTTATGGGGGCTCCTTTGTAGGTGATTAACTGCTTTTCTCTTGCAGCTTTTAGTATTCTTTCTTTATCTCTTAACTTTGGTATTTTAATTATGATGTGTCTTGGTGTAGGTCTCTTTGGGTTCCTCTTTAATGGGATTCTCTGTGCTTCTTGAGCCTTTGTGATTTTTTCCTTCATCAATTTATGGAAGTTTTCACTTATGATTTCTTCAATCAGGATCTCAATCCCTTGTTCTTTGTTTTCGCCTTCAGGAATCCCTATGATGTGAATGTTGTTTCTCTTCATGTTGTCACAGAGCTCTCTTAGAGTTTCCTCAGACTTTTGGAACCTCTTTTCCTTTTGCTTTTCTGCTTTTGTGCTTTCATTTATCTTGGTCTCTAAATTGCTGATTCAATCCTCTGCTTCATCCAGCCTGCTTTTAATTCCTTCTAGTGTAGTCTTCATTTCTGATATTATATTTGTCATTTCTGTCTGATTTGTTTTTATGATTTCAATGTCCTTTTTGATGCTTGCTATCTCTTTATTTAGGTGCTCATTATGTCCATTCATTTTTTTTTTGTATTTTTCCACAGCTGGAAACGGGGAGAGACAGTCAGACAGGCTCCCGCATGCACCCGACAGGGATCCACCCGGCACGCCCACCAGGAGCGACGCTCTGCCCACCAGGGGGCGATGCTCTGCCCCTCCGGGGTGTCGCTCTGTTGCAACCGGAGCCACTCTAGCACCTGGGGCAGAGGCCAAGGAGCCATCCCCAGCGCCCGGGCTATCTTTGCTTCAATGGAGCCTCAGCTGTGGGAGGGGAAGAGAGAGACAGAGAGGAAGGAGAGGGGGAGGGGTGGAGAAGCAGATGGGCGCTTCTCCTGTGTGCCCTGGCCGGGAATCGAACTTGGGACTTCTGCACGCCAGGCCAACGCTCTACCACTGAGCCAACCAGCCAGGGCCTTTCCATTCATTTTTGCTCTAAGATCCTTGAGCATCCTAACAATCATTATTTTAAACTCTGCATCCAGTATTTTGGTTATTTCCATCTCATTCAGTTCTTTTTCTGGGGATTTCTCTTGTTGATTCATTTGGATTGCATTTCTCTGTCTTCCCATTTTGTCTGTGTATAAACTGCTCCTTTGGGTGTGTTGTTTGTGTAGCTAGCAGAGTATAGGGTTGGTGTTGTCTGCCTTCAGCTTTCAGTTGTGTTGTTTTTAGATCTTCTTGGGTTGGCCTCAGCTGTTGTTTATAATCTGCTGTGGGCTACTTGCCTGCTGCTACTGCTCTTTTTGCTATTTATGTTGCCATTTTCTATGCCTTAGCTGGGTCAGGTGTAAGGAGCCCTTCCTTAAGATACCACTCTAACTAGGGTTGTTAGGTACTGAGCTGATGCTCTCCGTATCGGGCCACTGGATGTGCCAGCCCTGGACCTCCCTGGCTAGAACCTGGCACAGACTAGTGGAGGTCACTGCTTATAACTGGCCTTTAGCAACCTTCTTGGAGCTACAGGCAATCCAGAATTTGTGGCTGCCTCTGATGGGCCCAGGTGCCATTGTAAATATCAGCTGCACTCTTAGGCTGGCTTTTATGTACTCTTGGACAGTGTGTGGGGCCTCTCTATTCCCGAGGTGTGGTCTGCCTGCTGGCCTCCTGCTGCCGCCTCCTCGAGCACTCAGGCACTGGCACTGCTGGGCATGCAAGATTCAGAGCTGCTACGCTTGTCACCCCATGAACCTCTGCCCCCTCTGGTGCACGGGTCACATCGCTGGGCTCTGCCCCCTGCTGCCATGCAGGCTGCCTCACTGAGCTCTGTGGCCCCCTCCTACCCTTTGGAGGGTACTCAGCAGTGTGGTGGGGGGAAGATGTAGCCCAGACCTCAGCACTCAAAACCTGTGTCCCTGATGCGTCCCCTCCTACTAAGCAACTCTTTGCACTGATTGGAGCAGGAGAGCCTCTTTTGCATAGGATAATAGCTTCCCTTTGTTGGCTTTTGTTCTCCCAGGATATATGGCCACTTTAGGTTTGGGGAGTGACCCAGTGAAGGGGTCAGGGTGGCTGGTTCCCACAGTCTCTCCCTGTGCCCTCAATTCTATACTCTCCTCTCGCAACTCCAGTCCTCTCAGTGCTCCCTGCTCCCAGAGCCCAGGGTGAGTGGTTGTCAATGAGGTTTTCTGTGTGGTCCCTTTAAGATGGAGCCTGGGTCTGAGAGTTCTGTCTCCCTCTCACAAACTGTAACCTGGATTTTCTTTCAGCTAAATACTGTCCGTATGCCTCTTTTAGTCTCTGGGTCTCTAGGCTGGGGCTCTGGTCCTAGGGCTGAGGACCCACAACTCTCTGGGCAACCCACTCCACTGTTAAGAGACCCTCCAGGCATTCGCTCCTGGGAGTGGGGCCTCCCTTTCTATATCTCCATCCTTCCTACCAATCTCAGTGTGATCTCTTCAGTCATGCTTGGTTATAGATTCCTCCTAATTTAGTTCAAGGTTGGCTTTTCAAGATGACTATTCCCAAGGTAAGTTGTAATCCACTTGGTCCTGGGAGGTGGGAGTTGTAACGTCTGCCTATTCTATCACCATCTTCTCTCCTGGTCATTGCACTGGCCACCTGTGTCAGCTCACTAGCTGTATCCAATGGAGAAAGAAGCTCCTATCTTCAAGGCTGGAGGCAGCTTTGCATATTGGAGGCAGGGCGCCCCCACCTAGGGTTAGCCCCCCCACACACACAGAAATGGGGAGGTAGAGGAGCTGGCTCTCTTAGAGCATGTATTTCAGAATGATGGCCCTCAAGATATTTGCCTTCTCTACAGATGGCTCCCACATTTTTGAGAAGGACATCCCTGGGTCACAACGATGACAATAAATTGACACCAACCTTTTCTTAATGACAACATGCAGGGACGCAAGAATAGGAGAATGAGCTTCTGGATCCTGCTGTATGAATGGAACTGCACATCAAGAGATGTAAAATTTTATGAAAACATTACTCCAGTAATTCCACTTCAAGATGTTAGTCTTATTTAAACAATTGAGCATAAATAACCAAATCTAGTTTCTGTGATGGTCTCCACAGTGCAACCTGTACAAACAGGAGGCCCAGCTTAAATGTCCAACTCAAGTCAATCCACAGCAGAGCAGGCTTTGCAGCTGCTAAATATTTTATAAAAATATTTTGTTAACATAAAAAGATACCACTAATTTCTGTAAAGTGAAAAAAGCAGTTTAGCATGTAGAATACGATATCCTGGAGAATATAATCTTATTGTATTATTATATGCCTGTGGTTGTGTGTATTCATTTTTTTTTAAACCTCAAAATATATATGGCCAAACCAACAAAGCAAATACTCTACTGTGCTGATTTTGACAATAAAGGCTCATAATTTACATATATTTGAGACTACTTTCCTGTCTTGTTAATAACTAACCTCTAAATTTGGTATTTTATAATTGCAGTCACCCCAATTTATCAACTATACTTTGAGTCCCTCTTCAGAGCCCTGTATAAACTAAGTGAGGGCAGAGGAGGAAAGGAATGGTGAGGATGGATTCCTAGAGTGTTCCAGAAAGTGGTCCTGCTGATTTTGCAGCCTACACCTCCGGGAACACAGCATGGAGGATGACGTACCTCGCCTTGAAACACCTCAGAAACCTTATTACTGAAGGTGATACCACTCACATTCTTACTGATTACATACATTGGGAGGTTTTATGGAAAGTGTATAGAATTACAACCATCAAATTTGGTAGCAGAGTTTATGTTGCTCCTGCAAAATGTAATAATGTCTTCTTAATTCCCTAGGCTGGCAAGGCTCACACGGCATCATTTATTTATGGGTATCTACATTTTCAAACACTGTTGGGTGAAAACCAGCCCCATCAATCACTGTGACGGGCTACGTTCCTCTTGAGTTTATCTTCCTGTACATTGTGTGCCAGATTTAGTTTGCAAACCTCCAAACGAGAGAAACCTGAGTCTTGTTTAATCTTCGCAAATATAAAATGATGTTGTTAGACTATCATTTGCCATTTGAACTCTCATTCATTAATAAAACATTGGTTAAACAACAGCCTCTCCACCTTTAAACTGCTATACGCCCCTATGTCTGTTGAACCTTTAACGGATGACCTGTTTAAAAAACACGGGGGATATTTTATTCCTATTACAATTTGTGTGAAACTTGTCACCGTAGAGGACCTTTCCTCTTCTTAATGTGGACAGGTTTGTTTATTTTAATTTCCATTAGCGTCTGGGAAGACAAAAATGATGAATGATGATTCTCAAGCTATAGATTTCACAAGTCAGAGAGTCACAGTGGATGTGTTTCGCTTATCTCAAGTTATTTTATCAGGAGCACAAACACGTCCCCCCTGTTAAACATGGAGACCCCCCATTTTATTCACGTAGTAGAACCCATCTCAAGGTTACCTCAAGCTTGAAGAGAAGAAGCAAATCATGGCATCACAAGCAGATAATATAAAAAAAGTATATACCAGGCAAAGAGCAAGAAGAGAAGGTGGCAAGACAGGGTACCCTTTGAAATGACACTTTTTCCCAGTTTTCCATTTGCCCCATACCATGCTCGCTGGCCCAGCTGGGGAGGGGAGAAGGAGAAAATGCCACCAGAGGACGAAGAGTAGGCACAGGGCGAGTTTTCCTTTCGCATCCTCGGTATGAGGAAAAAACATTTTAAGAAACTCCTTTGTATATGAAAGTATAATATCTTTATGATTGCAAAATAGATTCACGATACAAAAATCATGATTTTAACTATTTTTAAGTGTACAGTTCAGTGGCATCAAGCACATTCACATTGTTGCTGCACAATCACCATCACGATCCATTTGAAGAACATGTTATCACCCCAAAGTGAATCGTGTACCGATGGAACCAGGACGCCCCCGTCTCCCCTCCTCTCACTCCCTGGTAGCCACTATCCCACATTCTGTCTCTGTGAGTTTGCCTATTCTGAGTACCTCAGGTGCATGGAATCATACAATATTCTTCCTTTCGGATCTGACTTATTACGTTCAGTATAGTATTTTCAAGGTTCACCCATATTTAGCATATTTCAGAATTTTATTCTTATTTAAACTGAACGATGTTTCATTGTAGGTATACACTACATTTTGTTTGTCCGTTCACTTGTTGATGGGCAGTCGCATTGTTTCCACATTTTGCTGATTGTGAGTAATGTTGCTATGAACATGGGTAAACAAGTGTCTGTTAGAATCACTGTTTTTAATTCTTTTAGGGTATATATCTTGAAGTGAAATTTCTCAATTATAAGGCAATTCTATGTTTAATTTTTTGAGGAAACTTCAAACTCTTCCACTGTAGCTAGTGAAAGTATACTTTTAAAATGTACACTTCCAGGTAGAGGGAAGACCCCAAACTGACTAGTTACCTAGTAAATGCGGGCAGCTCTGACAGCCACTTTGGGCAGTGCAGGCTAACAAAAGGAGTTTAGTCTTTCAGAGACCCCTTGCAGCTCAGCAACCTGATGCTCTGAATCCTGGTCAGTTGAGCCCATTTGCCTGTAGGCTGACCCAACCTGCTCATGTCCAGCCCCTGGTTCTTGCTGGGTTCTCAGGTCCCCATAATTCCCTGTCAAAATAGCTGTGAGTCTATTTTGAGGGTCTTTCACAGACATCGTCCACAGGTCTTTCCTCCCAGGGCACTCATGCTGAGTGCATACCCAGCTAGGCCTCAGGGGTGGCTCCACCCTTCCCTTTGATGGGCATGGAGCTGCAGCATGGGTGCGTGCACGGTTGGGAAGTTCCTTGCACTGTGGAACAAAGCTGAGCTTAGGAAGAGAGAAAGGTAGGCTCAGAAATGGGACCAGTTCTCCCTGGGCCACCATATTTCAACACTAATGAGTCTGAGAGTTCTACATTTAAGCCAGATTGTGAGATTGTGAAGGCATATCTGTCAAGGTCGATGGACAGAGCACAGTTCATTCAGCAGCTTGTTAAGGCAAATTACAATGTGAAGTATTTATATTTATACAGAAGATGCCGGCCTCCACTGGTGCTTTTGTACTGAACGAACTCACAAGAATGAGACGTGGGCCTGTTTATGTTCACAAGAGAAATGTTTAATATAGATAGAATTATCATTCTCCCCATTTGATGTCTGGGTCAATCAAGGCAATAAAAAGGTTACGTTTCTTTTCTACACAGCCGCTCTGATTCAAACAAAGTCCTCTAGCTCCAGATCCCACATCTTTCTGTCACCCCAGTGAATGAGCCACAGTGGCCACTTTCAGAGACTGGACAGAGCCCTAAGTCAAAAACACCAAAGTCAGGGGCACACTGATCAGGGACTATAAAATGGCAGACTTAAAGATATGGAAATTAGTATTGAAGGCAAGAAGTAGAAATACAATAAGAAAAAGAGATGGACAGGTCTATAATAATAAAATGGAATAATAGGCAAAAGCCTTCCCTTTTCCTGTGAAACTTTTTTTTTAACCCAATTAAAAATCTAAATATGAAAAGAAAGGTCTTTTTCTCCTGGATCTGCCTGGGCTCTCTCTACCCCGACCCCTACTGTCTCCGCGTTTCTGAACCTGCCAAACGACATAAATCACTGTGCTAACCAAATCATTAGGGTTGCCAGGTGTTCAATTTTGAACCAGACAGTCTGGTATTTGAGGTTTCTGCCGAGGAAACAAATAGAGAAAATAGCAGTGATTTTTTAATTAAGTTGTGTTATTATCATGTAAAGATGAGCTTGCAGGGAAACATTCCCACCAGCCCTCCGGGCTGCGAGGTACTCTGAGCCGGCTCTGCGCCTAGATACCAGCATATCTAGGCGAGGCTGTCTCCAAACCGAGTGCTAAAACAAGCTGATGAGCTTGGCTCTGAACTCCTGTGGGCATCTTCTGCATACTGGCGAGGCCCCATGCAACTGGGCGCCATCATTACCTCCCACCGATACCTTCAGAGCTCCCGCAGCAACTGGCAGAGCTCCCTGGGTATGTTTTAAAGATAATAATAATAATAAAACAAATACAGAAGTAAATATTCAGAAGGACATTGAAATGAAGACAACTGAGACATTGATGAAGAGAGTCATATGAGCTGAGCATGTCTATAAATCTAATCACGGCCATTGAAGAAGGGGAGGCAAGAAAAATTGCTTCATCATTTGCAAACAAACAAAATTATCCTTAAGTAAAATTCTATTTCGGCCACAATTACATATGGCTCCATTACCATAATGCTAAATTGGTGTGGGAATCGACGATGAGAGAATTGCTAGAAATGCTTACAATTTGGGGAAACGCACACACTGTTCATAGCCTTTCCAAACTGGTGAAAAGCAAAAGGGCTTGGATGAATATTAGCAAGAAAACAAGCTTGTCTCTTTAAAGAACTCAGTTTAACCTTAAACAATGGTCATTTTCACACTGACATTCAAAGACCTTTAATATCTTAATGTGTAGTCAGAAGAGAAGAGACCAGAAACACTTTTGTTTTCCAACGCATCAATTAAAGTCCTCCATTGAAAGACATTTTTTTTTTTGAGGAAATAATTTACCCCAATGAAATTTTGGAGTGACAGATCTCTTGTCAGTTAGATTACTGTATTTCAACTGTACAATTTTAACCCCTGTTTGGCTCTTGTGAGACAATGCAATATAACAGAGAAACAGTTGGGTATGCAAAAATACCACACTAGACGGTCGCAACACTGAATGTGTCCTCATGCTCCAACTTTCTCTGTTCTGCTTCTCACCAACGCATTTCTACAGGCAGCGCCTCTCAGTGGGTTGTGAGATGATGGATTTGGGCCTCCTCCTTCAGGGGGTCATTGGGCAATATCTGAACACAGTTTTGATTGGAGATGCTATCAGCATCTAGTGAGTGGAGGCCAGGAATGCTGCTAAACATCCTGCAATGCGCAGAAGAGACCCCTAGACTGAGGAATTATTCATCTTAAATGTCCCTAGTGCGGAAGCTGTGAAACCCTGCTTTACAGACCTTTGGAGAAGAGAAGCCAGCAATTGGGAGTTACTGGACTATCAGACATGATAGTAATGATCTATCGCTAGTGTGTCAAGAGACCCCGAGGGCTGGTGAAGGAGCGCATAAAAAAAAAACTTGGCTTTGTACCCTTTTGGCCCAGGGCTTATGGTGTGGCCAAGGCCCCTGCTGAGATCACCAGGGCTGCCTCTTCTGAAGCAAAGGGGTGGACACCACCCCAGCCTTACACTGACGAGATGGGCACCATGTACATTCGGTTAACTCAGCGTTTATTGAGGGCCTGCTGTGCGCCAGGCTCTGCGCGGGCCCTGACGCGGTGACGGAAAGCACAGCCATCTACACCGCCATGGTGCTGCCGCAGTCCTGCCAACCTCACGGGAGGGACCCAGGCCTTTCATTCCAGGAAACAATTCATTTCTCAAGTGGGTTTTCCCATTCAGGTAGCCCAGAGATCAAAATTAATACCCAAGAGCAAAACCGGTTCTGCATGTGTTTTATTTGTCCAGCTAAATGCTTTTAAAAGTCACCAATATTTAAAAATCAGATTACACAAAATGTATGAATTTATGACTTGACTGGAAAAATCACAAATGAGTCACTCCAGGCACGCATGGCAGGAAGCTGTGAGCTCCTGCTGACCACACTGACTGAGCCTGCAGAGCCCTAAAGGAAAAGTCAGTGTCAAAGCAACGCCTGCATGGCTCCTCTGGGACGTAACCTATGGTGGGACAGTGAAAAAGGAAAAACCAGCATAAGAATGTGCTATAGGCCCTGGCTGGTTGGCTCAGCGGTAGAGCATTGGCCTGGTGTGTGGAAGTCCTGGGTTCGATTCCCACTCAGGACACACAGGAGAAGCACCCAACTGTTTCTCCACCCCTCCCTCCCCCATCTCTCTCTCTTTCTCTTTCTCTCTCTTCCCCTCCCACAGCCATGACTCGAATGGTTCTAGCAAAATTGTCCCCAGGCACTGAGAATGGTTCCATGGCCTAGCCTCTGGTGCTAAAATAGCTCAGTCGCTGAGCAACAGAGCAAGCCCCAGATGGGCAGAGCATCGCCCCCTAGTAGGTTTGATGGATGGATTCGGTTGGGCACATGTGGGAGTCTGTCTCTGCTCCCTGCCTTTCACTTAATATATATATAATGTGTTATAGAGTCAGCCACTGCAAAAAGTGACCAGTGCTCACTCTCAGAGCTTCTAAAAGTCTTCTGAAATGTGTCTCAGAACTGTTCACCCAAGGAATAAAAGGAGGAGCATTAAACTAAAAAATCCTGAGCCCACTGGTCAGGGTTGTCCCCAAGGCCTTAATTCTACCAATTACTCAATTGTTCCATCTGGGTTATGCATGCATGAGTGCTGATGATTTCTGGGTGACACAGTTATGGATGAGAGAAACCCGTGGGGTACAAAGTGAGGTGTGGGATCCAAGCCCACAGGCTGTACCCGAGTGAGGCTAGCCAAATTGTATGCACACTGTCTCATATCAATGCAGAAATAACCACTGATGCCAAGAAGACTTAAGGAAGTGCATAAGTGGGGTTTCATCCAGCTGGCTGGTGCTCATGAGAGCTGGGTGCAGAGGCTTAGAAACCGTCCATTCTTTCTGCCTTAACATCCAACCAGCCACAAACACACACACAAATACACACGTGTGTGCACTCAAGGGCACAGGCAAACAGCTGTCACCTGTGACCCTCCATGTAAGTACGGGCACTGTACTAAATTGTCTGGCCTGAGGACAGAATGGAATTGTAAACAGTCCACGTTTTTCTGGCCAGACTGTGTGCCTGACTGTGTTCATTACTCGACCACCACAGCCCGGTTCCAGGGAAGGGGCACACCTTCTGTTACTTTTTCAAATCTACACGAAGGTGATTCTTCTTGCCAAACCATGCTACCAGAATGACAGGGTATCTTTTGCTAATTTAACCAAAGGTGAAATATAGAAAAGCAGCCTAGTTAATATCTTAAGTTAATTTCTACTGACAGAAAGGCTTGTAAAAGTTATCTTCTTAACATAACTCCGGAAACAAAGGTACATGTCTATGGTTTTACTCTTGAAATGAACATGCCTCTTGAATCTGCAACTATCTAGAGAACACAAATTTTAACATTATAATGTACATATAAGCAGTCCTTTCTCAGTACAAATTACATATGTATACATATATATATATACAAACACACATGCATATACATAACCACACAGACACATACATACGTGTTACATATAAAATCTCTCTGAGTCTCAATTTCTTTATCAGTTAAGTAAGGGTAATCATAGCCACCTCACAGAGTTTCTACATACACACCCCCCCACACACATCTCTCTCCCATAAACAAAAATTTCAAAGCTCCCCTTTAATAAAAATTGCACAATTTAATTCTCAAATACTCCAAGAGGGGATAATATGAAAGATGTTTTACTGTTAAAATAAGTATTCCCATTGTGAAAAATGCTTTTTACTTAATGTAGTCATATTTATCTTGAAAGCTCCAAATATGTAAATAAGGAAGCCCAACATTAGGGAATTGACAGCTCTTAAAAATTCAGGGTATTGGGTTATCACTCATTCAGGATGAATGTTTTCATGTAGATAATGCTGAGGAATCTTGATGAAGAGCAATAATTCAAACCTAGATGCTGGCCTCACGGGGAGAAAGAACTCCCTACAAATTCTGTTTACAAGGAGAACCAGGACTAGAGACAGCGACTCACTTCCCTTGAGGGAAAAGCAATCTCTTCATCAGTGGATGCGGTTTTTCAACAAAATACCTACAATGCTAAATCTGATAAAACTGGTTTAGTATTCGATTCCCTTCTCATGTCATACAGTGGAAGGCACTTTTGGTGTCAGCTGTAATCTATGGAAACCACAGATTAGATGCAGAATCACAAAGTTGACTTGTATTTTTGACTTGTTTACAGAACAATCTGAGTTTTTGAACATTAAAAATTTGTTTTAATGTCCAATATAAATATGAAATGCCATGCAGACTATCCAAAAATTCCCCATATGTTTTAACAAATGTTTTCAATTAGGGCGTTTAATACATTTGTTAACACTTCTTGACAACCCTACATTCATTCATAAGTTAGTCATACATTCAAATTAATCAAATTAATTTAGGTTTACAGATGGCTCTAAGAATACATTATAATTTCTAATTCTTCTTCCAATTATTTTCTGCCTCCACTTCTTCCTAGTTTTCCCCCTCCTCTTTTGTGTAAAGATTCACGGTTTTAAAACCTCTTAAATTTCTCAATTTGAGGTTCAATATAGGAACCTCAAAAGAATGATTAAAGATTGAGTCCTGAATAATAACAATAACTGTTTTAATGACTAGAATATGGTGGACAGTCAATAATCCTAAAGTCAATCTCTTTAGGTATCAAACATAATTCTTGGAACTATACAAATCAGGGTGGGAGAGGTAAATTTAATTATTTAGCCGCAATAAAAGACCCCACCATTAAGGGCCTATTAGGTGCCAGGTTTACATGCTTCTTGAACCTTTGTGACAATTCTAGGATATGCCCACAGTAATGAGCTATACTTAGCAAACACTCAGGTGTTAAAATCACTTGACCAGTGAGGAACCCATGGCCCAGGGAGGTTAGCCTGGGTGCTCCAATAAAAATTGTGAGATCTGATCACTTAGGTGCTCCTTCTGGGGCTGAACAAGGGCTGCTGCTAGTCTGTCCTGCATGGCTTTTATGTAATTAGGACAGAATGCCCTCTCTGGGACATCCATGAGCCAGGAATGGTGGCTGGATTACAGGCCCCTATGGGGGTGGGGGTTCTGTGAATGATGACACTGAGTAAACCTCCTCCAGTTTCCCAGAGGTGCAAAGGACCATTTAGGCTTCAAAAGTATTTGAACAAGCTTATGTTTCCAATTGTAGCAGTTCAGAGGATCTCTTGGGATTTCAGCCCCAAACTTTTCTCTCGAGAGCTACCTTCTTAATGCTCCGTGTCACATTCAGCAAATGGTGAAATCCTAAATCCTGAATATGCAGGAGGCACAGAAGCCAGACCTGAGCACGTATGTATTCAGTCCACATCTTTTGGGGTCCTCACAAAAGTGACCAGTTAATTGCTGCTTTCTTGTCATTGTGGAGAACAAGTTGTCTTATCTTTGTAAGAAGATATAACCAGGGTTTAAAGAAATACGCTGAAATTGTGCAATGAATGTCTGATTTAGAGATTAAGTGTGGATGAGAGTGTCATGTGAATAAGATATTTTTAAGACATATTCATAAACTGCATAGAATATTGTTTCAAATAGTCCATCTAACGTAAAATTCCATACAATAAAGCCTGTCCAACTTTAATGATACAAGATAATAGTCTACCACACAAAAAGAAAAATGAAAAAAAATTTGGAACAATAAAGATAAAGCCTAGAAGTGGAGATTTTCTGCTGTGATGTCCTAAATTCTTCAGATTATAAAGAGATATTTAACATGCAACTGTCTACATTAGCAGGAAACCAGCAATTACAGGTTGATTAGCTAAAATGTTTTTCATGTTTATGTAACACAGAGATAAAAGCAATGTAGTATACAGTAACAACTCAGGGTAGGGCAAAAGTGGGTTTACAATTGTTCGTATGGAATAGAATACAAAATTAATAAATAATAATACAAAAGTAAATTCTGTTTTTCACATAATCACAACTCTGAACCTACTTTTACCCCACCCGATACTTAATAACGGCCTCATAATTACTAAAGCTGCCCCTATTCAAGATAATTCTTTTGGGATAAAATAGGCACCACAAAAACACTTATTGGAATAATTTAGGATGGATCATATCATGCAATAGTTATTCCTGATAACTTTGCTTCATATATACTAGCAGATTTATGTGCCTCTCTATATTTTTTCCTTTAATTAATACACTTTACTTTCACAGCCATTTTGACTTACAGAAAAATTGAGCAGAAGGTACAGAGAGTTCCCATAGGGCCTCTTCCCACTCTATCCCCTGCCCTGCTTCCCCGTATTAGTAACATCCTGTATTGGTGTGGTATATTTGTTAAAACAAGTCATTATTGATGGGTTAATATTAACTAAAGTTTATAGTTTACTTTAGGTGCACTTTTTATGCTATACTGTTCTGAGTTTTGCCAAATGTATACCCACCACTAGAATACTATACAGAGTATTTTGCTACCTCAAAAGTCCTGTGCTCATCTATCTATTCCTTCTCCTGTCCAATCGCTGGCAACTTCTGAAGAATATTACTCCCTCTATAGTCTTTCTTTTTCTGGAATGTCATATAGTTGGAATCATACATTCTGTACTGTTTTCAGAATGGGTTCTTTCACTTCACAATATGCATTTAAGGTTTTTTCATGTCTTTTTTTTTTTTTTTTAGGAAGATATACACAGAGAGAGAGACAGAGAGAGGGACAGATAGGGACAGACAGACAGGGAGAGAAATGAGAAGCATCAGTTCTTCATTGTGGCACCTTAGTTGTTCATTGATTGCTTTCTCATATGTGCCTTGACCAGGGGACTACAGCAGAGTGAGTGACCCCTTGCTCAAGCCAGCAACGTTTGCCTCAAGCCAGAGACCATAGGGTCATGTCTATGATGCCATGCTCAAGCCAGCGATCCCGTGCTCAAGCTGGATGAGCCTGCACTCAAGCCAGTGACCTCGAGGTTTCAAGCCTGGGTCCTCTGCATCCCAGGCCAATGCTCTATCCACTGCACCACCACCTGGTCAAGCTCCACAACTTTTCATGATGTGATATCTCATTTCTTTTTATTGCTCAATAAGAATCTACGATATGGATGTACCCTAGTTTGCTTATCTATTCACCTATTGGAAACTACTGCTTCAAATTTTGGTAACTATAAATAAAGCCACAATAATCAATCGTGGGCAGATTTTTGTATGGACATGACTTTTTAACTGATTTGTATAAATAGCTAGGAGTCTGATTACTAGGTTATATGATAATACTACCAGTAGTTTTGTAAGAAACTGTCAAGCCATCTTCCAAAGGAGCTGGACTAGTTTGCATTTCCAGTGGCAATGAATCAGGGTTTCTTTTGTTCTACATCATTGCCAGTATTTGATGGTATCGTCAGTGTTCTGGATTTTGACCATTTTAATAGGTATACAGTGGCATCCCATTGCTGTTCTAATTTTCAATTCTTTAATGACATATAACTTTGAGTATCTATTCAGATGCCTGTTCCCCATCTGTATATCTTTTTTGTCTAAGTGTCTATTCAGACCCATGCCCACTTTTCTTTTTTTTTGGAAGAGAAGCATAGATTTGTCCTAGGTGCCTATGGAAAATGTCAAACAAAATATAAATGTGTTCAATCTCAATTCTGTACTGATGAGTCTCACTGTAGAGGGAGTAGAGGCTAAAAGTCAGTAGAGCCTGGAAAAGTCCAGTGTACAGGCCCATTTAGTTTGAGTGAGGAAGTAGTGATTTAATGGTATTTTATCCATAGTCATTTGGCCAGACTACAATTCTAAACCAAATTCTGAGTGGTGAAAGGGGCACCCACCCAGGTCTTGTGTCTAAAACCTTCCTCAAAAATACCTTGCGCAGTCTCGCCCTCCCTGTCCTCATGATTGAAGGGAAAGGATTCCAAGATGACCGAGGTCCATGGCAGAGGGAGCCTGGATCCCTGGGTCACCAGTGGGGAGGGGGGAGAGAGGCTGCCCTGGGAAAAACCATCTTCCCCAATACAGAGCTGGGAGATCAGCGGGAAATAAACCTTTTACTCTGTGAAGACACTGAGACTTTGGAACAGCTTGTTATAGCAGCTATCAATGATTACCTGAACGAATATAAAAATAGGCTACGTGTGAAATAAGGCAATGCTACAACCACTGGGCTTTCCAAGCTAGGTAACTGCGTACAGGGACATCGGGTAACAATCATGAGGTTTCTCTTGACTTTGGTTTTACTTAAGCTGTGGGATGCAAAAATGAATATGATCATACTACGGGATAATTTTTGAAATTCACATTACTTTTTTAGATAGATCCTAAAGAAAATCATAAATGTAGTCACTGAGACACCATGTCCTAACTCTCCTACATCTTAGAGGTCCAAACCATTAAACTACACTCCTTCATCCTGGATGTACTTCAGATGGATGTACAGATACAGTCGAATGCCATACAGAGTATTTTGCTGCCCCCAAAATGCTCTGAGGTGATAGGTGAGGATGTGGGAACTGAGAGAACACAGTAGTGAATGTGTTCCATGTGTCCTAGATGCCATGAGATGTCAGTATCTGTCTGCGATTCTAGAGCAGGGGTCAGCGAACTACAGCCTGCAGGTCAGGTCCAGATTGCCACGATTATCTGTTTCTGTGTGGCTCATGAGCCATCCTTGTATGGCTTTTATTTTTATTTTTTAAAGATTTTATTTATTCATTATAAAGAGGAGAAAGAGAAAGAAGGGAAGAGGAGCAGGAAGCATCAACTCCTACATGTACCTTGACCAGGCAAGCCCAGGGTTTTGAACCGGCAACCACAGCGTTTCCAGGTTGACGCTTTATCCACTGCACCACCACAGGTCAGGCCCTGTATGGCTTTTATTAATGAATATTTACAATCAGTTTGAGCAGGGGTCCCCAAACTACAGCCCACAGGCCACATGCGGCCCCCTGAGGCCATTTATCCGGCCCCCGCCGCAGTTCCGGAAGGGGCACCTCTTTCATAGGTGGTCAGTGAGAGGAGTATAGTTCTCATTGAAATACTGGTCAGTTTGTTGATTTAAATTTACTTGTTTTTTATTTTAAATATTGTATTTGATCCCATTTTGTTTTTTTACTTTAAAATAAGATATGTGCTGTGTGCATAGGGATTTGTTCATAGTTTTTTTTATAGTCCGGCCCTCCAACGGTCTGAGGGACAGTGAACTGGCCCCCTGTGTAAAAATGTTTGGGGACCCCTGAGTTTGAGGATAGGGAATGCTGACTTTGAACTACAGTTAAGCAAAATGTTACTCACCTCATAATAATTCCATCATTTGCATTAAAGAATAGCCTTTCTTCTTATGTTGTAATTACTATTTTAAAATTTTATATTCAATTTTTATTTTGAATTTCTTCAATAAATATTGTAAAAATTTGTTTTCTCTCTTGCTCTATTAACTACTTATATATCTTCAAGTTTGCTTCTTATTAAACAAAGCCTAAAATATGTATTCTCTTTAGAGGAAATGTTTCTAGAACAATCACATTTTTAAAAATAGGTTTTATTCCTTTCTGCCTCATTTTTTTAAAAATCAATTTCCTGGGGAGGCTGGAGGAAGAAGGGCTTAAAGAGAAACAAAATATAGGGTGACAGAGGATGATTTGACTTGGGTGATGGGTATATATAGCATAATCGACTGTCTAAATATGTGGAGATGTTTTCTCTAAATCTATGTACTCTGGTTAAGCAATGTTGTCTAAATAAAAATAAATAAATAAATAAATAAATAAGCTTTCTGGCCTGGCTGGTTGGTTCAGCTGTAGAACATCGAACCAGCATATATAAGTCCTGGGTTTGATTCCTACTCAGGGCACACAGGAGAGGCAACCATCTGCTTCTCCTCCTCCTCCCCTTCCCCTCCCCCTTCTGTCCCTCTTCTCCTCCCACAACCATGGCTTGTTGGTTTGAACACATAGGCCCTGGGTGCTGAGAATGGCTCTGCTGAGCTTTTGCCTCAGGTGCTAAAAATAGCTTGGTTGCGATCATGGTGCCAGATATACAGAGCATAGGCCCCAGAGAGGGGTTGCCAGGGTGGATCTCAGTTGGGAAACATAGGAGGACTCTGTATCTCCCCTACTCTCACTTAAAACACTTAAAAGAATAAGTAAATTCCCCTCATCTTAGTGTATTTTTATATACTTAAAGACAGCCAGTATGATTTAGGTGAGTACTAACCAAGGAAAATGTTTGAAGAAGTCTACCTTGGTGCTTTAAAGAAGGAAAGCTGTTTGAAGAGACCATAGTGGTACCATCTGAACGTGGCCTACCCTTGGTAACTATGGCAACCCCCATCTAGTTTTTGTTACCATCTTTGTTTCCCACATTGGTCAGCAGTGCTGCAGCGGAAGAAGCTCTAATGCCAGACAAACCTGCCACCTGCCTGCTTTTTGACTATGGGGAATGGCTTATCCTCTTCGCATTTTATGGTTTGTACATTTTTTTTTTTGCTATGTTCTTTTAACTTTATAAAGGAATTGTTTCAATGACTAAATCATATATATTCTTATCACACATTATACGAGCCCATAATTTTGTGTAGTTGTGGCGCCTTAGGTTTTAGTAGAAATTAATAAGTTTCTTCCCTCCCTCCTATCTTCTTTCCCTCCTTTGCTCCCTGCTTTTCCTTCCTTCCTTCCTTCCTTCCTTCCTTCCTTCCTTCCTTCCTTCCTTCCTTCCTTCCTCCCTCCCTCCCTCCTTCCCTCCCTCCCTCTCTTCCTTCCTTTCTTCCTTCCTTCCTTCCTCCTTCCCTCCCTCCTTCTCTTCCCTTCCCTTCCCTTCCCTTCCCTTCCCTTCCCTTCCCTTCCCTTCCCTTCCCTTCCCTTCCCTTCCCTTCCCTTCCCTTCCCTTTCCTTCCTTCCTTCCTTCCTTCCTTCCTTCCTTCCTTCCTTCCTTCCTTCCTTCCTTCCTTCCTTCCTTCCTTCTTTCCTCCCTTCCAAAGTGTGTAGAGTGTGTATGTGTGTGTGTGTTGTGTATTCAGAGGCAGAAATGAGAACTGAATGCTATCCCATAATGCCTCTTGACTTGGAGAAGGGCAACCCCAGCAAAGGATAGATTGCAGCAGGTCAGAAAAGAAAAGGAAGCTAGCACTCTGAAGCCCAGGACACATGCAGTATGAAAGGAAGGACTCTGAATGGCAATCAGAACTGAGAAGTGCCACTTTCCAACCCTGCCTCCCTCCACACTTCCCTTCCATCCTCTCCCTAGTGCTGCAGGATCAGTCACTACCAAAATTTACCTGTGTGGACCTCTCTAATCCCATTTAAAATCACAACACTACCACTAACACATGAAAACTAGCGTAGGGGAAAACGTCTTAACAGAGCCCAAGAAATGAGTATTCCATGAACATTTATTTGTAAATAAAATGTATTCTCATTCTGACAATAGTTACTATGGTTCAAGTCAGCATCAGAATTCTAATTTTCAAGACTCTTAGAAATTTTTAATTGATTTTAGAGAGAAAGAAAGAGAGAGAGAGAAAGTGAGAGGCATCAATTTGTTGTTTCACTTATGCATTAATTCGTTAATTCTTCTATGTATCAGGGATCAAACTCACAATATTGGCATGTTGGGATGACACTCTAATCCACTGACCTATGTGGCCAGGGCTAATTTTTAGGACTCTTAACAACATGGGATTTTATTTTTATCTTTTTTTTTTCATGACTACTATAATACCCTGTAGCCTCAGGAAGTATTCAATATAGAAAAACTTGTATTAAGATCCAAGAAGTAAACTGACCTTGTTCTCCAAGAAAAAGAGTCTGTGGCCTCAGATGATGTGTTGTAGAGTTGTGCGCCTGAAATCTGTATAATTTATTAACCAGTGTCACCCCAATAAATTCAATGAAAAATTTTTAGAGTCTGTGACCTTTAATTCTTGCAGACATAAAGGAAAGATATCATCTCTGAGGTTTCTCCAGAAAGATCTACACCTTGGACAAAGCAGAGAGTGCAGTGTACTTGGAGTAGAAAAGGGAAACGGTGAATCAGGGACTGTGTTCTGTCATATAGAATATGGTCCCAAGGAGCTTCCTCTTTCCAGCCCTTGTGCTTAGAGATCTTTATTTCTGCTTCATGATCCTGGCTCCCTTCAACCCGGTAGCAGCCTTTTCAAGGACAGCCAAGAGGAGAGCTATATGCTCAAATACCCTGCTGTTAATGCACATATTCTCCTCTAAGTATTTTTATTTTACTTCCAGTGATATTTCTAACAAAAAGTTCATAAATAGAACAGAACTGGTTCAATAAAGGCTGACCTGTTTCATGAACATCAGTTCTTAGATCTTTGCTTTAAGAATTTGAGGATACCTAAAACTCAACAATTGTGTCATGTTCTCTTTGGCAATCTTAACCCACTTGCCATATTTTTTTCACTCCATAAGACACATGAGCATTTTCCCCTCCACTTTTAGGGGGAGAAAAGTGTGTCTTATGGAGTAAAAAATACAGTATTTTATTAAATATTTAGACACACCATTTGGTTCAGAATTTTTTTCTTGTTTTTCTCCTTAAAAACCTAGGTGTATCTTATGGTCAGGTGCATTTTATGGAGTGAAAAATATGATACTTTTTTCCAATATTGAGGATTAAATGTGTTACTAAATACCTTTCTTTCTTTCTTTCCTTCCCTCCTTCCTTCCCTCCTTCCTTCCTTCCTTCCTTCCTTCCTTCCTTCCTTCCTTCCTTCCTTCCTTCCCTCCCTCCTTCCTTCCCTCCTTCCTTCCTTCCTTCCTTCCTTCCTTCCTTCCTTCCTTCCTTCCTTCCTTCCTTCCTCCTTCCCTCCCTCCCTCCCTCCTCCCCTCCCTCCTTTTCTTCCATTGTGAGAGAGAGACAGGGAGAGAGAAACAGAAACATTCAGCTGCACTTGTATGTGCCCTGACCCGGGAATTGAACCAGCAACCTCCACACTCTGAGGCGATGCTCTAACTGAGCTATCTGGCCAGAGATTGACTTTTTTTATTCATTGATGAAGATAGAGAGAGGGAGAGAGAGGGGAGGAGGAAAGGAGGCATCCATTTGTTGTTCCACTCAGTTGTGCATTCATTGGCTATTCCTCATGTGTGCTCTAACTGGGGATCGAATCTGCAACCTTGTTGTTTTAGGAAAATGCTCTTAACCAACTGAGCTATCCAGCCAGGGCTTAAATACATTAACTTTCATAATAAGAGTGTATAGAACATTAACTGACAAAAAAAATCACATTTTACATATTTTTAATTATTGGGAAAATTATTTAATATGTGCTCTACAAAAAAAGTTTGAAAATAAAAAAATATAGAAAGACAATTAACAAAGAAGACCATTGGGACATCAAAAAGTCTTAGTGTAATTTTAAGAATTAATAACTCCAGATATAAAAAGTATAAACTTATATAAATGTAATTTGAAAGTTCAATTAGATAAATTTATTTAACTTTTATATAATTTTGTGACTCAGAATTTAAAATTTTAGTTTCAGTTTTCTTTCTTTCTTTCTTTCTTTCTTTCTTTCTTTCTTTCTTTCTTTCTTTCTTTCTTTCTTTCTTTCTTTCTTTTTGTCAGAGAGAGAGTCAGAGAGAGGGACAGATAGGGACGGACAGATAGAAAGGGAGAAAGATGAGAAGCATTAATTCTTTGTTGTAGCTCCTTAGCTGTTCAGTAATTGCTTTCTCCTATGTGCCTTGCCCGGGGGACTACAGCAGAGCAAGTAACCCCATGCTCACACCAGTGACCTTGGGTTCAAGCCTGTGACCTTGGGTTTCAAGCCAGTGACCTTTGGGTTCAAGCTTGAAAACATGGGGTCATGTCTATGATCCCACGCTCAAGCCAGTGACCCCTCGCTCAAGCTGGTGAACCCATGTTCAAGCCAGACCTTGGGGTTTCGAACCTGGATCCTATGTGTCCCACTCTGACACTCTATCACTGTGCCACCACCTCATCAGGCTAGTTTTAGTTTATTTGTAAAAGCCAAATGTTGAATGAAACAAACAAAAAATAATAAAATTTTAAAAATACAACAGATTCAAAAACAAATTAATATAAAACAAAAATTAAGGTAAAATTTGCATAAGTATACATTCATATATCTATAAGTTTGTAAAATTTATATTTCTAACATTTTTAAATTTTTTTTATTTTTTGTATTTTTCTGAAGCTGGAAAAAGGGAGAGACAGTCAGACAGACTCCCGCATGCACCCGACCGGGATCCACCCGACACGCCCACCAGGGGGCGACGCTCTGCCCATCCCGGGCGTCGCTTTGTTGTGACCAGAGCCACTCCAGCGCCTGAGGCAGAGGCCACAGAGCCATCCCCAGTGCCCGGGCCATCTTTGCTCCAATGGAGCCTCGGCTGCAGGAGGGGAAGAGAGAGACAGAGAGGAAGGAGAGGGGGAGGGGTGGAGAAGCAGATGGGCGCTTCTCCTGTGTGCCCTGGCCGGGAATTGAACCCAGGACTTCTGCACGCCAGGCCGACGCTCTACCACTGAGCCAACCGGCCAGGGCCTATTTCTAACATTTTTAAGGCTTTATTACAAATAGGTTTTGTGGCCATCTCTATTTATTCTAAAAAGATTCAAGGACCACCTCAACATGGCATATGGTATTATATAATGAAACTTAAAAATGAATTGAAATTGATCTTTCCCTTAAAGTAACAAAAACTTACATAAAATTATTATCATGGCATATACATGATCTCCAAAGACATTTGAACAACATAAACTTCATGTATTTTGTCAAATATATGAAATTACATCTTAGAATAGAATCTGGCTTTCGAGTTGGTACATCTGTGATGGAGATAGTTTGGATTTACATCAAATGAGCCTTCAGGAGCATGACGTATGCATGTAGAATTGCTGCACACTTACTGACACCCCCACACAACTGTTTAATTGGAGGGCGGTCTCTTTAGAGTTTATCAGGGAGGCAGTGAGAAGCAAGCTCGCAGACCACAGGTAGAACACAAGAATACTGCCACGATTCGAGGGGTATCCTCTCAATTTATTAACTTTGAGCCCTGGCGATCCTTCCTTCTGGCTTCACGTTATTAAAGCTATCTCCAGCATATAGTGCGCACGGTGTTTGTTTTTAATCGCTGTGCATAATAGATTTCACATGGGGGAGATGTTGGCAAATATTTTATAGACTGTAAAAAAAATCTTGATAGTTGGACAAATAGTGTGTAGAAATTTCCTTCTCATTCTAATAAAAGCAATGTTTTAAAGGCAGTGTTTTGATTTCCCAAGAATTCTTAAAGTGCTCTACATATGAAATGGAATCGAAAGGCACTTGTGATAATATTTTAATTTTACACTTGCTAAGAGTTATGCTGTTATAAAGGTAACTACCATTTACCGTCTTTAAAAGATGCCTCGCCACAGACAGCCAAGGGGAAAACAGACTAGATGATAGTTTTGATGTCAAGCACCATTTAAAAGCATTTAATGTTCACAAGAAAATGATGACATTCAGTTTGTGCCTGCATAGAATCAAAACTGCTGGCCAGTCTGTTAAAGAGTGAAACTGCATGCTGGGTGCTGTGTGGCCTCAAGGGAGAGGGGCGCGGCCAAACTGCCCACCTGCGCTGGGTTGAGCCAGGGTCGGGAGGAGCATATGCCTGGCTGGACTTCCTTAAGTCATGCTGCAGACTGTCATCACCCGTCTGCTCAGAGTGATGGCTCTTCACCCCAATTCCTCAGCTGCACTGCTAGGAAAAAGTGCACACTGCCGGGGGTCCTCAGTTTACAAAACTCTCAACATACGACATTTCAAGCTTAAGGCACTCACTCTGATAAAAATTTGAAGAAATTGAGACATGAGTGTTTCGGCTTACACCGTTAGCGTCTCGTATTTACAGACTACGTGAGCGAGCGAGTTTGGATGCAGGCAACGGAAGAATATGCAGTAACGTGGAGTATGAGTGAGGGAGATAGAAACCCCAGAACCCAAGAGATTTACCACCAAGGGTTTGGCAGAAGGTTTCTCTGAGGTAGAGGGTGGGTTGGCAAAATTTCAGGCTGAGAAGCCTGGTGGTGACAGATTCAGTAAGGTCTGCAGAGCTGTTATGGAGGCCTTGCAATGCTATAGGCAGATTTTGGAAGAGAAGTCATCAACCTTCCAGAGTAGCCTGGAACAATTCTTTAACCCTTTGAGTAGTGAGTTTTTTTCATGTTCACTGACACCTGGGAGTGAGGTTTAAAAAAAAAATTACTTCCAGTTACAGTTTTATTAACTTAAAATCATATTTGCTTGATAACCAATTTATGGAAACAAGAAGAACATACATTTGCCTTTTTTAATGTTATCTTACACATTTTTAGAATAAATTTTTTTGTTATGATCGTACTCTGGATGGCCAGGAGTCACGAGGACGTACACAAATGTTTGTACTACTCAATGGGTTAAGAAGGCAGAGAGGCCTGCAACAGATCCTGCACCCTCTACATCAGCTGCTTCTTGAGATGAAACACCTGTAGTACAGGTAGAATCATCTCCAGCGTCTCCTGCATGTTCCTTAGGCAATCCTGATTCACCTGACCCAGTATCTCCAGCACCTTCTGCAGGTTCTCCTGCCTCTCCAGCTTCCTCCTCCCAATAGGTCACTCTCTCCCACCTTGCAATGCCTTTTCCTGTGTACCAGCCAACCACAGGAATAAAGGTAAGAAACTTTTTTACACTCATTTCATTTTTTCTGTTACTACAGTACAGTGTACAGTACAGTCTATTTATGTCCTTTTTCTTTTTCCGTGGCTTAGTTGTGTTTTATGTTCTAGATTATAATTTTACAACTGTGTTAGGATAGGTAAGTGACTAAGGGTAGGGTGTGTTTCGACTTACACCAATATTCCGGTTATGTGACTGTTGTAGGAACGGAACTGTGTTATAACCCAAGGACCCCCTGTATTTAGTTGGGTGTGTACACTGGGCCCTGCTAAAAGCCAATTAGCATGCAGGAGCTTTATTGGGAGGGTTCTTGGGATCTACCTCTATGGAAGGGCAAGAACAAAAGCAGGAGTGGGCAGAAAGAGCTGCAGCACAGCCTCAAGGGACGTCTTGGGAGCTCTGAAGATGGGTTGGCCTTTCAGAGCTGTCCTGAGTTGAGGTTTAAAAAAAAAAGGCCTTTATACCCTACTTCAATCAGTTCTTAGATACAGGCTACTCCAGAAAGGTGGCATGGCTTCGAGCAAGAAGTTTCTCTCTAGCTTGACCAGGCGGTGGTGCAGTGGATAGAGCGTCGGACTGGGATGCGGAGGACCCAGGTTCGAGACCCCGAGGTCGCCAGCTGGAGCGCAGGCTCATCTGGTTTGAGCAAAGCTCACCAACTTAGACCCAAAGTCGCTGGCTCAAGCAAGGGGTTACTCAGTCTGCTGAAGGCCCACGGTCAAGGCACATATGAGAAAGCAATCAATGAACAACTAAGGTGTCGCAACATACAACGAAAAACTGATGATTGATGCTTCTCATCTCTCTTCATTCCTGTCTGTCTGTCCCTATCTATTCCTCTCTCTGACTCTCTCTCTGTCTCTGTAAAAAAAAAAAAAGTTTCTCTCAGCTGAAGCAGTAACCCAGCTGCTGCAGACTGTCTGCCATCCTCACCCCCAACAGCTGGGAGAACAACCCCTTTTTCCTAAAGGGGCATCTGAGTTGCTCATCACAGCACCCACCACACCCAACCAGCTTTTCATCTTATCTCCAATTATTTTAGTGATGGAAACCAATCCAAATGGGCTTCAACCTGAAGGAATCCTATGATGAAAGGTCCAGGAGTGAAGCCCATTCACATATGGCTGGATTCAGAGCGCAAACCACGCTATTGGGCCCCATTCTCTCCGGGCCTCAGCGCTGGCTTCCCCCTGTGCAGTTGGACTTCTGTCATGTCCCACGCGCTGGTAACCCAGTCTGGTGCACTGGATCACGACTCTGTTATTTCACATCTTCTAATGGGATAAAATAGCTTTCCCTTTGCCATGGTTTTGTGGTGTTCGGAGGGTATTTTCTGCTCCCTTGACTTTGGGCTTAGCTGTGAGACTTGTACTGGACACATTACGGAACATGACCATAGCAGAGGCTGAAAAGTCTCGCACCACTAGACTTGCCTCAGTAACATATTATTCAGTCACCGGACTGTTGTGCAGTGGCTGACAGTCCAAGGACGACGACACATAGCATGAGTTTGAACCTAACCCGTAGTCTAGCAGGGGTCTCCAAACTTTTTACACAGGGGGCCAGTTCACTGTCCCTCAGACCATTGGAGGGCTGCCAAATACAGTGGTCCTCTCACTGACCACCAATGAAAGAGGTATCCCTTCCAGAAGTGCAGTGGGGGCTGGATAAATGGTCTCAGGGGGCCGCATTGCGGCCCGCGGGCCGTAATTTGGAGACGCCTGGTAGAGACTGCACTCTGGTGTACCTTAGCCCAGCAAACACATAGCCAACCGACTGGCCCACAACTGAAAAATAAATGTCTGTTGTTTCAACCTATTGGGTTTCAGGACAATACGTTAGGCACTTTTCTTGCAGCCATGACATATTGACAGACGTGCCAGCAGCTCCAAGCCTCCTATTTCTCAAACTCAGTTTGTGGGATGAATCTCAGGAGCTCTGGTTAACCTGAGTTAAGCCACAGTTGCCAGGAGGGAATGCAGTTTCTATTGGCCCAGCCTGAGTGATACACACCCAGTAGAAAAGGGGGCTCTACGTTGAGAATAAGGAACAAGCGCTAAAAAGCCAAAACAGCAATTAATGCACTTCAAATATTATTCTACTTCTTTTCTGTCTTTGCCCAAACTCTGCTGCCCCTCTGGGGCGCTGTGATGCTCCTCCTTGGCCCAATTACATGGCAGCCATGTGGGCCGTGTCTGCTAGGATTCGTAGGCAACGGCCTTGCAAGAAAGAGGTCACAGCCAAGGTGCAGAGAAAACCCACCCAGGAGCATCATTCACACTGCAGTTGTGCTCTTGAAGCTGGAACAGCGGAGCTCCAAGGCAGCCCTGGGGTGGAACAATGACCTGCTGCTGCCAGCAGCTGCACCAGTGACTGGAGAAGGGGAATGGCATGGGGGAGCGGAGGCCAGGCAGGTGGTGCTTTTATCTTCTCCACGCCTGGCAGGGCCCATTACTGACAGGCTCAATATGACAGAGCTAACTCTGCTTTCCTATTCAGAAGGAAAAAGGAAAATCAATGGCGTAGAGAGCTTCTATACCGGCTGTATGAAATTAAAAAGGTTTGCTTCTTCCTCGCCGCTCCAAACGCTGTTAGAATGACTGGGGTGTTCACATACGGGCTCTGTGGCTTCCTGAGCAACCTGCTATTTTCCTGTTGGCCCCCCAAATTATGCCAGAGGTGTTTTCTTTGTTCTGGGTAATTTGCCTCAGTGAGCTGTTTACAGTAAATGAGAACAAACAGCCTTGTGATACAGACTATTGTTCTTCAGCTCCGAAAGGGGGCATCTGGCTGGCCTTACCTTTGCGTTATTATTGTTAGTGTCAGACTTTCACTATTCATGATGATTTACCACAGGGAATGTTTTCCTTGTTTAAATCCCACTTCCCAATTAAAAACGGATTACCAATTTTTAAAAATTTTGTTGAACTTATCGGGGTGACAATGGTTAATAAAATCATACAGGTTTCAGGTATACAGTTCTATAATACATTATATGTTTACTGTATTGTGTGTTCACACAAAGTCAAGTCTCCTTTCATTGCCTTTTATCCCCACTTGATTCTCTTCAATGTCCCTCAACTCCCTTCCCCTCTTATAATCCATATACTATTGTCTGTTTCTATGAGGTTTTTTTCCTTTGCTTAATCCCTTCACTTTTTATTTTATTTTTTTTAAATATTTTTTATTTATTCATTAAAGAGAGAGAGAGAGAGAGAAGGGGGGAGGAGCAGGAAGCATCAACTCCCCATATGTGCCTTGACCAGGCAAGCCCAGGGTTTTGAACCGGCAACCTCAGCGTTTCCAGGTTGACGCTTTATCCACTGCGCCACCACAGGTCAGGCCAATCCCTTCACTTTTTAAATTTAACCAAGTCATTACAGATCTGTGGGGTTCATTTAGGCAGCAAGTAAGAAAAACCCAATTCAAACTGATTGAAATAACAAAAGGAATGCACTACTCCACACAACTAGGGTATATGCAGGTAGAATGAGCTACAGGCAATGACCAAAGAACTATTCCTTTCCATCTCCACTCTCTGCCTTCTACTCTTTCTGCTTTATGCACTGTTGATGTTCATTGGGTCATAATAGACTGTCAACAGCCTACACGTAGCCCTCTTTGCTTCTTGATTCACAACCAGAGGTAGAAACTGATCTGGCAAACCACAAAAGCCCTGAGGTGCCCTTGTTAAAAACACAGGACCAACATTGAGCCAAACACTACGTCCAATGGGATGGAAAATGATAATAATCTTAAACACTTTATGGCCTTTCCCTGAAGCTGAGCGTGGTCCATTCAACACAGAACACATGCCTGATACAGGGAGAGATGGACTTCCAAAAGCAATGTGCTGATGTTACCAGAGGAAGCTTCTTCTGTAAAGGACTAGGTTGTGAGAGAGCTCAAGTATTGATTCAATGAATAACAGTGTCTGCACCCTACTTGAAGATTACAGCCACACCTTTCCCAAGTCTTTGATGAGGCCACAGCCAGGAAAATAGCAAGAGAACTTGGGGAGACAAAGAGCCCTGTGTTCATGCCCATCATTAAGCCTCACAGGTATGAGCAAACAATACATATCGATTGAATAACAGAGGCATGGTTTACCTAGTGATATGGCAAAGTCCTTATGGCCTTGAAAATACTAATTAAAAAGGCACAGTTACATTTAGAAAGAGAGATTTCTCTCTCTCTCTCTGTCTCTCTCTCCTTCTCTCCTCCCTTCTCTCTCTCTGCTTTCTCCCTTTCTTCCTCTCGCTACATAGGAAACCCACTCACATCATGGGGCTTCAGCAAGTGGCAAAACCACTAACCCCAGACGACACACAGTCTCACATCAGAAAGTGGAATCGACTCAAAGGTTGCAGGGAAGTTGAGAGGTCTAAGGACAGGCCACATGCTCTGCTCGGTCCATCCTCACAAGTACAGGTGAAAGGGCCTGGGTTTGGACATGAATCCATCTTGAATCTGTCTGCCACACAGAGAACTAACTGCCATGGGCATCAAACGGCTCTGCTCCTTTCTAGTTTCCTGTGTGGTAGTCACAGTCCTTATAGGCTTTCACGATGTCACTCCCCCAAAAAGTAAACTGAAGCCAGGTTTACTCAGTGACTCTGGAGGAAACCCATGAGGGAAACAAGTGTAAGACGGGCATTCCAGCTCTCTGCTGTTAGGTGTGAATGTTTCTGGGAGCCCCTGCTATAGGCAAGACATTGGCAGGGGGAGCAACAGGCTCCCAGATGCCTGTTGAAAGAACAACACTGTGGGCTACTTCACTTCCCAGCTTATTTTATTCTTATTCATATTCCTGCTTTCTTTGTGTTAAGCTAAAGATATTTAAAGAAACGAAAACAATGAGAATATACATCAGTGAATTAATGGGTATATCATGAACTAATAGGAAGAAACACAGTCTTAAGAAATATCCAAAGAATAGAAGGAATGTTTGTTCTCAAATCTTGTGTAGACATGAAAGAGTTTAATGCTAATCACTGTTTAAATTATTTATTGTCATTTGCCTGCATTTACCTGTATGCATAAAATTAAATGACCTGCCCTGCACATTTGTTTTAGGAGTGCCTATTAGGGCCAGAACAACTTGAGACTTTAATTCTTTTTTTTTTTATTAATTTTACTAGGGTGACATCAATAAATCAGGGTACATATGTTCAAAGAAAACATGTCTAGGTTATCTTGCCAATCAATCATGTTGCTTACCCATCACCCAAAGTCAGATTGTCTTCTGTCACCTTCTATCTAGTTTTCTTTGTGCCCCTCCCCCTCCCCCTTTCCCTCTCCCTCTCCCTCCACCCCCACGTAACCACCACACTCTTATTAATGTCTCTTAGTCTCGCTTTTATATCCCACCTACGTATGGAATAATGCAGTTTGTGTTTTTTTCTGATTTACTTATTTCACTTCATATAATGTTATCAAGATCCCACTATTTTGCTGTAAATTAATTCATTTTTTAAGGAAAGGATAACGTGAAACGAGTTAGGTGCTTTGTCCTGCTCTGAGCTCCTGCTATAGCAAAAGAGATGAACAGCTTAGATGTTTGAAGGAAGGTTGGAGAATAATGCGTACCTATCCGCATGGTGGCATGGTGCCCTACACTTTCTGGCTGGTGCTGATTTTCTGAAATAAGGATCTACTTAGAGTAGGGAAGCTGAGAATGGCTATTTATTTAGTCTTGCAAATCTTACAAAGCTCACACTTCAAAAACATTTTTTTTCTTCTATTTACTTTTGTCCTTGCCATTTCTGGCTCTCTTTATGACATGCCCCTCAACAGAGTGGTGAATCTCTGCAGAGGAACATGTTGTTTTTGGATTTATACATGTTTGAACTCTCCAATCTCGGCATAAAAGCATCATTTGAGCCATTTTTATAAAGTTGAGGTTAAAACAACAAAGGAAACATAATCTTGCCAATAACACTAGAACTAGACACTCTGTATATTGGGAAAAGAAGAGAGAAAAAAGCACTTGCTTCTAAATTGAAATCCGGTTAGAAGTCAGGAGATAAATTTTCAGGAAGTAACCCATAACTGAGCTGAAACAATTCATCCAGTGTAAGAAAAATGGGGGGGGGGGGGGGGTTGGGAGAAACCCCTGTGGCTCAAAGGACAGAAAATCAGCTAAAGTGGGGGGGAGTTTAGTTTATGTTTCATCTCAAGATATTGAAGTTTCTTAAAATTAGGGAGGAAAAATGTGGCTTGATTACAGTAAAAGCCCAAGAAGGATATTTAGTCTTATGCTCTAGTTTTTCTAGGAAAGACCAAAAGGACTCTCTATAGAAATCTGGGGTAATAATTAATAATTCCTGTAATCAGACCTCTCTCATCTGAGTCCGGACGGCAAGTGTGAGAAGACACACACTGGAGTGATGACGGTAGCCTTCTCCCATCCCCTCATTAGTGTGGAAAGTTGATCAGAGGGGCCAGAAGGTACCCGGGGAACGTCTATATTCCCACGGCAGTCCTTAGGAGGGCTTATAAATCTTATATAATGTCATGATGACAGATTTTGCCAAGAATCCTATATGTTTTAAGGTTCATTGGGGAAGGATCAAATTAAGGGGCATATTTTAAAATTTGTTGTCTTGGTGGGGTGTCTGGAGACTCAAGATCAGCCTGAGCTAGGCTGTCCCCAGTGGCCTGAGTGGACACCTATAATGAATGAACCAGCATGCAGGGACGGGAGTAGAACTGCTGGCTTCTTCCTGAGACAAAGCACCTCCTCTCGCACTGGAGCTGTGTAACCAGCATCTGCAGTGAGGATCCGACTGCCTCGTAGACAATCACTGTTCATCAAAGTCTGCTCTGCTGAACCGCACAGGTTCTCCTGTTACCCTGAGTGGAGACAGCCAATTACACGTAATGGCTACATTTTCTGCCAGAGTTAGACTTTTAAGCGTTCCAACTCCTCCAGCAAACAGAAAAAGAAAAATGAAAGGGGAAAATCCATCCAACCATGATGTAAAGTGTATAAACACTTTTAAACTAAGTGGGCTATCGATAGCTACCTTAATAAGGTGATAATGAGCACTGTTTATTAAATAAATATATACTGGCTTTGTTGACTCACTTGAAGTACATTTCTGCTAAGTTTTATTCCCTGTGGTTTAAGTGGACTTTCTCCATTTATAAAGAAAGAAGTGGTGCTCCTTTTTAGCACCAAAGAACCATTAACACTAAATTATTTCTGCTTACTAATGTACTTACCTCCACGCACATTGATCTTTCTCACTAAAGAAATATCAAGTCTATAAGACTATGGGGTTCAAAAAAGGATATGTTGAGGTCCTAATCCCCAGTGCCCCAGAAGGCGATCATATCTGGAGATGTAGTTGAAATGAGGTCATGGCCCAATATGACAGGTATGCTCATCAAGAGGAGAAATTTGGAGACAACACAGACACACATAGAAGAATGCCCTGTGAAGGTGGAATCTTGGAGAGAGGCATTTGTAAGCTAAGGAACACCGAAGACCACAGCAAGCTCCTAGGAGGAGGCAGGAGAGGACTCCCCTGCAAGTTTCAGAGAGAGCATGGCCCTGCTGACGCCTCGATTTCAGACTTCCCGCCTCCAGATGGTGAGACAATAAAATGTCCCCACTCTAAGCCACTCAGTTTTCAGTACTTTGTTGCAACAGTGCAGCAAATGCACCCACAGCCCCAAGATGTTCCTACTTCATAAAAAGTGAGGATGAAATAATTTCATAGTAATTAAAGCACTTCATTCAATCTGCTTCTGCGCACGCACATTTACCAAGTAGATTCGCCCTTCCGTCAGACCACTTCAGTTTAGGGTGGGGAGTCTTCGATATCCAACACTTTTATTTCATGCAAAAACTATACTGATAACTGATATATAAGTTCTTATCCGGCTTTATACTCTTTCATGTCATTTATCGCTAACATTAAATTTGTTTGTTTTCTCTCTTACCCACTATACCATAAGCTCCATGAGACAGGGTTTTGTACTAGTTGTTGTTTATTTGTTTGTTTGTTCTGTTTTGCTCACTGTTGTCTTCCAAATGACTGTCATAGTGCCTGGCCCATAATGGTTCAATAAATGACTATAATGTGACTAAATAAAGTGAGACCAGCTGAGGCTGTTGAGGTCCAGGGATGGGATTCTGCTCAGGTGAGAGGGAAGCAGGGCAGGAGTCCCTCTCGGGGGCAGGGGCTGAGTTGCTTCCTGCGCCCAAATAATTGCCCATAATCCTCTTTATCGAAACCCAAATTCCCTGAAGTTGCCTCTTTGAACTAGAAGGAACAAGTGAAAAATGCACTAAGCTGGGCTTCAGGTGACTGGGTTTTAAGTCAGTTTTTCTAACTGGCCAGTTTAGAAAAAAAAACAAAAAAAAACATGCTAATGAAAACCTATCAGCTGACAAAAACCTAACGGTTAATGATACCATCACAAGGAAATGGAAAACCAGAACGTGGTGGAGCAAATATGGGTTTGTAGACAGACTTGTGGCCCTCTCGGTCAGCTATGAGGCATTAATCACAGCTTTGCTGAGCTCTAACTCTGCCTGATCTGAAACATGAAGCATTAAAACTACTATTCTACACAATTGTGACAAAACAGTGCAACATTATTTTAATTGTTCTGTAAAACTCTAAGGATTTTTACACAAAATACGTTACGAAACAGAAATATTTTATTTTAACTAAATACAAAGCTGCACATTAATTTGTCAATCTTTTCATGCCAAAAAAACCTGTTCATTCACAGGTGCATTTGATAAGTAGTTTGCCGCGTGGGACCAATCTCATGACTACTGTGCTTCCCTGCCCTGCAGAGGATGGTCAACAGAAACTTCCAGATTCCAGTTTCAGAGCAAGAATTCTGAATGCGACCCTGGCTAGTTGGCTCAGTGGTAGAGCATCGGCTTGGAGTGTGGGAGTCCCGGGTTCGATTCTCGGCCAGGGCACACAGGAGAAGCGCCCATCTGCTTCTCCACCCCTCCCCCTCTCCTTCCTCTCTGTCTCTCTTCCCCTCCCGCAGCCAAGGCTCCATTGGAGCAAAGTTGGCTCCGGCGCTGAGGATGGCTCCATGGCCTCTGCCTCAGGTGCTAGAATGGCTCTGATTGCGGCAGAGCGATGCCCCAGATAGGCAGAGCATCGCCCCCTGGTGGGCATGCCGGGTGGATCCCGGTCGGGCGCATGCGGGAGTCTGCTTCCCCGTTTCCAACTTCAGAAAAATTAAAAAATTAAAAAATTAAAAAAAAATTCTGAATGCAAATTGGGTTTCTCCAATTGGACTTGCCTGAACACATCTTTTGTAAGGAGAAAGAATGGAGGAAGGGAGCTCTTTGACTGTTTTTTAATGTAACTCTTGTCCCAGAGTTATTGGAGTTTCCTGAAGCATCATTCCAACAACAGCTGCTTACTTACTTTTGTTGTATTAAAAGGCAGGTGTGCGAACTGCACGATTCCATACATTGGTGGGACATAAAAACGAGACTAAGAGACATGGACAAGAGTGTGGTGGTTACGGGGGGCAGGGGGAGGGAAGGAGGGAGAGGGGGATGGTGTAACTGTGCCTTGACCGTGGGCCTTCAGCAGACCGAGTAACCCCTTGCTCGAGCCAGTGACCTTGGGTCCAAGCTGGTGAGCTTTTGCTCAAACCAGAGGGGCACAAAGAAAACTAGATAGAAGGTGACAGAGGACAATCTGACTTTGGGTGATGGGTATGCAACAGAATTGAATGACAAGATAACCTGGACATGTTTTCTTTGATTATATGTACCCTGATTTATTGATGATGTCACCCCATTAAAATAAAAATTTATTTATAAAAAAAAAAGGCAGGTGTGGTGGAGGCAGTGACAGTGGTAATGATGGTGATGGTGTAACTGTGGTGATGGTGGTGGTTGTAGTGGTCATGGTGGGGGTGGAGGTGGTCATGGTCATGGTGGTAGTGGTGGGGGTTGTTGTAGAGGCCTCCTGATTCCCTATTGTCATAATCATGTTGAGGAGGTGGCAGCTTCCCAGGTGGGCCTGTCCCTAGACACTATTGTGGGAGTCATTCCTGAAGGCCCAGGAGCAGGCCTCACCTTCTTACCTCTTTTTGCTCTATCAGAAGCACCGAACTGCCTATATTAAATCGTCTTTAATTTAAAATACCTAAAGCATCACTATCTGAAAAAAGCAAGCCCTTTTTGACATGATGAAATTTCATCTAATTTTGTACAATTTATTTACTCAAATCAGACTCCACCACACATGTATCTGGACATTTACAAACTAAATATTTCTTTCTTTTTTTTTTATTTTTTTAACAGAGACAGAGAGAGAGTCAGAGAGAGGGATAGACAGGGACAGACAGACAGGAACGAAGAGAGATGAGAAGCATCAATTATCAGTTTTTCGTTGCGACACCTTAGTTGTTCATTGATTGCTTTCTCATATGTGCCTTGACCGTGGGCCTTCAGCAGACCGAGTAACCCCTTGCTCGAGCCAGTGACCTTGGGTCCAAGCTGGTGAGCTTTTGCTCAAACCAGATGAGCTCGTGCTCAAGCTGGCGACCTTGGGGTCTCGAACCTGGGTCCTCGGCATCCCAGTCCAATGCTCTATCCACTGCACCACCGCCTGGTCAGGCCAAACTAAATATAAAATATTTCAAGCCTATTTTATCTTTCTGTCTGTTCAACGTACTTCCATTAGTCTATAAAGTCTTTCATTTTCCTCAGATTAGAACCCCTTTCAAATGCTCTTTCATATTCTAGTGAAAGTTTAGTAGATGGTCTTTCTCCATCATATTTCTCTTTATTCATCATACTATTTCCTTGCATTCTCACAAGTCTGCAGGAAGGAACCAGCATATTCTCACTTACATGTTGGATCTCATTTTTTGCTAAGAGCTTTATAGTCACATTTCAGGTTCTGCACCTCAATCCCTTTGCCCCTTAATAGCTCCTGCTACTCAGCTGCCTAATTCATCTTTGTAGTTACATATAATATAGATTATTCATGATTCATATGGAAGATGCTTTCTGTCCCCTCATTAACATCTGGGGGACCTCATTTAAGTCATATTCCTCATTAATGATTAAAATAAGCCAAGGGATAGATTAAAAATTGAATGTAGAGGGTCAGGTGCAAACATTGCTCTGGATGTCAGTGAGCAGGTGTGCATAATACAAAAAAATAAACAAATGGACAAACAAACCAACAAAAACCCTTAAAGTACTTCCTGTTTCCTGAAATTGACCCCCATATAATATAGTATGTCCACTAGATGGAATTCCAAGTCGTCTTTCTTGCACTAACCTCCCTATAATGTATTACTGTAATTTAGTTTTGCTAAAGTTGAACAGAGTATAATGTATGACAAGGCAGTCTGAGCCAAGAATTCTCCCAGTTTCTTATGATTTCCCCTAATCTTCTACAAGGGTCTTACCCACACCAACTTTGACAACATTTTTTAAAGCAACTGGCATGTATCATAAATTCTCACACCTTAGACTTTATTTCTATAGAAATAACTCTTATTGTTCACATGGTGATAAATCAAATTATTCAATTACAAGTGGCATAAATAGGTTTGAGGAAAGACTGACTCTTAATAATTGCAGGTTTTAGTTGGTGGGAATGAAGTACTCAGCTCTTCTATAGAGTAGCCAACAGCCCAAGAGCAACATGCTATGATCATAATGCAGATATTTCACAGAGAAAATGGAAAGTATGTTTATTCTGTGACTCTTAAGAGACGATCATTTTCAAAGCTTCTATTGAACGCATTTTACAATTGTTTTTGTTTTGTTTTGTTCCTTTGTGTGTTTTTGATGAAGACTGGGAATAACATTTGTGAGTACAGTGACCATAATAGCAACAGACAATGAATAAAGGCAACTGTTGTGTTTACAGAAACGAAGAATTTATGCTAGACATGATATATCAATATATACAGTTTCTGCATTACAGAAGGTTATGGAATTGTATAATTCCAAAATATTTATTCTAATCAAATCATAAGAGGCAAAATCAAGCTCCTTAATGTTATTCAGGGAAAGTCTTTAGATTACACAACTATCAATCAAAACACTATAGCTCAAATTGGTCCAACAAGGAACTGACCAGTCACTCAGAACAGCTCTGAAGGAATAAAAGCTTGACTGATAGAATTTGACTGAGGCTGAGCTCAAATTCTGGGCATCTCTAGGGACTGGGAGGTTTCCATGGTGCAAGAACTGCAGTGGGAGAGGTCTAGGAGTAAATTCCATCCAAAGCTGGGAAAGTACCTAAAGATAGAAGAACCACAGCAGAGGGATAAAGGAGACACACTTCCACCATTTCATCAAAGTAAGCTATAAGCCATGTGAGTGCAACTGTAATGCTAACCAGAGTCTGCTCTTTGAAAATTAAAATGTATGGTATGTGCAACAGCTCTCCGACAAGAATATTCAATTAAGTAGAACATGCCATTCTCCTGCCATGTGAGATAAGCTGGCCTCTACTGTTCTTACACTCACAAACTCCCACTTGAACAAGTCTGTACACAAGACACTTAGAAGTTCCCATGAAACAAACAGACATCTTGGGCTTTTGCAGGGGAATTTAATCATTACCATATTATTGCGATGATGAAAGACAGGCTAAAAACTGTATTCCTTAAAGCCAAGCACAGTTTTAGGAAATTCCAGTGTCTTCTATTCTGTCAGTAACACCTGCCATCAGATACTGAAGTGTTTACTTTTGATGGAAGCTTTTCAATAATTATTTTTATGTTTGAAGGTAGCTATTTTATTTAGCAAAACAGCCAAGAGGTCTTTGGAGTTTCCCATCTCATTAGTTAAACCAATATTTCATTACATCATTCATATCTAGATTTTTATCACAAATGAATACATTGTTCTTCCATCCAGAAGGATGAAATAACTTTCATAGAGCAATCATCAACTTGCTCCTTACTCCTCACTATATTATAATTTGGGGGAACCACCTAAAGGGAAGTTTTGAAGATATGTAGGAATCAAAGGCTCTTTCCTCCAAGTCCACAAAGTGCTATAATTCAGAGGGAAGGCTTATAAGGATATTCACCAAAATGCAGCACTGGGACCTTCACTGCCTCCACTGGTGAACAAAGCACAATCGACAATAACTAGCTTAAATAGTAAACAACTCAGGGTTCTGAAAGCATATAGTTTCCATTTTTATCAAAGCCAAAGAGCTCTAGAACTGAAGAGAGTTTACTTCTGGGCCTCCTTTGTGGCTGCCCACAGTCTGCAGGTGGAAAAACAAGTGGTTGTCACTGTTATTTAAATTGCAACTAAAGTAAGACTGTCTTTAGCAGCAAAAGAAATAAAATACTATGTGGATAAGAAATAAAATACTGCATTTTGTGTGTGTTATGTGTCTGTATGTGTAAACAGTATACTCATGAAAAAGAAATAACTGCTTAGCTAATGCCATTAAAAATGTGCTTAGGCCCTGGCCAGTTAGCTCAGCGGTAGAGCATCGGCCTAGAGTGTGGAAGTCCTGGGTTCGATTTCTGGTCAGGGCACACAAGAGAAGCACCCATCTGCTTCTCCACCGTTCCCTTCTCCTTCCTCTCTGTCTCTCTCTTCCCCTCCCGCAGCCAAGGCTTCATTGGAGCAAAGTTGGCCCAGGTGCTGACGATGGTTCCATGGCCTCTCTCTCAGGCACTAGAATGGCTCTGGCCAAAGTGAAGCAATGCCCCAGATGGGTAGAGCATCGCCCCCTGGTGGGCATGCCAGGTGGATCCCGGTCAGGCACATGGGGGAGTCTGTCTGACTGCCTCCCCGCTTCTAACCTGAAAAAAAAATGTGCTTAAACAGAATGTCAAATCTATTAATTAATGGGAGATCCCCAGTTAGTTCCATACTTCCATGACACTACTTCCTTTGGAAGATGACAGTAAAGTCGTGTCATGACTTGATTTTCCTTTTTGTGACTTGGTTAAAATACAGTGTAGCCCAGATAAATGGTACATGTTTATACAACATAAAAAGGGACTCATTAATTCAAAATGATTTCCTGTGGCATTAAGTAAAATGTCAGTGAAGACTCCACCCTCTGAAATACTACAATACTAAGGGTCCCTATTACTATTAGATTTATTTAATAACAAATAAAATGATTTGTTCTTCTCCCAGACCAGGGACTGCTTGACAATAGAAAACATGTTTGTTCATTCTTGTAACCCCCATAACTCATACAGGGCCAGGGGCCTAGAAGGTCCGAGTAAATACTATTGTATGAGTGAGGAAAGAAATAAATGCACGTAGAATTTACTGTTATTTCTTTTTTTATTGATTTATTTATTTTGGTGGGAAGAGGGGAGGCAGAGACAGACTCCTGCATGCACCCTAACTGGGATCCACCCAGCAAGCCCACAAGGGGACGATGTTCTGCCCATCTGTGGCTCTTGCTTCATCTCAACCATTGGAGCCATTTTTTAGTACCTGAGGAGGAGGCCATGGAGCCATCCTCAGTGCCCAGGGCCAACTCTCTCTAATCAAGCCATGGCTGCAGAAGGGGAAGAGAAGAGACAGAGAAACAGAAGCAAGAGGGAGAAGGGTGGAGAAGCAGATGGGTTTCTCCTGTGTGCCCTGACCAGGAATCGAATCTGGAACCTCCACATGCCAGACCAATGCTCTACCACTGAGCCAACCAACCAGAACCAGAATTTACTATTACTTTATATCTTTTTTATGCAAACTATGTGTCCTGTTTCCCTGACTATGTTGGAAGGATAAGGTTTATAGGTTCACACCAAAAACAGCCCTTAGAAGGACGTTGGTGATCGCAAAAGAGTGTGTGCTTGTTCGTTTCTAACTGGATTGGTTCTGAAATTGGAAGATTCTTTTGAGAGGTATTTCAGGTTTCTTTTGAAAACTCAAGATTTGATAGCAGCAGTGGCCCCAAACCCTGCATGGCTATAATCAGCTGGACCTGAAGGGAGCTTGTCCATCTAGAAGGTTCCAGTTTAATACCACTTCCTGTTGGTATCGGGGAACTGAGGCAAATTAATCAAGTTCCACTTATAATGACACAAACTTTGTTGTTTTCTTAATACCATTACCGTTTTGCTCTTTTTGGTTCTCCTTGGTCCCTGGAGGCTTTACATTTGTAGACACATTGAACTTAGCTGTCTTTTCCCATTCTGTGTCCTTTCCCAGCTGTGTGTGCATCAGCAAATGACTAAATACTGGTTAATGATAATACAGTCACTGATCAGAATAAAATGAAAACCAACCAACAGGTAACATGCCCTAGAAACCATTATCATTTCTCAAAAAATAAATACCCTAGAAAACTCAAATTTTATAACTTTAAACTTTTGTTTTTGGATTAATGTTGCCAAACTAAAAACAGACAAAGCATGTTGCGCTGGACTATAAGCCAATGAGAATCAATGATAACAATGTCTTTTCAATACATTTTAAAACACAGTCGAACACCTAGAGTTTGATTCTGGAAGTGGCCCTTTAGCCCTAAACTTTTTATAGGAAACTTGGACAAGAGTTACCTCTAGCCAATGGCAGACAACAGATATGACAGAGCAGAGAGCTGGGCTACTCTTATCCTGCAGACAGCGGCTCTTGAAATGAAGGAGAAAATTGAAGGCCTGCGTACTCAGTCCCTGAGTAATTGAGTGTTGAGTGAACTGCCCTTGGACAAAAGCACTTTTAGAGGTGATCTGATAGTTTATCAAATGAACATTTACTCACTGACAGCTGTTGTACTTGGAGTGTTCTGGGTCTTTCTCTTTCCCAAACATCCATTTTCTACTGCTGCTGAGACTTTACCTGCTATCAATCTAACTCTGTCTGTCCAGAACACCACCATTATTCTTCAGATCATAGGTGTACAGAAGTCTGTAAGCTATAGCATGTACCAGACTGTTCATGTCTGCTCACTCTACAATCATTTTTGCTGGGACCTGAGGAAGGGATAGTCACAGGATGGTACAGTGGAGGTGACGTACGGTATGCTTGTAGCCATACACGTATTTCTAATCAAAATACAGCCTAAATCAAACAAAGTTTTATGAAATTAAAACAAAATGAAAATAAGAACAGTTTTATAAAACGTTTCTTTGAAATTATCAAAGTATTAAAGCATGTGGGAAAGCATAGAGAATAATCAGTTTATTTCCCATCTACCTATGTGAAGCTTTAGTATTTTGCCATATTTGCTTCAGAAATATTCACCGAAAAAGGATACATATACAACAAAGTAGACAAACCTTATGCTGTTTGGTTATATGTATTTCTATGAAATCATACTGCCCTGTATCTACCCCCTTGATCAAGTTATAGAACATTAACAAATTACAGAAGCCTCATTTATGCTCATGCCAATCATTTATAGTAGATCTTAATATCTGGGAGATCAAATCCATCAAATGTTTTGTTCTTTGAGACTGCTTTTTGCAATTCTTGGCAATTTCCCTATTACTTTTAGAATCAACTTGCTACCCATCTCACCTCTGTACCCCCCCCCCCAGAACTGGTTGCTAATAATTTTTTTTTATTTCACTAAAAAAATTTTTTATTGTACTTTATCTAAAGACCAGCTTGCAGAAAAATCTTTGCTTCCTGCCTTTTAACCACTGAACATGGCATTTCTGTCCATTGATTTGTCTTATTTTGTTTCTTGTAGTAATGTTTTGAAATTTCTCTGTAGAGGTTTTGCATATATTTTGTTAAATTTATTCCTAGAAATTTGATATTTTCCTGGAGATAAAGGCAACATATTTTTTTTCTGACTAGTTTGGGTCTATTTTTAAATTTTGTTTTATCTTTTTAGACACAAAAATTGTATATATTTAAGGTATACAACATTACAACATGATTTATATACATTGTTAGTGTATAGAAATATTAGTAATTTTTGTAAGTTAATTTTGTATCTTGATAGTTAACTAACTTTTTTTATTAGGTCTAACAGGTTTTTTTGGTGGACATTTAGCATTTTTTACATATGAGATCATATAATCTGCAAACATTTAATTATTTTAATATTTCAATTTCTACTTTTCCATTGCTAATATATAGAAATATATATTATTAATTTATGTATGTATGTTGACTTGAGAAATATTGTTAAATTCATGTATTAATTTCAATAGTATATATAAATACCCTTAAAGATTTTCTAAAATGTAAGCATATCATTCATGAATAATAATTTTCATTTCCTTCCTTCTAATCTTTATACATTGTAATTATTTTTCTTCTCTTATTACATGGGTAGGACAGGTAACACAATGTTAAATAGAAATGGTTATAAGATAAATCCCTATATCATTTCTTATTTTAGAAAAGAACCTCTCAATATTTTTCCATTAAATATGATAATGTTTGTTTTGGGTAGATATTTTTAATAAATTAAATAACCGTTCTTCCATTCCTAGTTTGTGGAAAATTTTTATGGATCCTCCACAATTTAGCAATGGATGCTAAATTTTATGAAAACATTTTTCTGCATATTTTGAGATAACAGTATCTTTATATTTAACTTTTAAAAAAAATATTTCCAGGCCCTGGCCGGTTGGCTCAGCGGTAGAGCGTCGGCCTGGCGTGCGGTGGACCCGGGTTTGATTTCCGGCCAGGGCACACAGGAGAAGCGCCCATCTGCTTCTCCACCCCTCCCCCCCTCCTTCCTCTCTGTCTCTCTCTTCCCCTCCCGCAGCCAAGGCTCCATTGGAGCAGAGATGGCCCGGGCGCTGGGGATGGCTCCTTGGCCTCTGCCCCAGGCGCTAGAGTGGCTCTGGTCGCGGCAGAGCATGCCCCGGAGGGGCAGAGCATCGCCCCCTGGTGGGCAGAGCATTGCCCCTGGTGGACGTGCCGGGTGGATCCCGGTCGGGCGCATGCGGGAGTCTGTCTGACTGTCTCTCCCTGTTTCCAGCTTCAGAGGAATACAAAAAAAATAAAAAAAATATTTCCATTGATTTGAGAGAGGAAGGGAGGGGACAAAGACAGAGAGAAAAGCATCAACATTTTGTTCCATTTAGTTATTCCACTTTGTTGTGTACTCATTGATTCCTTCTCCCTCGTGCCCTGACTGGGGATTAAACCTATGAACTCAACAAGCTGGGCTGACACTCTATCCACTGAGCAACCTAGCCAGAGCCTATTATATTTAATTTGTTAATGTGGTTAGTTATACAGATTGTCCCATAAATAAGTTATTTCAAGAAACTATTTTAAAAATAATCCCACTTAAATTTTAATATATAATTCCTTTTATAGTTTTTAAAAATTTTAACTTATTGTGTTTACATAGATTCTAGTGTCCTGCCGAAATCATCCCCCTCTTCCGTGTTCCCCACAACATCCCGCTTTCCCCCCTTCTCACATCACCCTCCCCCATTTCCCTCCAGGATTAGCTTTTCTGCTCTCTATAATGTGTTATGCGCATATAATTTCACCAATCTCTTTCCTTTTTCTGATCCCTTCCTATCATCTCCTTTCCCTCTGTTCACTTTCCCTCTGGTCCCTTTGATCCCACCTCTGTCCCTATTCCATTCTTCAGTTCACAATGTTCTTTGGATTCCTCAAATGAGTGAGGTCATATGATATTTTTCTTTCTCTGCCTGGCTTATTTCACTTAACATAATAGTTTCCAGGTCCATCCATGTTGTCGCAAAAGGTAATATTTCCTTCTTTTTCATGGCCGCATAGTATTTCATTGTGTATATGTACCATTGCTTTTTAACCCACTTGTCCACTGACAAACACTTGGGCTGTTTCCAGATTTTGGCTATTGTAAACAATGCTGCCATAAACATGGGGGTGAATTTTTTCTTTTGAATCATTGATGTGGTGTTCTTGGGATATATTCCTAAAAGTGGGATGGCTGAGTCACAGGCGAATTCTACCAAACATTCACAGAACTCCTATCCTTCTCAAGCTATTTCAAAAAAGTCAAGAGGAGAGATGACTTCCAAGCTCCTTTTATGAGGTAAAGATAATTCTTATTCAAAAACCAGGCAAAGACAACACAAAGAAAGAAAATTATAGGCCAATATCTTTGATGAATTTAGATGCTAAGATTCTCAACAAAATATTAGCAAACCGGATCCAGCAATACATGAAAAAAATCATACGCCATGATCAAGTAGGATTTATTCTAGGGAGGCAAGACTGGTACAACCTTTTTACAGTTTTTGTATTCTATATGATAATATTTTATTCAAGGTATTTTATTCTCAAAAGAGATTGGCCTGTAATTTACTTTTGTTACAAAGTTTCTTTTAGGTTTTGCTATCAAATTGAGAAAATGAATTTGTAAATGTTCTCTTTTCTTTCCCCTTCTATTCTTTGGAAGATTTTAATTTTTTTTTTTTAAGAAACAGAGACAGAGAGAGAGTCAGAGAGAGGGACAGACAGGGACAGACAGACAGGAATGGAGAGAGATGAGAAGCATCAATCATCAGTTCTTCGCTGCGACACCTTAGTTGTTCATTGATTGCCCTCTCACATGTGCCCCGACTGTGAGGCTACAGCAGACTGAGTAACCCCTTGCTCAAGCTAGAGACCTTGGGTCCAAGCTGGTGAGCTCTTTGCTCAAGCCAGATGAGCCCGTGCTCAAGCTGGCGACCTCGGGGGTCTCGAACCTGGGTCCTCCACATCCCAGTCTGACGCTCTATCCACTGCACCTCCACCTGGTCAGGCTCTTTGGAAGATTTTATAAAACAAAATAAATTTATTCCTTGAATGATTGAAAAGCTTCACCAGTAAATATATCTAGTTGTTCTTCTTAGAGGAGAAAGTTAAGTTATGATTTAAATAATTTAATTTTGGAAGTGTTTAGATATTTTAGGTCAAAGAAATTTGTAAACTTTAAAAAAATGTTCATATGCTAAGGTAAAGCTATTCATAATATCCTCTTGTTAAAAATGTTTGTAAGGTATGTAATGATAGCTAGTATTGGTAAATTGTCCTCTTACTCTCTCTGCATCAATTATATTAGGACTTCACAATAGTATTAAACTTTTAAAGAACTAGTTTTTGCCTACTTTGAAGTTCTCTATCATGTGCTCATTTTCTATTGAACCAATTTCTTCTCTTATCCTTACAATGACCCTTTTTATACTTTTGCTTCTTGAGCCAAATACTTTCAGCATTTCCTACTCCCTAAAGTATGCATTTAAGGTTATAAATTTCTCTCTAAGCACTTTGTTAGCTGTATCTCACAAGTATTGATATGTAATATTTTATTATCATTCATTTCAAAATATTTTCTAATGTCTATTATATTTTGCTTCCATGTGTTATTTAGTCATTCCTTAATTGCTAACCATTTAAACATTTTAATTAAACATGTTATGAATATCTAGTTTAATTTCATTACCAGAGAATATACTGCATATGAATTTTTACAATTCATCTATACAAATTTAACCCTTTGAAATGTAATGAGGTTTACAAATGGTTATTTTAGATTTGATACTTTTTTCAATCAACTTTATCTAAATTATTTTTCATGCAAATCTTTTTTAAAAAATTGAATTCCTTTTTATAACATTAAATAACTAACTTCTCTTCAAGTTTCATTTCTTAATATAAATCCATAGGATGGATAAAACCTAAATAAAAATAATAGCTAATGTTTAATATCTTATCTCTCAAAATATTCTGCAATTAAATGCTGATTTGTCAAATGTGTTTTGCGAGACCCTATACAAGTATATTTTGAAAATAAATAAAATAAATATTCTGATGCAGTTTGTATATTTAGTAAATATTTAGTTCATAATCAGAATTCTCATTTAAAATAAAAAACAACAAAGTCTGAATCATAAAGAACCAGTGCTTGGATTACTAATTAAATTAATAATCATAAAAGCGTTGGCCCAACGTGTGGATGTCCTGAGTTTGATTCCCCACCAAGGCACACTGGAGCAACTCCTATCTGCTTCTCCACCCTTCTCCCTCTCCTTTCTCTCTGTCTCTCTCTTTCCCCTTCCGCAGCCAAGGCTCTATTGGAGCTAAGTTAGCCTGGGTGCTGAGGATGGCTCCATGGCCTCTGCCTTAGGTGCTAGAATGGCTCCAGTTGCAATGGAGCAACACCCCAGATGGGCAGAGAATCGCCCCCTAATGAAAATGCCAGGTGGATCCCGGTTGGGCGAATGCAGGAGTCTGTCTCTCTGCCTCCCAGCTTCTCACTTCAGAAAATAATAATAATAAAATAATTATCAATAGCATTTTTTCACCAAGATCAAATTGAGAACAGCCCTGGATAGAGCCAATGGTAGATACCAGTGGGCTGTTTTCCCTCTGATCACCCATATCTATTTCCACACTTCTTGACTTGGTATCTTCCTGGGTTGGTTGACCCCCTACACACTGCTTCAAGTAGCCTCCTTGCCATCTGGCTTCCAGTCAGGTGAGTGCAACAAGAGGTGCTGGTAGAACAGGTACTGGGAAGAGAGGTCAGGAATGTTTTTCCTCTCCTAACTCACTCTTTCCTCCCTGACCATGATTTTGATGGTGGCTACAGCTCTCAAAGGTCACAGTTCCTATCAGGCATCCCTTCTACTTGCAGAAGGTCCTGGAAACTTTTTCTTTTATTTTATTTATTCAACTGTGTGACAACTAAGTGCAGGTTATATGCTAAATGCTATATAGTTAAGTGCATGCATATATGTGCATGTATATATTTGTGTGTGTGTGTGTGTGTGTGAGTGTGTGTTTGCTTATTTAACTTCTAAAACAACTCTTGGACAGCCTCTATGAACTACAGAGAAAACAATCACACCTGATGCCTTCTTATAGATTCAGCAAGAGAAGCTTTATTTTTTGAAGATTTACATGCAATTAGACTTAGAAGGTTAAATCATATTTTAAGCACATTGGAAGCCAACTGTTTTCTTTTTTTTTTTATCTTCTTAAGTGGATTCTGGAGCCCTTAATAAAGCAAAAAAGTATTTCATAAAAATTAATTCCACCAAAATGTATTTGTTTTCTAAGTTAAAATTTGTGTATTCAGCTTTTCTTTCATATTTTAAAGTTTAACCTGTACAAATAATATAACTTGCTAAGCTTCCACTTAAGCTGTCAGTTAAAGAAATAAGTTTTCAATTGTCTACAGACTACAGCATTCAGTTGTTCTTTCAGAGATCTTTTATTACTTTAGATGTTTTCTTTTTTTTTTGTTAAATATTAGAACATTTATTTTCTATTATCTGGGCACCATCACAGTGAATCTGTAATGTTTAGGCAGACTATGAACACAAATGAATTTTTAGTTCATAATTTTATCATTTTCAATTAGATAGGCGACAAAATCTTTTTGTGAGACACAGGTTTTTCTGATCTGTACCACATATTACAAAAATAGGGAAAATGAGAAGCCCTTACTGCACACAGAACATACTCTCATAGTTCACTGGTTGTGATTAAAAGTTTACCCAAAGGGGCATACTTCTATAAAATTTGAGGGCAGTTGATCTAAATATGGCAGGAAAAGCCCTCCTTCATACAATTTTTGTTTTGTAAAAAAAAAAGCTGCCATAGAAGATAACATCTGGTTGCATGTAATGTGAATTTATCTGAAATCCCAATGTAAACAAGTCCACCAATAGCAAGGGGCAGTTAAACATTCCACTGGCTTTAGATAATTAAAACCATCTTCTAAAAAATTACCTTCAATTACCAAACTCTAGGAGAGAAGCAGAAAGTTCTGGCAAAGTACCAGAAAGAGCGAGGGAGGGGGCAAAGGAGAGAGAGAGAAAAAGACAGAGGAAAAAAAAAGAGAAAATAACACAGTCTATTTTACAAAATAGAGGATCATTAAGAAAGATGGTTAATGTCATGCCTACTCAAAAGATATTTTTAGTGGGGACTCAAGATGAGAGCCTAGAAAGCTATTGTTACTGCTTTTATTTCAGACTCTTGCTTTCAAGTAGTAATATCTCTAAGACATCATAGGCAGAACGTTCTTTTAAGTCTGATTTTTTTTAAAAATCAAAGGAAGAGACTTCACAATTTCTCACTTCTTAATATTTATAAATATTTCTCAAAATTTGTAATGCTGCATGTGAACCATTATTTATAAATATTTAAGTATACACATTTGGTTTTTGAAATTAAACTAAATTATGCCTAAAATTTTACGATGTTTCTGGTTTACGGCATATGTTGCATTACGGGTATTGTAGCCTTTTTTTTGTTTTTGTTTTTTTCTGAAGCTGGAAACGGGGAGAGACAGTCAGACAGACTCCCGCATGCGCCCGACCGGGATCCACCCGGCACGCCCACCAGGGGTGACGCTCTGCCCACCAGGGGGTGATGCTCTGCCCCTTCGGGGCGTCGCTCTGCTGCGACTAGAGCCACTCTAGCGCCTGGGGCAGAGGCCAAGGAGCCATCCCCAGCGCCCGGGCCATCTTTGCTCCAATGGAGCCTTGGCTGCGGGAGGGGAAGAGAGAGACAGAAAGGAAGGAGGGGGGTGGGGTGGAGAAGCAAATGGGCGCTTTTCCTATGTGCCCTGGCCGGGAATCGAACCCAGGTCCCCCACACACCAGGCCGACGCTCTACCGCTGAGCCAACCGGCCAGGGCTATAGCCTTTTTTTTAAAGCAGCGGTTCTCAACCTGTGGGTCGCGACCCCGGAGGGGGGCGAATGACCAAAACACAGGGGTCACCTAAAGCCACCGGAAATACATATTTTATTTTAAAATGTATTGTATAATAAATATGTATTTTCTGATGGCTTTAGGCGACCCCTGTGTTTTGGTCGTTCAACCGCCGCCGGGGTCGCGACCTACAGGTTGAGAACCGCTGCTTTAAAGGGTTATCAAACCATTTCATCTTTTTAAAGTCTTTTCCACAATATTTATTCTCTAGAAATGGCGGAACAAAGGATTTGCTTAACTCCTCTTACAACTTAAAGGCTATATAGCATCGGAGAACATGTGTCATACTACTTTAATTGTACATTGCAACAGTTATGTCGTCTATCCCTATGTCAACAACGTACTGCATTAGTAATTAGCAATAATAAAGTTCTGATGGTAATTGACCCATTCGCAAATAATAATGATAAAGCAATTGAATTTTGTGCTAGACAACCAAGTCTCCTCACTTTTATTTGAAATGTCAGGACAAGAAGCCTTTTAATTAGCTTCTAGACAGATGCAGTACAGCATCTAAATTCTACATATAGAGACACCATTGTGTTTTATTTATTTTGTGAGCAAGATCATAAAACCAGTTCTGATGTGATGGTTCAAGTGTGCTATGGAGAACATTGTAGATGGGATATTCATATTTTAAAAAGAGAGCTGACTTCAGAAAAGTGATTATAAAGTCACTTACCCAGAAAGAAATGTTATTTCTCTATTACATAGCTTCAAATAAGTTGTAGGTATAAATAAAAATAAAAAAAAAATTAACTCAGCTCTCAGTACGATTTGCAATTATTCATATATGTATGTGTTAACACATCTGTCTCTATCCCCCCATATGTCACAGATTGTGAATGATTGTACATAGGGAGACAGTCAGTGTCAATCAAAACGCTTGACACATAGTGGACCTCAGTAAATGTTTTCTGGATGAATAAGTAAATGATCAGTCAGAATTGTAATCATTTTCATCTAAATATCCCCAGGTCTTTTATTCAGTGTGAACCTGTAGACTTGAAGCTTTAATTAAGGTGGTGCAAATAGGATAACCAAGTTCAATTCCAGTCTATGACCAAACAGGTCCAGACCCTCTTCCACTGTCAACTAAAACTCTTCACCTTAATCTGTCCTTACCCTTTACAGCTCCAACCCCCACCCCTGCAAAGCAGTTAGATCTATTTTGAAAGGGAACTTTATTTGCAGTCTGTATCACATCCATTTCGAAGTTGGCAATGCACAAGTAATAACTTAATAATTAAATTGTAGGCTGGAAATAAGGTACCTGGCTCCCTATCCTAGTCCTATCTTGTGAGTTAAGAGACATTAGGAGTATTATGGCTTTTAAACTTCAGTTTGCTCCCTTGGAAAGTCCGCAAAATAAATTTCTATGATCTGTCTTTCAAGAAGTTTGACAAATATGAAGCCTAAGTAAATTCAGTTTGAAGACCTTCCTTACTATACCATTTAGTTGGAATCTACCCAAGAACTGGGTTCTGTGTTTGATATGTAGTCAGTTCTTTTAAAAAAATGGTGCAAGATTGTTATGGTATCAGCAACTCTCTATATAAAGAACTTCTGCCCATATACCGGCAGTCAGCAAACATCTGGGGAATGAGGTGAGTAGATTTTTTTTTGTCACTTGTCATTTTTACTAACATCATTCAAGGTTTAAGAAGCACTGGGGAAGATGAAAGGAGTCTGAAGTCATTTCCCTTCCTCAGGAGGCCATCAAGAGCAGCAGTTGACCCAGTCAGCTATATTCAGGACAAGAGACTACTATCATCTACGAATTTTACATGGAGACTAAATCAGTTTAGAAAAAAAGGACAGTCTCATAGGAGGATACAGATCCTGCTTCTTCTTGGTCTCTCTCTCCCTGTGTTGGGCAGATAAAATATATTATGCTCACTTTGTTGAAAATGGTGCTGCCCACGTGGAAGCCCGTCGCCCAGGTGATATTAGTTGCCCTTCTTGCTTGGAATGGGCATGGTTATATTAATGTGTGTTGGGGAGGCAGGATCCTTGTAGCCTGGGGCTTGGCTTTAGGACTAAGCCTTTCCCACCCTTTTTGATGTCGGGTGGTGCAATCCCATCATGCCTCAGAGAAGTGATTTTGTATCAGACTTCCTTATTTGTATATTGGATTAAAGGTTTTGATTTCTACACTATAAAATAGGAGCAGACCAGGAGCTTGCTCTCTCAGTTCCTGAGATTAGCATTAGAAGAGAGAGCAGAGAAAGGAGAGCAGAGAAAGGCCATGTGTAGGAGGCCAGGAGAAGCAGCCAAGATGGAGGAATGCTGAAGAAGCCAGTTTGTGCAGAGTTTGTGCAGAGAGAAGGAGATGGGGAACAGAGGTGAATAAGGCTAGTGAGCTAGAAACCTTTGATTCTAGGAAACTCGGATAAGTCAGTAGCTTTGTGAGCACTGAATGAGTGGGTTTTGGAGCCCAGTGTGTGTTTTTACTTGCCCACTGAGTGCAAGCTAGGATTAAAGCTAATGGCCCACCAGTTCTTGGCTCCGTTGTTTCTTTACTGTCTGTCCGAATCTAATGCGAACCTGCACGGGCCAAGCAGCTGTGATGGTGGCCGTGGCTACTAGCTTTACACCCTGGCTTTAAAATCTCAGCTTTTAAAATTCTCATTTTACCCAATTTCTACTTCTAAGAACCCTGAGCAATCTTGAAAGACGGATGTGTCCCCATGCCCTCCTCTGTGAGTGAAGGGGATCCTACAGCAAAGCATGTATGTAATAAGTGGTGCCTTTCTGTCCCAATACTTTTTATTGCCCTTGCCCCTAGCTGAATTCTAAATTTTGGAAAATATTTACTGAGATTTTTCCTATTAACATAGATCTTCACAGTTCCAGGCAAAAAGACATCAGGCCCACCCCCTGAAAACAAGCCAAGGAGTTACTTTTCTCTCTCACACAGCTCCAGAACTTCCCCCTGAAAATGCCCTTCTCCCTGATTTTAGACTAGCAAGGAATTGCTTTCTGAAACTTCTGCTTATGAGATTTAACTGTATATTTTAAGTCCTGACCAAGAATGAATAGTATTAAAAGCATTTTGATGATTTAGATAATTTCAAATTTCATGAGGAATCTAGCACATATCACACACAGAATATATGTTCAACATAGAATGGACAAGTTAGTGAAACTATAAAAGTATGCAAAAGCCATAGTATGACGTGTCTGCAGAGCTAACTACATTCTTGTTCTATTATAACAGAGTGCACAGCCTTACCTCTTTAGAAATAGCCATTTTGGAGGCTGAAATACATTAACACTATCTGTAAGGTCAGTGGATAATGGTGGAGGGTCAGGCCTGAGAACTTTGGCTAGGACCACTCACAACCAAGCGCGCCTAAAGAAACTTCCCAGGAACCCTTTGGAAAAGAGTGACTATCAGCCAGCCAGTGAGATTGCACCACGTCATATTAGCTCGACCACCCTAGGGACCCTTTAAATATTCCTCACGGGGTTTAATCCTTGCGAGTCATCTGGTCTCTGTCCCCGGGACCAGAGGACCTCTTCGGGCAGGAAGCGCTCTGTACTCAATAAAGCCTTTTATTATTCCCTACTTCGTGGCTTTGGCCCCTTCCTTCTTTCTCGGCAGAGAAAAATACCTTACACTATCTTCTCTGCCCAATGTATTTTTGAAAATGCCTTCAGACCCTTTTAAGTTATTTTTCAAAATGTCTGGAATCGTGATTTTAAATATTACGCATTGAAGATACATCTGATTTTCAGAACAGTCTAGAAGAATTCAGATTCAAGTCTAGTGGGAAAAAGGTGTGTAAACAAGTTGTTTAATAACAATGACAGCAATAATAATAATATATAACACATTTTGAAAGCTACCTAGTTGCCAAGAACTGGGTTAAGCTCTTTACCTTTTATTCTCAGAGCAGGCTAGATTGTCATCCCATTCTAGAAGTAAGAAAGCTGGGGTCTTAAGAGGTTAAACAAATTGCCACAAATTGTTAGATTTGGGACTTAAAAAGTCCTTGCTTTTAACAGCTAGAAATATTGCTATTCCTAGGGATTACAAATGAGATGGGACTATAAAAGAGAATAAAATTAACTTTTCCCCTATGGCTTTATTTCTTTATTTTTTTAAAATTAATTTTAGAGAGAGGAGGGAAAGAGAGAGAGAGAAAGAAGTGTCCATTTGTTGTTCTAATTTATGCATTCATTGGTTAATACTTGTCTATGCCCAGACCAGGGATCAAATATACAACCTTGACATGCTGGGATGACACTCTAACCAACTGAGTCAACTGAGATAATGGGCCAGGGCCACCCCTGTGGCTTTTAAATAGGCATTAGGCAATTATAAACTCTGAGAAATGGCAATTTCAGAGTGTAAGGCCAGTGGCCAAGGCCACCATCACAGCCGCCTGGCCCATGCAGGTTCACATTGGATTCAGACAGACAGTAATGAAACAACAGAGCCAAGAACTGGTGAGCCATTAGCTTTAATCCTAGCGTGCACCTGGCGGGCAAGTAAAAACACACACTGGGCTCCAAAACCCACTCATTCAGTGCTCACAAAGCTACTGACTTATCCAAGTTTCCTAGAATCAAAGGTTTCTAGCTCACCAGACTTATTCACCTCTGCTCCCCATCTCCTTCCTTCTCGCTGCACAAACTCTGCACAAATTGGCTTCTCCCTTAGCATTCTGCCATCTTGGCTGCTTCTCCTGGCCTCTTCCAGGTGGCCTTTCTCTGCTCTCCTCTCTAATGCTAATCTCAGGAACCAAGAGAGCAAGCTCCCATTCTGCTGCACTTTATAGTGCAGAAATTAAAACCTTTAATCCAATATACAAAACAGGAAAGTCTATAATACAAAGTCACTTATCTGAGGCATAATGGGATTGTACCAGGGGACATCAAAAAGGGTGGGAAAGGCTCAGTCCTAAAACCAAGCCCCAGGCTACAAGGACCCTGCCTGCCCACAGCCCACCCCAACCCACATTAATATAATCACACCCATTCCAATCACCTGGGCAACGGGCTTCCATGTGGGCAGCTTCATCTTTAACAGTGAGCATAATATATTTTATCTGCCCAACACAGAGCAATGGAATATTTAACTGTTTTGAGTTAAGGATACTTGTTTTTAGGCAGCAGTGCTGTGTAAATGTGTCAAAGACTAATTTCAGCATTTGATATCACCATACCATCTCAAAGGGCCACGGGTTCCCAGGGAGAATTTGATGCCAAATCATGTTTTACACATTTGCACATTTTCTGTTTTGGAAGAAAGATTTGGTTTTGTGGTCTCCTAAGAGTCAGAGTAGGCGAGCAGTTGGGAAGTGGGCCTGGAATATCTAGCAGAGGTACCTTTACCAGATTGCTCCCCCACCCCCACTTTTAACACCTGCCCCCCCATCGGAGTAGCTCTACCTTTAGCTGATTTATGTTTATGCATTGAGGCTCAGACTCAGATTTCTTTATAAATGCCCTTGCTGATTTCAAAGTTTTCACAGAGCCATTTCATAAACACCTAAGGTGAAGAATCATTTGTGAAACAGGTCCTTTTATTTACCTAAACTTTAGCCTCTTCTGCCAACTTGACTTAAGAGCTCCAGCACTTAGAAAGGCATCTAAGTTATTTGATTAAAACATGATTTGAAGGCTTTGGGAAGATAAAGTCTGTAATTAAGAGATTGCCTAACAATGGATCTGCAGGAACGGAAGGTCATTTCCCATAAAAGTGCAACCACAGGGAAACTCAGGTGAGCAGTACTGCACTCCACACTTGTCCTACGCTGGGGCACTCATTAACTTTTATGAGGGCCATAAAGAGATGCCTAAAGAAGGAAATGCTCATTTTAAGATAACATTGTAGTCACTCCCTGATTTCTTCCTGAAGTCAAGACCAAGAAAGAGAATTTTTGCTTCACCTTTATTTAAACAAGCAACCAGGAGAGAACAGCCTTCAGACTCAGGCCAGGTGCCAAGTCTTCAATGGCCTAGGAACAGCCCAGCGACTGTTTCTATGCCAACTATGAGGTCTGTCGCCTCTAAGGACAACTTCCTTGTCAAGATAAAATCCAAAGGTTATTTTCAATCTCCAGACTAAAATCAAAGGCCTTAGGGTATGACCACTCCCAAATACCTTACTACAAGATTTTTAATACCTGGCATTTCTTAGATTAGAGAGAAACATAATCATTTACCAGTCTTTAAAAAATAATAATAACCTAAGGTGAAAACAGTTAAGATTTCAATCTACCCTCTCATTAAGTCACCAAAAAGCTATTCCATCAACTGGAAGTACTTGTTAATTCATCCTGCCAACTGAGCCTTGACAGGTTTCTTTCAGAAGGGAAGTCTTTTAGGAGTGGCCCACTCCTCTGCTGTTGGGACCTGAGACCCAGCCAGTGGATGCCGAGTTTCCTATCCACACCCTGCTGCTCCGGGCAAGGGGAGGCAAATAGCAAAGTCCGATGATCACTGCCTGGGGATGACAGTTACTAGTCAGAGAGCACTTCTTTCCACTGCCTGTGAAAACACCTGCAGGGAATTCAAAATGGCATCACAGAGAAAATCTAGTTTGAGAGACAAAGTTCAGGACTAGTGTTCACTTTGGCATCTCAAGATGAAAATATTACTGAATTATCTAAGTCAGGAGTTCAAACTGCAATTGAATGAAGTGTCATGTGTTAGCAAATGTGAGACTGGTGACAGTCTGGAATTTTGAAATGATAATCATGAAAATTTGTAAGACATCTCTCCCAGGTGTGAAATATCTCTCATTCCTTCCTCCCCTTCCAAGCATGTAGTGAGTCAGAATGTTTTCCCATACTTACCTCAGAATGACCATATTATATTTGTGGATGACAAAAAGAGGGGGGAGTTATATGGGAAGTAACCCCCACCCAGGGTAATTTGATCACAAAGTCTTGACAGGTCAGGTGTCGCCGGGCCCCAGGCCTTTCACCTTGAGTGAAAGATGTTAAGCCAGCCCTGTCCCTTGTTTTTGTGCAACTAGGTTAATACACCTTTGAAATCCAGAAGTAACATCCCTGGAAGGGGGTATTAACCCTCAAGAGAGCACCTAATCTTGTTAACCATCCCACAAGCCAATCTCTGAATTGCTTTCTCCAATATCCCTTAAATCCCTCCTTAATTTCAAATATATAAAGAAGCTGCAAAGCCATTATTCTCTGGAGCCTTGGAGATTTTATTTCTTTCCATTGTCTCAGTGCTCAAATAAACTCTTATAAAAATTATCCATAGGTAAGGTGACCAATCGTCCTCTTTTAAGGAGGACAATCCTTCTTTTGTAAGTTCTGTCCTCCCTCGAAAAGTGTCCTCCTACATGTCATCCTTTTTGATATTGGAAGACTAATCTGTAAATGTCCATATTCGATTGTAAAGCCAGTAGCCACGGCCACCATCACAGCCACCTGGCCCATGCAGGTTCGCATTTGATTTGGACAGATGGTAATGAAACAACAGAGCCAAGAACTGGTGGGCCATTACATTTAATCCTAGCTCACACCTAGCAGGCAAAAAATACACACAGTGTATTTCTCTTCCCTTTCCATTCAGGGCTCCCAAAGCCACTGACTCATCCGAGTATTCCTAGAATCAAGGTTTCTACCTCACCAGCCTTATTCACTTCTGTTCTGCATCTCCTTCTCTCTGCACAAACTGGCTTCTTCTTCAGCACTCCGCCATCTTGGCGGCCTCTTTTCTGCAATGCTAATAACAGGATCTGAGTAAGCGTGCCCCCCCCATCTCCCTCATTTTATAGTGTAGAAATTAAAGCCTTTAAGCCAATATACAAATAAAGAAGTCTCTGACACAGAGCCATTTATCTGAGGCATAAATGGGATTCCTCATAAGAGTGCACCTCCCCACATCATGCCAAAGGTGTGGAGAAAAGTTTAGTTTTGAAAAGATCTTAGTATTAAAAGGTTGGGAAAGGCTTAGTCTTAAAACTAAGCCTTAGGCTATAAGGACTTTGCCAGTTTACAGCCTGTCTCCCACACCTCATGCAAACTATAAGCTAGCAAACATATATATTATATTTACAAACTTATTTGACCTACATTGATTGATGCAGAGTCAATCCACTGCATGTAATATGATGTATTTGTATCTGACATGACGATCCGTCAGTACAGTGCAGCGAGACGTGATTATGAGACGCATGTGCTCCACACAGGGAGACCTTGAGAGAGCACGCGATATACCGAGCGTGCAAATGGCCTTGTGTACTTCTTACTGAAACATGATAGGGCACATACGACATTGTAGACTCACGAATATTTCTTCCCCAGTAAATATTCAATCATAGACAGGTAAGCACAATTCACATTTTATTAATTCATTATCTATTTAATAATTTCCAAATACATATAATTTTATTTACAAGTATTTGCCTGAATTTCACGTCTTAAAGTGGAAATCTAACATCAAACCATATCTACTAATAATGCATTTTGATTAAATAGTTGCATAAAACAGACTTTTTTTTTTTTTTTTTTTTGTATTTTTCTGAAGCTGGAAACGGGGAGAGACAGTCAGACAGACTCCTGCATGCGCCCGACCGGGATCCACCTGGCACGCCCACCAGGGGCAACGCTCTGCCCACCAGGAGGTGATACTCTGCCCCTCCGGGGCGTCACTCTGCCGCGACCAGAGCCACTCTAGTGCCTGGGGCAGAGGCCAAGGAGCCATCCCCAGCGCCCGGGCCATCCTTGCTCCAATGGAGGCTTGGCTGCGGGAGGGGAAGAGAGAGACAGAGAGGAAGGAGGGGGTGGGGGTGGAGAAGCAAATGGGCGCTTCCCCTATGTGCCCTGGCCTGGAATTGAACCTGGCTCCCCCGCACGCCAGGCCGACGCTCTACCACTGAGCCAACCGGCCAGGGCCAAAACAGACATTTTTTTAATTAGAAAATGATAAATACAACTGAATATCACTCCAAATTAATGGCTTTGTTTGATATTTAGTTTTGTTAATTTAGCTTCCAGAAAATTTGCCTACCATGATGTAAAGTTTTCAGTTCCTAGTGTGCTTGCATCATTCATGTAGCTCTATATTTTATTTTTAATTTTTCATTTCATTTAAGGAAAGGGAAAATCAAAAAAGAGAAAATACCATTTCAACGATAAACTGAAAAAGGAATTTCCATTCCTCATATCAAAGAAAGATACTATTGTTTTCTGCAATATTTGCAGTGGAGAATTTTGTATTGCAGTTGGGGGCAGAGCAGTGATAATGAAACACTTGACCACCAACAAACATAAGCGATCATTAGATGCATTAGCTTCCAGTTGTCAAGTAACAAGTTTTTTTAAAACTTCCAATTATTCTGAAGATGAAAAATTGGCTGTAATGGAGGGAACATTTGCATTTCATACAATAATCCATAATCAAAGTTTTCATAGTATGGATTGTACAACTAAATTATTGAAAAAGTTTCACAATGCAAAATTTTCATGCGCCAGGACAAAATGTGAGGCTATTTTGAAATCAGTATTTAAAAATTACTGTGACAAAATACTTACAGAGGACTTGGAAACTGCAGCGTTTGTAATGATCTGTATCTGATGCATCAAATCATAATGAAATTGAATTGTATCCAATAATAGTAAGATATTTTAATGTTACCAAGGGCATTCAAGTAAAAATTTTAAAATTAGAATCCATTGAAGGCAAAACTTCTGAAATTTTGTCAAACCATCTATACAGAGTAATAAATGAAAACAATTTTAAATCCAAAATTGTTGCACTAATGGCTGATAATACAAATACAAATTTTGGTGGGCAAAGACACAAAGGGTGAATAATGTGTATGTAAAGTTACAAGAGTTACTCCAAAAGAAAATACTAGGAATAGGTTGTAATGCACATATTTTGTCAAATGCAATCAACACAGCATCATGGGCCATGCCAATTGATGCAGAGGTAATAATAACTACAATTTACTTGCATTTTGGTCATTTTACTGTTCATGTTGCTACTTGAAAACAATTTTGTGAGCAAGCAAATGTTAAATACAAGAAACTTTTAGGATAGTCAAAAGTTATATAGCTTGCTCTAACACCTGCTATAGAGTGTGTTCTACAATTATTTGAGCCTCTCTGTTCATATTTTTTAAGTTTAGACAAATGTCCTAAAATCCTGGAATCATTTTTTCAATAATAAAATATCTGAGATATTAATGTATTTTGCACATAATCAAGCATCTATTTTTCACAAAACGATTCAAAAGATTGAGGGTGAACATATTTCAGCTACAGAAGTTAGTCTTATTCTGAATGACTTTATCCTTCAATATAAATCTCATTTTGAAGAAAAATTTCTTCTTTTAATTATAAAAAGAAAATTGTCAGACTTAGAGGAATCAAATCCAGGCATAACAGAAAATTTTATTAAAGAAGTGCAGAATTTTTACCAGACATGTTTTCAATATATAAAAAAATGGTCTGAAACAAACATCATGGGAAATAATAGTTTTCAATGGTGTTTTTTTACTTCATTGCAAGTATATTGGACAGATATTGAATCTTATCTTGAGTTTTTATCTAAAGAAATGCCAGACATCAAAATAGACTACAATTGTCTCTTTGAAGAAATTAGAAGACTGAATGTATAAATTCTGAAAAATTAATACAATGAGAAAATGAACATGTCAAAATCAATAAAAAAAAAATGGGTGGAAATATTCAGTCATTTCAAAAATGAACATATTCCATGTGAAAATTTATTTATTCTTGTTCAATTTACACTGTGCTGCCCTGAAACTAATGCAGTGGTTGAAAGAGTTTTTTCAACTGCTAATGATTATTGGACAAGTGAGAAATCAAGATTGAATGCTGATACTCTAGCTGCAGCACTTGCCATAAAATTCAATATGAAGGATATTTCTTGTTCAGATATTTCTAAGATATTGTTACAAGATGATACATTGACAAAAAATATTCATTCAATGGAAAAGTACTCATTTAGATATTATTTTTCTTACAATTATTATTAAAAATTAATAGCTATGTGAGCATAATTACAATACAAAATATTACAAATGTCATTATTATGCATTTATCATATTATAGTATATTACTGTTGCAATGAATAAAATGTTTCTTTTATTTATGATGTTGTTTTCTTCAATTTATTTTTGTCCTCATTTTCATTGTAAAAAAGTTGGTCACCTTACCATAGGTTTGGGTGCTTGTTACATCAGAATTTATTTGGCATAGTATGGCAGGGTTCTGAAGAAGCCCATCTAGGACCATAATGTGGACTTGAACCTGGTGCTAGGTATAAGCAAGAGCCAACTGTGCCACCTGACCAGGCGGTGGCACAGTGGATGGAGCACTGGACTGGGATGAGGAGGACTCAGGTTTGAAACCCTGAGGTCACTGGCTTGAGCTTGGGCTTATCTGGTTTGAGCCCAGTTCACCAGCTTGAACCCAAGGTCGCTGCCTTGAGCAAGGGGTCACTCGGTCTGCTGTAGTCCCCCACCCCCGTTAAGGCACATATGAGAAAGCAGTAAATGAACAACTAAGGTGCCGCAATGAAGAATTGATGTTTATCATCTCTGTCCCTTCCTATCTGTCTGTCCCTCTCTCTGTCTCTCTGTCTCTGACACACACACACACACACACACACACACACACACACACACACAGCCCACTGTGCCCCACTGGCTCCCCACTCCAGTGGGGAGTTTCTCTGAATTGCGGGCCTCCTTGCTTTAAGTAGAAGGGTGATGACTTTATTTGAGTTATTCTTAGAAAATCCATGATGTGAATAAGGTGTGAGATAACCCAGGGAAAAGGAAAAGAAAATAATTGAGTTGCTGCTTTTCATTTTGGCTTTTACTTTGATTGTTTACTGAGGGTCTGAACAAAATCTTTGCTGGTTGAATGAGAGACTGAACTCCCTTTAGCTCTGAAAAGTACAGGGCACTTGCTTCTCCAACCCAAACAGCCACTGGGGTGACGATGGTTGTTCAGATCCCTCAATCCATGCTGCAAGTCATCCATTGCAGTAGCATAGCCGATTCCAGAGAAGGGTGGGGCACCAGGAATGGGTTCACCCTGACAGAGGGGCCGGGAGAGGGGCCAAGCATTGGAAAGTGTCATGGTTCTGGTGGCACCCCATAAACTCTCACTGGCCCTTGCTCATGTAAAAGTGATTAAGAATCTTCATGAGGAAAAATTTCCTTTAAGATGTAAAGCAGTTGTAGAGGGATAGTCAGCACATTGAAATGTGCATGGAAAGGCTGGTTTTCTCTAGAAGTTGGTCCAGGCTCTCCAGATCTCAGATTTTAACATGGGAAATTGTGCCCCTGAGGTCAAACAAGCCCCATGACAATCAGTCTCCCATGAATACTAACATGGCCAAAATGAGGATCCCTTAATACTTCTAAATTTATCTTTCATGTGCACAATTAGAAAAAGCCAGCTATAAAATTAAGCAGAAGAAATGGAAAGCATATTTCATTGGTCTCTCAAAACTTCAAAACAAGAAATTTAGATAAATTGGTCAATCTATAATATCATGAATATTGTTTAGGTGTCAATCCAGTTCTCTGAGGTATTAAAAATGGCTGTCCTTATTTAAAAGGGGGGGGGGTCATTTGGAACTTGACTTGTCAAGGACAAATATAAACTGTAAAAGGCCTCCCAGGCAGAATTTGGATCCGACTGCTTTCTGTGTCTGTCTGTGGATAATTGCACGTGTATGTTAGAAAGGCGAGATAATTTTCTACCTCTATATGCTATTGTTAAAATTAATTTAAAGGCAAGTGCTTGTAAGGATTGCTTATTCTAAATTTCTCACACACATATAAACTAACTCAGATGCTTTTCACGTTCACCTCATCTAGGAGTAATTAGTAAATCAAAGAGAGCTTAGGTTTGTTGGTTTAAGTAAAACATACATGTCTTTATTTTGCCTGGGTTTTACAAAAATAACTTCATGTTAATGATTGACTTTTATGTCTATGAAAAATGTTTCTAGAGGTTATAAAATGTTTTCATAAGTTTGACTTCTTAGTTTTCATGAGAAGTTGAATTTTAAGGATTAAAATTTAAATACACACACACACACACACACCCGAATAACTTTGTGGTGCTCCATGGGGCCTCTGGAACACCTCAAATGACTTACTTTTTATGTTAAAATGCATGGAAAGCATTGTAAAAAAAGTGATAAAAAAACCATTTAGGGTATATTATGAGTAAACAATTGTAAACGAATCAAACAGTCAAGGCTGTGGGCAACCCCAGATGACCATGTGCTCCCCAGCCCCCTGGAACCCCCTTTTCCAGGTTTGCTTCCCTTCATGTATTACCATGCAGTTAAGCTAAAGTTAGATAAAACAGCTTATGAACTAACATTATTGAAAGGAGACATCTGACACTACTGACAAGGTTTGACAGAGTCACTTCAAGAAAATGTCAAGTTGGGAACCACTTTTACAGCAAGCTCCCTGGGGACAAAGACCCTAGATACTGGTGGGGTTTTTTTTGGAAAGGATATTAAATAAAAGACACTTTCTAACCTCATTGGAAGGGATGTTATCAGTGTCTACCCACAAATCCCTGTATATGCTGTCTACAGTTATCAAAACCTGGAGAACAGACAAAAAGCTGCTGACACCAGAGGCAGACAGCTACCCCAAGACATGGACAATGCCTGCATACCTATGGATTGACATTAAACCCAGAATTCATTTTGTTCAGCTGTTTTTACCTACTTGCTAATTGTATGTCATAATAAGAGTTATACTTGTTCTTTTAGTTTTTCTATATAGTCCAACTGTTTATGATTCTAAAGCATGTATAACTGTTAGAACTTTTTTTCATGGTTTATGTAAATGTTATACTAGATGCTAAATACAGAAAATGAGACAGAAGACAAAACTCAGATCATGAAAGTTCACAGGATAGAAATGATCCTGAGTGGGGTTTTTTTTTTTCTCTTACCCCAGTGAAAGCCATAAAACCTGACTGCCCTCCATTTTTACCTGTCCTTCCTTGTGGGGAAAAATTATGCCTCAACTCAGACCCCATGGCTATGTATGCTATTGACTAATCCTTAATGGTCAACAGACAACTTTGGTACTGAGACTGCCTAGGAATTAGTCTTCTAGCTTTGTGAGACCACACTGTCTGACCAAAAGGTTGGTTATCAATACATACTTTGGTTTTTAGTTTATGACCAAAAGCCGGAACTGTGGACAAAAAGGGGCGGGGGGAATGGTTGTATGAAAAGCAATCTCATTGGGTGATTTAATCACAAATTCCTAATTGGGCAGGTCAGGTGGTCATCATGCCCCAGGCCTGAACTTCTTTAGTGAAAGGTGTTAAGCCAGCCCTGTCCATTGTTCTTGTGCATCTAGGTTAACACACCTTTGAAATGTCAGAAAATAATACCCCTGGAAGGGGGTATTAACCCTCAAGAGAGCATGTAATCTTATTAACTATCTCACAATGCAATCTCCAATTGCTTTCTCCAATATCCCTTAAATCCCTCCTTAATTTCAAATGCATAAGAGAACCTGCAAATCTGTTATTCTTGGGAGCAGTGGGATTCTGCTCTCTGGCACTGTCATCTGGTGCCCAAATAAACTCATAACGATTCTCTACAGGGTTGGATGTCCCTCAGTTTGACACATTATTCCATAGTGTCACATTGCTGTCCCATTTTAAAAGTGTCTTACTCCCAGAACAATGAAACAGAGCAGAATCTTGAAATGCTATTTCTCTTGTACTTTTATCTAACCTTTGGAATGGACACAATCTGATCATTAAACCAAAAGTTTTGGGAGAAGGAGTGGAGGAGCCTGGTGCTTCCCAGGATCTGTCAAGGTATAGGACACGGTAGTATCATATCATGATCAGCAGAGCAGAAGACTATGAGGACTTAACACTAGATATAAATGCATAGTAGCTATCTGCCATTGGCTAATTACACAGCTCTCTTTGCCTTCGTTTCTTCATTTATAAAATGAGAAGAATGAGCACATCTATCTATAGAGTTATTGTGAGCATTAAATATAGGTAATATGTAAAGAGTTCCTAGGAAGGTGCCTGACATATGGTAAGCACTCAATAAATATTAGCTATTGCTATTATTACCATGTGGCAGGGGCTAACACACATCGAATGTGCTATTTTATTCATGCAATAGTCCTGAGAAAAGGGTATATTATGCCCATTTTACAGAAGAGGAAGTGAAACTCAGGGTTTTTAGAACAACTGGACTTCACTCAGTTAACTTAGTGACAAAAGCAAAGCTGAAAACTTTTCTCAAGCTTCAAGTTCATACTTTTCTGTTTTATCAGAATGAGGAGCTTCTGTCTGAAGATTTCCAGCGTGAGAACAAAGGACAGAAACAACTACTTAAGTTTCCTCATTAAGCAAAATGACTCATCAAACTAGCTGATCTCCTAGATTGGCACCAAAAAAACCTTCTGATCAAACATTGACATTATGTCAAAGCACAGCTCATATAACTGATCAAAAAAACATTTATTTTTCTACGAAGCTCAAACTACTGGGAGGTAGACTTCACTGAATAAGCAATTTAAACTAAGCTCTCTTTAAAAATCCATTAACAAGGCATTGTTCATTTTCAGAGAATATTTATTTTCCTCTTGCTGCCAACAAATAGTAAAACTGTAATGACTTTTTGTGCTTGTTCTCTTATGCCAACTTACATTTCAAAACACAATTGAAGTATATAGTCCACTGAAATCCAATATTTGACCAAATACACATTCCATTCTAGATGAATCCCTGAAGAGTAGTTAGAAATAAAAATTTTACAAATTTTCCTATAATCCTGGTTTTGGTAAAATATGCATAGCGATGGCCTCCCTTAGAAACCAGCGGTAAATTGGGCAGTTTTTATGCAACCAGAGGGAGAGAAGAGGTAGTTGGTTGAGCGGGAGCCTCTTTATTCTTTCTCATTTATTCTCAAGTGTTAACTTGGTCGTTAAACCATCACAGACCATGGCATTGCATTTCTGTGGTGAAATAGACTCTAGGGATCAATTGTGTCTTTCTTCCTTCTCCCATGGGAAAATACTTAAAATCTAAGGACTTTTAAAGCTGACTTTTCCAAGGTTACAGAGCTAGATGGTGGCTAATGACCAACAGATATGTACTGAGCCCAGTGACTGATAATGGCACTGGGAAAGCTGGGAAGGATAAAATATTTCATTACACTTGGCTATTCCCTATAGAAGTAATGATTTGTGGCTCCTTAATGGTTTCTGAAAACACTGTAAATATTTGGTTGCATAGAAATTTCAAAATACTTGTCTTCTAATGCAGAATAATTTAGTACTGAATGGACAGTTTTTATGTCTTTTTCTCACTTTTAGTTCTGTGGGATATTGAAAAACCACAACAAAATCAAAATATGCTGGCATGTAAATTATCTCTTTTCTAAACAGTTGATCTTAGGTTCTTCTCTAAAATGATGGCAGGGTGAGGGAAAAATCAAATCCAATGGGTTTTACTTAAAAGCTCCTCCACTTTGTTGACTTAACTACAACATGAAATTCCAGCTCCAGGGCAGCTGACTTCCAAGCCTGTGCTAAGGAAGGATCTGAGACTTGAATATGAACATAGGCAGAACTGAGGTTGGAAAATCTGTCCCCTTTCTTTTTTAAAGCCCTTTCTTTTTTTTTTTTTTAAGGAGAGAAGGGGAGATAGTGAGACAGACACCCTCATGCACCACAACTGGGGTCCACCTGGCAACCCTTGTCTGGGGCTGATGGTCACAACTGAGCTATTTTTAGTGCCTGAGGCAGAGGCTCCACTGAGCCATCCTTAGCACCCAGGGCCAAAGCTCTTTAATCAATTGAGCCATGGCTGCAAGAGAGAAAGAGAGAGAAAAGGAGAGAGAGAGAGAGAGAGAGAGAGAGAGAGAAAGAGAGGGAAGGGGAAGAGGGAGAGGGAGAGGAGGAGAAGCAGATGGTCACTTCTCCTGCGTGCCCTGACTGGGAATCAAACCTGGGACTTCCACATGCCAGCTCCACATTCTACCACTGAGCCAACTGGCCAGGGCCACACAAAGCCCTTTCAAATAGAGATTTCTTCCTAAAGGAAGAAGGATCATCAAATTGGTGCCATTAGAAATAAAATTAAACAGAATGCATAGTTAACCATTCCCTATCCTCCATAAGATTAATGATTTCCTTGTGTTTTCTTTTTTCTTCCTAGATGACACTTGCCAGTGCTACTGTTCTGATGACTGTTCTCCTCCTCCTTTTTCTTCTCCCTATGTATGTTCCTTGCCACCACCATCATCATCACCATTCTTACACATACTCACTTACAGTGTGCTAGAAATAGGCAAGTGTTTTACATACATTATCTTTTGGCTCCCACAACATCTTATGAGTGTCATAACCATCAAGGTCCAGTTGAGGAACCTGAGGGGTAGAGGATGTGACTTGCCCAAGGTCACATCCAGGGCAACCAACCATTCAAGTGCACCTTTTTGATCATCCTAGACACTAATTTGTGTGTGTGTGCACGCACATGTGTCTCAAATTTCAGAACTCCTGCTCTTACAAATTATCTACTAACAGAGACCTTAAAAAGTAATAAATTATCAGAGACCAAAAAAATAAACAAAACAAAAAAAACCAAACTATTATTAAATGAAAAAAAAAAAAAGTCGGGTGCTACAGTGATTTTGTTTTTTTCATTTGGGGTATAAAAATAGTTTGACCTGATGTGCTACGTCTGGCAAAGATTTCCCCAGAGTTCTCGTGTTTGCTTTGCCCTGGGTTGGGAAGGTTATTATTATTACAATTTTTTTCTTAAGAGAAAAGTTAGTAGACTTCCTGAACTGTAAATAATGCCAGTTCTGACCTGAGGCTAATTTGAAGACAATTACCTAAGTCCACACAGGGGAACCATATTGAGCAGCTCCTATTTTTCCATCTCCGTATAATATCAATGAAGACATAGCATCTTTTGAGCACCTGGCCTTTGCTTTCAGAGAAGTAACTTATTTTAATGGACTAATCAAATGGACAGCACTCTTTAATTTAAAAGACTTTAATGAAAACGTGTTTGTATAAAATAATTAAGAATAACAATTGATTATACTTACTGAATACTCAGCTAGGGTCAGGCATTGTTTGATATGCTGTACATGCATTGATTTACTTAATCCCCCCAAAATGCTTGAGAACACAACCATCCTCATTTTTCAGATGAGAAAGAATATTCAGAGATATCCAATAACTGACTCAAGGTCACAGGGCTGGAACTGACAGTGCCACGATTTGAATCCAAGCAACAGAGATAGAGGTCATGTCCTTAAACACTAGGCTAAACTTTCTTCCTGTCCATTTAGAATATAATCCAGAAACCAATTATGGTAGACTGAAAAAAATTCCCCAAATTTATCCACATCCTAATCTCCAGAACTTGTGAGTGTTACCTAACAGAGCAAAAGGGACTTTGCAGGTGTGATTAAATTAAGGACCTTGAGATGGAGAGATTATCCAGGTGGGCCCAATGTAATTATGCAGTTCTTGTGAGAGGGACCCAGGAAGAGTCAGAGGGAAAAAAGCAACAGAGGAAAAGCAATGTGATGACAAGGATAGAAGCAGAGGTTGGAATGTCGTGTGTTGGAGATGGAGGAAGGGGCCATAAGCTGAGGAATCTAGGCATCCACTAGGAGCCAAAATAGACAAGGAAAGAGATTTTCCTTGGGAGCTTCCAGAAGGAACTAGCCCTGCCAAAACCTTGCTTTTATCCCAGTTAAACTACTTTGGAATTCAACATCTAAATTATAAGAGAGTAATTTTATGCTGCTATAAGACACCAAGTTATGGTAAATTATTATAGTGGTTTCAGGAAACAAATACACACAATAGTGAGGAAAATAACTGCACAACAACAATGAATTCTTTGAAATGATCAGGGAAGCATTTGTAGACACAACTGTACTCAACATTGTGAAGTAGGGGCCATGTCTAGGAATATTTTCTAGAGTGTCTATTCTAGGTCTGTTCTGGCCTCTGCAAAGGGCCTCAAACACCACATTCTTGAGACTGCTGGTCCATTCAGGGCTAGGAACCATAATTCCCCTCCTGTTATACATCAAATCTGTACATAATTTTGCTTAATTTCTCCTCCCCTCCTCATTTCTAAGTGCTTGGCACACATCCCTCTTTTGCCCCTGGAAACATTCTCTCCTTTTCAGTAACGGGTCCAACGCCATGTTGCCACTTACTAGCTATGTAAGTAAATGCTCTGTGCTGCAATTCCTTCATTGCTAATGGGGATCAAGAGCACCCATCCTGACACCTGCCATGAATGACTATGAGGGCCAAATGACTTAAAACAGGTAAAGCCCATAAAACATTTCCAGAACGTGCACTCAGTGTTGGTTTCACTACAGTCTCTGAGCACCTTCTAACTGGTTTCATCCCCCCATCCAAAGAATATGTTCAAGTCCTTCCATCCTCAAGCAAATCATATGTCCACGTGTTAGAACCACCATTCTCCCTCTCTCCTCTGCTGCCAAATTAGACCCATGTTGGTTGCCCTCCTTCAACCTTGTCCACTCAGCCTGTTATAATCTGATGTATACTACTCCACTCTGCCTCTCAACTCAATAGACGCTGCTCCCGTTGTAGAATGCGTTACTGCATTTACACACAATTGGATTACTCTCTGTCAGAACACATCTCACTCTAAGTGTCTGTTGGTGGTTCTCAGCTGAGATTGATTTTGCTTCCCACCCCTACTAATTTGGCTATGTCTGGAGACAGTTTTCATCATCACAACTTCAGGAGGGAGGTGCTGCTAGCATCTACTGTGTAGAGGCCGATGCTGCTACTAAATAAACATCCACTGATGTGTAGGACATCACTCCACTCAACAACAAAGAATTATTGGGCCTAAAATGTCTATAGTACCCAGGTTAAAAACTCTGTTGTAAATAAATTCATTCTCCAAGGGTGGTTTTTGTTATGTGTGTGTGTGTGTGTGTGTGTGTGTGTGTGTGTGCACGCACACCTTTGCACCTGGACAGCTCTTCAAGACTCAGCCCTGATTCTATTTCTCAGTTCAGACAACCTACAAAGTATCAGCATAGCTCCACACCTTTGCTCACCCAGTTCCATCTAATCCCCTCCCTTCACTCTGCTCTGTGCCCCCTAAGAAGTTGATGATAGACTGCATCAACCAAGTGCCCTTGACCTTGACCTTCCAGCTGGCTTTGGTAACAAAGATTGCATAAAGGGAGGAGAGTTAAAATCAAGGAAGTTATTCTCTTTGCTCCTTCTCTAAGAGGTTGTCTTGTGCAATATCCTCAACTGGAAGTCACTTTCTGCAATATGGCTGTCTCTACCTGACTCCCTCCTCCTTCTAGGCTCAGGTAATGCATTTGCCTTGTCCATTCAGGTTTAGCAGTGGTATAAATCACCTGCTAAGGGCCATATCATGTACTATCCCTTGTACTCCCATACTCAAACATTTGGAAACAACTCCTTTATAAATAAACCCTTCTTGAATTCTTTGACTTGGTTATATATTTTCTGAGATACAGCCTACATCCATTTGTCATGTCCCTATATGCATGGCAAAACCACCGACTTTCTGGTAACACAGATCCAAAATTTCACCATCTCCTACTCTCTTATCTACTACATCTGATCAATTGTTGTCCCATGGAATTTTCTTCTACATATATTTTTTTAAATTTAGAAGCTAAATTTAATGGGGTAATATGGATCAATAAGAGTACACAGGTTTCAGGTGAACATCTCTATAGCATTTGAACTCTGATTGTGTTGTGTGCCCACCACCCAAAGGCAAATCATTTTCTGTTGCCATTTATCCCACTTTACTCCCATCCCCTGGAAACCACTTCACTCTTATCTATGTCCATGAGTCTCAGTTTTATATCCCACCTATGTGTGAAAGCATACAGTTATTAGCTTTTTCTGATTTACTTATTTCACCTCAACTTTCTCTAGACCCTTTCCCGCTGGCTATTGCCCTAGTTTAATCTACCATTTTTTTTATTGCTATAATGATGTTCAATTTTTTTTCCCAGGTATCCAATTTCTTCTCTATTTCCTCCAACTTCCTAAGACAAATAACCCAGTGCAAACTTCCAAAATTCTCTGGCAGCTACAGGTGAGCTTCCCCTTTTTTGGAAATCTCCCTGTATGTCATCTTACCTCACATAGGCCACTGTCACTCTTGTTGCTCTATTTTAACTCTAAAATATTTTTATCTTGACTAAAATTAAGTTCCTTGAGGGCAGAACTGTGATTTTTTTTATATATGTTCTTCCCAGGTTACGTGGCACTGTGTTCCACATAGAAGGGCCACAATCTTCGTTTGTTTCTGCCTTTCTTTTATTGTGGGTGAGAATAAGTTTTCGAATTCCTGTGTTAGTTTCTTGGCCTTTCAGAATGATGTCATTTATTTATTTAGTTAGTTAGTTATTTAAATAAGTAAAAAGAGCATATTCTTGTACGTGTATGACAAAAGCTGCAAGAGCATTGTAAATGCTGGGAAAATAAATAGAAATAGAGGCATCAAATGATCCCATTGACTCTGACTTAATTCACACTGTCTCCAAATAATCTCTCTCTGAGACCGGTCCGGTTTCTCTTCCTGCAGAATTTCCATCTTCAGGTAACCAGTTTCTAACTAGAAAGGCAGCAAGGCAGAGCCCTTCCTCAGCCGCTTCAGAAAAGGTAAAGGCACTCTCTCAGCACTCTCGCCAATCTTGAGGATGAGGATATTTGTTTTGTGTGTCAACGTGACAAAATGGAACAATGTCGTATTGACATAAACACATGGCTGTTAATTAACTGAATGATTTAGGATAAATTTATAAGCCTTATTTCTTCAACTGTATAATGCGGATAAAAATAACACAGTTAATTAGAATGTGTGGATGACTAACAAAGAAATGTATATAAAACTGCTTTGTTAACTTCAAATAGTGTAAAACATTATTGCTTAATTATTCCAGTAGCTTACATGCTAACTTGTCTCAGGGAGTGAAAGGCTAGCAGCAAGTTTCTGGCTGTTGAAGTGCTACATGACACACCATTTAATGAAGTGCCCCTGGATGGCGATGACTAGTCATGTCTTCCCTAATTGGCTGTGTCAAGGTGAATCCCTTCAAACTGGTAAAGCATCCATGCCTTCAGGATCCTCTTCATGTGCACAGAGAATAGAATGGGGATTGTAAACATGCCTCCTAAGTGAATTCTAACTCTTCTGCTCTATACCCTGGAACTGAAGTAGAATCCCAGAGAGTATGTCAATTGTGTTTTCTTCATTATTTTGAAATTGCAATTACTAACTCACTTCAAATTCCCTATACACTATATTGAAACAATAAACAAAATAATTCCATTTTTATTTCTGGGCATTAGGCCTTCAGTATCATGTAAGTAAAAATTTGATTTAGTATGTTAAGCACCAAATATATTTGTAGGTGTTATAGTGACACTAAATGACCTGTACCTTTACCTACATAGATTAAACCCCTATGCTTAGGAAAGTAAGGAAAGGGAGGAGTTGGGGAAAGGAAGGATAAATGAAGAAGGGAGGGTCTGGCAGGTTGTTCTTCCCCAAGATGGTTGCAGTAACATCTTCCAGCCCACATGCAATGTGACCTCAATCAAGAGAAGAAAGCTATTTCTCTTTTGGACCTAGGTGGGTCCTATGACTGCTTTGACCAGGAGAGGGGACAATATAACAGCTCTACTCATAGCCTTTAACTTGCCTGGACATTTCTACTTCTTGCCCCTTAGAATGTTCATTGAAGGCAAGACCAGATGCCATGTAAGTTCTCTTAGCCTGGGAATGCCATTCTTCTGCGTGGGCTGGGGAATCACATGATCTGTTTCAGTGGTACTGAGTTCCCATGTGCCTTGCATACTGTGAGCATCTCACACTAAAACAAGGGTGATCTAAGAGTGTATAACTAGTTTTTTATACCATGTGTTCATGAATAAACCACCAATCACTTTATCTGGTGCTCAACAGAAGAAACAGCTTCTGGAGTAAACTGTCTCTGCTGATCTTGAGAAATGTTGGTCTCCAATAGAGAATTGCCTAAGGAATTTTAAAGGTTAACTTCAACTTAACCTCGCTTTTGCCTAATAGGCTGACTTTAGAATCTTATAACTACACACACTATAGTGTGGCAATGATAATGACATTATTGATGATGATGATATAATGATGATGAAGGAAGAGGACAACAATTATTAGCCAAAGAATAGATTTGTTTGTAAGATGGCTCTTGCTAGCTTTTGGAGGTCTGAACATTAATGATTATTAACTGGGCCATTATTCATTCATGTTTAAAACATTTCTGCGCTTCCAATGAATAAAGTATAATTTCATTCCTGGAAAACCCATTACCCAAATTGAAAAAAACAAAAACTCAACCCAGCTAAATCTAATATAAATAAATAAACCCTTTATGTCTTTGAAAATAAAAAGTACAGATTCAACTTAAAAGAAGCTTTTACCAAGCCAAATCTTTACAATTTTTCTTTAGAAAAAATAAACCAAAGAACTAACATTCTAAGAAACTGTCTTTCACAGTCAATGATTATTAATGTCTTTATATATGTTTCTTACTTCTACAAGGAGACTCACCATCATGCTAAATTTTATAAAAATACAAAACGGGATTCCTGTCTGTTCAACAGGGCTGTAAGCTCCTGTGTTTGTGAACTGTCTTACTTTCCTTCTAAGACCCTTGTTACAGTTGTAAGTAAAGTTAGTTTCATAAAATCTCTGATGAATGTATGCTTCCTTTTCATAGTAAGTGTTTAAACTAATTTTTATTATAGAAAATTTTAGAGGAAAAATAACTAGAACACATAGTAACCAAAGAAGGCCACGAATATATTATTGCTATCAATATATTGGTGTTTATGGATGAGATTATTTTATTTATCTTTAAAGATTGTTTTTTTTTAAACTGGAGACGTGTTATAATTTTGTAACCTGATTTTCTGGTTGAATAAATAGTTCTAAGTTGATCTTTATTTACATCTACATTTCTTCTCAAATCTCTCTCTTTGGACATATTTTACTCTTTGACATCACATATCTACCAGCAAAAGTCATTCCATAGCTCACAATGAATACTTAGCTCCTTTGAAAAAAAGGTCAAGTAATACATAGTCAATGCTAAAGCTCTCTCTGAGGAAGTGAAGAAATAATAGTTTAGTACAGTGAAAATCAAAACAGAATTTGAACATCAGAGCTTGGCCTGTGGTGATGCAGTGGGTAGAGCGTAGACCTGGGATGCTGAGTTCACTGATTCCAAACCCTGGTCTTGCATGGTCAAGGCACATACTATAAGCAACCAATGGGCAGCTAGAGTAAAGCAACTATGAGTTGGTATTTCTTGCTCCATCCCCCACCTCTTATAAAATCAATTAAAAGAAAAAAATATTTCTAAAAGAAATAAAGAATTTGAACATCAGGGTTAGAAGGAGAAGATCTAGAAAGGCAAGAGGATGTAAACAGCCAGCAAGTTAGCCACATGGCAGGAATGAAAATAAATATCTAAGCCTATGGTTCTCAAGCTGTAGTCCCCAACCAGCAGCATCAGTGTCATCTGAGAATTTTCTAGAAATGCATACTTTGGGGCTCATCCAGACGTAATGAATTAGAAACTCTGGAGGGGGGGGGTTGAAACCCATCAATCTAGGAATTAACAAGCCCTTCTGGTGACTTGAGAGCATGCTAAAATTTGAGTAACACTGCCCTAAGCCAATAGTTAGGAGAACCACAGTCCAGGTTGCACATTAGAATCCTTATGAGGGCTCTTACAAGTCACTGTTGCCTGGACACCATCCTAGCCCATGTAGTTTAGAGAATCCCCAAATTTTGTAGCTGAACATCTTTATTTTTTACAAGATTCCCACATGATGCTAATAAACAACTAGGACTAAGAACTGTTGGTGTAACACATGGATCAATCCAACAAACTGTGAGACAAAGTAAGAAAGAACTTGGTTGAGAACTTTAGTATATTTGACCATAGTAGCTAAATGATTGTACACATTTACATGAAGTATCCTTTATTTTACTTCATTGGATCAACGTGTTAAAAACAGATCAGAAATGCTTTGGAAAATAAAATTCAAGTGTTATTCACAAAGAAGTATTATTATCAGCTAATATGTTCTCTGGCCTATGACATACATTTAAAGATTTCATACACAAGGAAACCTTATGATTTTTATGATGTATGGTAAATACCTTACCTGCCCAGGAATTACATATAACTTAAAACTTAGAGGTGCCAAAGGCCATCAAGCTCAATGTAACATTTCTATACCTTTTATAAGGCCAGAAAGTATCATAGTACAACAGTACAAACAATAAGACAACAGTTTGCATTTATAAAGAACTTTCATACATACTATCTTACTCATTGTAACATGCCTTTAGGGTGGGTACTATAACATTAATTGGACAATAATAATTAATATTAATAATGAGGACTCTAACTCATAAGAAACATTAAATATTGTTCAAAGTACTTTGCTTAAGAAATAAAATGGGCAGACTTCTCATATAGAATTCAAAAAACACTAGCATAGAAAAAATCAGATAAATAAAAAAACAAGAAATAGAATAGAAAATTTTTTTTTAAAAAAAGAAACAGAATAATACAACCACTAATTATATAAGAAAAAATTTGTATTGAAGTCCAATTTATAAAAAATGTCTGTTCATTGAAAGTTAACAGTAAGAGAGAAAAATGGCAGTGTGAGAAACACCCATCTCTCCCCTTGAAATTTCAACAAATTCTACAACTATTTGTTTTTCTCTCCAGAGAAAAAAACCCAGATGAACCTAAAATATACACACACCAGATAGACAATGGTATGATCGTGCAAGAAGGCAGGCCAAAACATGGAAGAAAAAATAATACCAGAAGACTGAATTTTTCTCCTTCCTCATAGACCTGAGGGAGGGAGGCACTGTTTGCACAGGTTTTGTCTCAGACCCAGAGGAGCTGGGAGGAGAGTCCTGGGGGGAAAGAGCAGAGCAAGAGGCAATGACCAAGAATGGGGAGCAGGGCTGCTTCCCAGCATCTGCTGCACACTTGATTGCAAGGCTGAGCTATTACAGGCATGGGACATACACAAAGCCAGTGGCAAGCTCCCAAGAACTGCAGGCAAATAGTTTGTGGAAATCAGCCCACAAGACACTGGGCCGTGCTTGATCTGCCTACCCGACTGGCACAGTTTAGCCTTGTGGTGCCAGACGCACTTGATCTGGGATCTACGCACAACTGGCTCTGAAGCTTGGGCACTGGCTTGCCAAAAGGAGTTTAGTGTGTGTGGATGGGAAGCCCCCGATCTGTGGTCTCTGCCACAGCTGCTCCCAAAACTCAAAAACACAGGCTTGTGGCAAACATCCTTTGCCCAGCCCAGGGCTATACTTGGAGAGCTTAGAGTGGTATTGGAGGAAAGACTGGACTCTGTCACCCCAGCCTCCCAGTTCCTCATTGCTCCTCTTGCTGTGAAAACAGCAGTGGTGGTGGACCACCCTCCACTAGGTCTCCAGGCTGCTCTCTCCTGTGAGAGGTGGGGGCACCCAGAAACTAGATCCCCTGCTCTGTTGGTATGTGGGAGAGGGGCCCTGGACGACTCCTGGTCAGCCAGTGCTGGTATCATAAAGTTGCAAAGCCCTAGAAATAAGCCCCTCCTACCAGTGTGACAACCCTGCCTTCATTACAAAGGCAACAGCTAAGCCTTAACAGATCATCCAAGAATCTCACAAAGGCAAATCTTGTAGTGTAGTGCTCCCTTTCAGAAAAAGGAATAATCATCTCTTATTGGGGTTATTAACAATATTACCTGCAAATGCCATCAAGGAAAAAAAGTTCAAATCTGAATATACCAAACAGAGATGTAGCCCAGATAGATGATGAAAAATCCCCAGGGGAAAAAAATCTCAATTACATGGAAACCTTGGAGCTTAATGACAAAGAATTCAAATTTGAAGCTCTAATAAAACACTCAATAAGATATAAGAAAACACTGAAAGGCAATTTAGTGAGCTCAAAAAACAACTTAATGAACAAAAAAGAGTACTTCACCAAGGAAATTGAAACTATAAAAAAGAACCAAACAGAGATGAAAAACTGAATACATGAACTAAAAAATGAGGTAACAAGCTTAGCCAACAGAACAAGCTAGATAGAGGAGAGAATCAGTGACATTGAAGACAGGCAACAAGAGATACTATAGAGAGAAGAAGAGAGAAACTCACAAATTAAAAAAAATGAGAAAGCCCTATAAGAATTGTCTGACTTCATCAGAAGGGCAATATAAAAATAATAGCTATATTAGAAGAGGAAGAGCAGGAAAAGGGAATGGAGAACATATTGAAACAAATAATTGATGAGAACTTCCCAAGCTTGTGGAAAGATTTAAAGCCACGAATCCAAGAAGCAAACAGAATGCCGAGTTACCTCAACCCAAACAGATCTACTCCAAGGCACATTGTAATGAAATTATCACAAATTAATGACAAAGAAAAAATCCTCAAGGCAGGTAGGAAGAAGAAGGATATAACATATAAAAAAAAGGCCCATTAGGCTATCATCAGATTTCTCAGCAGAAACTCTAGAAGCCAGAAGAGAGTGAACCCCAACATTTAAAGTACTGAAAGAAAGGAACTACCAACCAAGAATACTATATCCATCAAAGCTATCCTTCAAATATGAAGGGGAAATGAAAACATTTATAGATATACAGAAGCAGGGGGAATTTATCACCAGAAAACCCCCACTACAAGAAATACTAAAGGGGGTTATTTAACCAGATACAAAGAACAAAACAAGACAAATTACAAGTAATTTTTTTTTTAACAAAACCACAATAAAAACAAGGATAATCTGTGACAACAATAACATAAAAGGGGAGAGGATAAAGATCAGCAGTAGCAAAGAAGGATGGAGTGCAGAAGCACTCATGAGATAATGGATTCTAATAAATATGATAATTTTTCTTCTAATAACTTAATGTGCCCTGAAAGTGCCACTACTGAAACACATAGCTTAATAAAAGAAGAAACAGAAGATAGAAGTATGGAATACCACTAAACAAAAACAAATGACAGAAAAACAAAAAAGAAGAACCAAACAAGACACAAAGCTATCAGAAAGCAGTATGTAAAATGGGAATAGGAAATCCTCAAGTGTCAATAATTACACTAAATGTAAATAGATTGAACTCACCAATAAAGAGGCACAGAGTAGCAGAGTGGATCAAGATGCAGTACCCAACAATATGCTGCTTCAAAAGACACATCTAAGCTACAAGGATAAGAATCAATTCAAAGTGAAAGGTTAGAAAATGATTCTCCAAGCAAATAATATCCAAAGAAAAGCAGGAATAGCTATACTCATATCTGACAATGCTGACTACAAGAAAGGTAACCAGAGACGAGGATGAACATTTCATAATGATAAAGGGGACAGTATATCAAGAATACATGCCTGACCAGGAGGTGGCGCAGTGGATAGAGTGTCGGACTGGAATGCAAAGGACCCAGGTTCGAGACCCTGAGGTCGCTAGCTTGAGCGGGGGCTCCTCTGGCTTGAGCAAAAAGCTCACCAGCTTGGACCCAAGGTCTCTGGCTCGAGCAAAGGGTTACTTGGTCTGCTGAAGGCCCGTGGTCAAGGCACATATGAGAAATCAATCAATGAACAACTAAAGTGCCGCAACAAAAAACTGATGATTGATGCTTCTAATCTCTCTCCATTCCTGTCTGTCTGTCCCTCTCTCTGACTCTCTCTCTGTCCCTGTAAAAAAAAAAGTGTGATTTAAAAAAAAAAGGATACATAACACTCCTTAATATATATGCACCAAACCAGGAGCATCAAAATATATAAAACAAATACTAACTGATCTAAAAGTGCAAACCAAAAAAAAAAATATAATCATACTTGGAGACCTCAATTGACCATTGATGGCTTTAGATCATTCATCCAAACAGAAAATCAATAAAGAAATATTAGCCTTAAATGAAACACTAGAACAAATGGACATGATAGACATCTACAGGACATTTCATCCCAAAACGTCAAGAGTATACATTTTTCTCCAGTGTACATGGAACATTATCAAGAATAGACCATATGCTGGGTCACAAAATCAACACCAGCAAATTCAGAAAGATTGAAATTATACCAAGCATATTCTCTGACCATAAGTTTTTAAAACTAGAATTCAACTGCAAAAATGAAATAAACACACCCACAAAAATGTAAAAATTAAACAACATACTTCTAAAAAATGAGTGGGTCAAAGGAGAAATAAAAGCAGAGATCAAAAGACATATACAGACAAATGAAAATGACAACACGACATAGCAGAATCTCTGAGATGTAGCAAAAGCAGTAATAAGAGGAAAGTTCATATTATTACATGCTTATATGAAAAAGCAAGAGAGAGCCCAAGTAAGCAACCTAACATCACATCTTAAGGAACTAAAAAAAGAAGAACAAAGACAACCCAAAACCAGCAGAAGAAAGGAAATATAAAAATCAGAGCAGAAATAAATGAAATTCAGAACAGAAAAACTATAGAAAAAATTAATACAACAAAGAGCTGGTTCTTTGAAAAGATCAATAAAATTGACAAACTCCTGGCAAGATGCACTAAGGAAAAGAAAGAAAAGACTCATAAACAAAATCTAAAATGAAAGAGGAGAAATGACCACAAATATGATAGATATACAAAAGAGTATCACAGAATACTATGAAAAACTATATGACACCAAATTCAACAATCTAGAAGAAATAGATAAACTCTTAGAACAATACAACCTTCCTAGACTGAGTCACAAAGAAATAGAAGCCTAAATAGACCAATAAGCAGGTAGGAAATAGAAACAACTATCAAAAACCTCACCAAAAATAAAAGTCCAGGGCCAGATGAATATATTAGTGAATTCTACCAAACATTCAAAGAATTGGTTCCTATCCTTCTCAAAGTCTTCCAAAAAAATTGAAGAAGAAGCAATACTTCCAAACACATTTTATGAGGCCAACGTAACCCTCATACTAAAACATGGCAAGGACAACACACAGAAAAAGAAAACTACAGGCCAATATCTCTAATGAATACAGATGCAAAAATCCTAAACAAAATACTAGCAAATCGAATAAAACAACATCAAAAAAATAATTCGCCTGGCCAGGCGGTGGTGCAGTGTATAAAGTGTCAGACTGGGATGCGGAGGACCCAGGTTCAAGACCCCAAGGTCGCCAACTTGAGCGCAGGCTCATCTGGTTTGAGCTAAGCTCACCATCTTGGCCCCAAGGTCACTGGCTCAAGCAAGGGGTTATTCAGTCTGCTGAAGGCCCATGGTCAAGGCACATATGAGAAAGCAATCAATGAACAACTAAGGTGTCACAATGAAAACTGATGATTGATGCTTCTCACTCTCTCCATTCCTATCTGTCTGTCCCTATCTATCCCTCTCTCTCTGACTCTCTCTCTCTGTCCCTGTAAAACAAACAAACAAAACCTCAGCAAAAAACAAACAATCCAATAAAAAATGGGAAGAGGACATGAACAGACACTTCTCTCAAGAAAAAATACAAATGACCAACAGCTATATAAAAAAATGCTCATCACTAACTATTTGAGAATTGCAAATCAAAACTACAATGAGATACCACCTCACACCTGTTAGATGAGCTATTATCAACAAAATAGGTAATAACAAGTGCTGGAGAGGCTGTGGAGAAAAAGGAACCCTCATTCACTGTTGGTGGGAATGTAAATTAGTGCAACTGTTATGGAAGAAAGTATGGTGGTTCCTCAAAAACTAAGAATAGAATTACCATATGACCTAGTGGGTATATACCCACAAAACTTGAAAACATGGGTATGTAAAGACACATGCAGCCCCATGTTCATCGCAGCATTGTTCACGGTGGCCAAGACATGGAAACAGCCAAAATGCCCTTCAATAGAAAATTGGATAAAGAAGATGTAGTACATATATACTATGGAATACTACTCAGCCATAAGAAATGATGACATAGTATCATTTACAACAACATGGGTGGACCTTGATAACATTATACTGGGTAAAATAAATAAATCAGAAAAAGCTAAGAATTGTATAATTCCATACATAAGTGGAACACAAAATTGAGACTCATGGACATCAAGACATTGACAGGGGTGCAGTGGTTACTAGGAGGAAGGGAGGGGTAGAGACGGATGGGGATGGGGAAAGGGGCGGGGCTTAAAGAGAAACAAAATATAAGATGACAGAAGATGATTTGACTTGGGGTGATTAGTATACAACATAATCAACTGTCCAAAGGATGTGGAGATGTTTTCTCTAAATCTATGTACTCTGATTGACCAATATCACCCAGTTAAATTTAACAGTCTAAATTTAAAAAAAGAAAGAAAAAAAAAAAGAAAGTTAGCATTAAGAGAATGAAAAGACAATGACAGAGAAGTGATGCTCACAGTCTACATCTAATATTGGATTTATGTCCAAAGTATAAAAGAATGACCACAAAGCAGAGGGAAGAAAATAACCTGATTTTTTGTTGTTGTTGTTGAGCAAAAGGGTTCAGATACAAAGAACAAACATATCATATGAGTTCATTTATATGAAGTTCCAAAACAGTGAGTCCAGAATAACTGCTGCCTTGTGTGAGAGGATGAAGTGAGGAGGGAAAAGACGAAGCATTCGGAAATGCTGGACATATTCTACATCTTTACCAGAAGTGGTCCCACAGTAACATGCCCATTAAGATTAGTGCACTGTACTACATGGTACAACTCATTTAAAATTAAAATGAAGAACAAATAACTTCATTGCTAATGGATTTAAAAACCAGTTATCCAAAAGAGAGAGAGCTCTGTAAGGTTTTCTCTTAACATCATTTACCTCATGAATAATAACTCGTTAGTTTTCTCAAGTTCTTAATAATTATGAATTAAAAAAATAAAGGAACATATCTGCCATCTCCCTTGACTATTTATATAAACATACTTCATCTGAAAAGAGGTCAAATTCTTTGACCTCTCCATAATTTCCTCTCTGGATTGTGGATGTTAAAATGTGTCTAAATAGAATAGCAGTAGCCACACTTCTGGTTATTTTATAATGATGAAGCAAAAGGAAACTGGAATTCTCAGTGGGCACAGTTTTAAACTGGAGAAAATGTATTACCTCTGTAATCAAGTTCTTAGTGTACAGGTAGTTCTCCACTTAAAATGGTTCAATTTATGGTTTTTTGACTTTCCGACTGTGTGAAAGACATGCACATTCAGTAAAAATTATACTTCAAACTTCAGATTTTGATCTTTTCCCAGACTGGGGATTATGAGTCACAATACTCTCTTGATATTCTTTCCTGGTGCTGGGCAGCCCGTGTGGAGCCACGGCGTCCCGTCAGGGAGATGATCACGGTGGTAATCAACTGAACACAATGTACTGTGTTGACAGCATTTTTTGGATATTGTGTTTTCTGTATTCACATCCCATCATATCTACAAAATGCCCATCTGTGTCTTCTGCTTCTGATGAGAAGCGGAGGGAGGCCATTACTCTTGAGATGAAACTTAAGATAACTGCCTAGCTGTAAGCTAATGTAAGTGTTCTGATCATGTTTAAGGTTGGCTAGACTAAGCTATGATGTCTGGTAGATTAGGTGCATTAAACATATTTTCAATTTATAATATTTTCAAATTACACTGGGGTTTTTCAGGACATAACCCCATTGTAAGTGGAGAAGCGTGTGTGTGTGTGTGTGTGTGTGTTGAATATATAACTTTAAAAATTGATGTTGCTGCTCTCAGACTGGTCAAGGCAGAAGAGGGTAGAACATCATTCTCTGAAATTGACACCAGCTGCTTCATAACAATCACCACGTGCATTCTCATCCTGCTGGCCAATCAAAAGCAGTTTCCTCCTTAAAAGCAAACATGTGCTTCCCATTTATAGTCATTCCTACATGAAAACAGGTTTATCAGAAACAACTTAAGCTTTGCCAACACTGAACATGTGCTTCCAGAAAAATGATCTTTCTGCCTCAACTGTATGATGATTTCTAACTCCTTATCCCCCCCCCCATACTTTTTAAAAAATAAAGGTTTTCAGAATATCTTTCCATCGATGTGCTGCACAAAGGTGGTTTTCCTTTGTGTTCCTATTCTCTGCATCCCTCCTGGAATGTGTGCTCACCTCTTCAGAAGGCAGGAGACCCTCAACTCAAGAGAAAAGTGACTCCAGACCTGCTGCTGCCTTCCCATTCTGAACTGAGTGCTATACTGGTTGTGGAAACCAGATTGATTGGGCTTTAGGAATTAAAAAATAAGAACTCCATAAATCAATACGTGGTATTCTTTCCATTGTTGTTGCTGTTATTGCTATTACTTACATGGCAAGGCAGATAGTTATCATTCAAACTCCAGGGATGCTAGCTGGCAGGCCTGAAGTCTAATTTATGTATTTTATTTATACAAAATCAGAAGGAAATTGGAGAGAGTGAAACTCTAATTCAGACTGTTTGCTATTCTAAAGTACTCAGGGAGAGAGCCAATATCAGCTTACACAAATGCAACATGTCATTACAGTTCATTGACAGTTTTGAAGCTCCATCCCACTTTTGAATCATGTCATGTATGTAGAGAGGAGAAAACCACTGTAAGCATTTCCATCTCTACATTATTAAGAGGTTAAACTCCCTCTACCAAAGAGTTACCAAATAAACTCTAAATCGCCACTGTAAAGACAATATTTCTCAAACCATCCAGGCAATTCATTCTCTACTTCAAAAGTCAGCATTTTTTTACAAGCCATAAGAATTCCAGAGAAAAGTTCTTGAAACTAGGCTATGTCAAATTGCTCTAAGATTTGGGGATCTTCCCCTTCTGGGAACGAAAAGAGATGTGTCATTATGAATCTGTGTGAATATCTCTTATTTTATCCATCTTCTTCCAGGAAGAATTCTGAAAAGCCACTTTCTGGTTCAGCAGGGAAAGGATCATGTGTTCATATTTCCATCTTGGGCTTATCATGGCATTTTAAGTCTTGTTTTCAAGAGTAATAAGGCCTATAAAATGTCAATCAAAATCCACCACCAGCAGGGAATGTGTTGGAAGCTGTTACATAATCAGCATGCCTGTTTCAGCACAACACAAGTGGCATTTTTCATGTCAGTACTGAATTCACAACTTTAAATCTCAGATATCCTGTGTCTCCAGGTTACCATGGAAGCCAGAACTGTGGCAGTCTGAGCAGCCTGAGTCAAAAGCCAAGTGTCTCATTGCGTAATGGAATAATGAGTCATTTCACTCTCCCAGGTCTCCTTCCCCTGAGTAATATAGAATTATTGGGAGGAGGCATGAGGGAAGGGCAGATCAGGGCACTTCTGACAGCTGCAGAAAAGACAGCAGAAACTCTCAGCCCAAGCATGCATGCAGATTTTCTAAGCTGACACTTACCTTCAAATTGAAACTTGAATGTGGACTCAGTAATATCTACCTGCCCACCCAAGCCTCATTTACTGGAAGATCAAATGCCCACTGCACTGTGTTCAGAGCTTATATCTTAGTTGATGTAAAATTACATGTAGTGCAGGTTTTCAATTCCAGTTCTAAATTAACACTAGCTAAGACATGGTGATCTGTCTATACTGTCCTATAAATTTGAGATGTAGAAGACATATTGGGCCAGCATGCTAGAATCTTCGAATACCCTTTCTCCACAGTATATTCTCCAACCACATATGATATTAAGTAATTCAGGTAATGAGTTTCCTCTCCCAGACTTTAGTTAACTGTTGTAGTGTGGAATATTCCCTTAGTAGGTCTGGTATGGGGAGAAATAAAAAGTAAGTAATCAGTAGAAAACACAGTAGTAACAAGGGCAAGAAGAAGAGAACAGAGAGGAAGAAGAATATATGGAAGAAGAGGAGGTGGAAGTAAAAAGAAAGAAAAGAAAAAAACAAGAGGAAGAAGAGAGGAAGGAAGGAAGGAAGGAAGGAAGGAAGGAAGGAAGGAAGGAAGGAAGGAAGGAAGGAAGGAAGGAAGGAAGGAGGGGAAGAAGGAAGGAAGGAAGGAAGGAAGGAAGGAAGGAAGGAAGGAAGGAAGGAAGGAAGGAAGGAAGGAAGGAATGGAGGAAGGGAGGAAGGGAGGGAACTGGAATCGGGAGGGAAGGGGAGGGGAGGGGAGGGAAAAGGAGGGGAGGGAAAAAATAGAAGAGGGGCACCCTTTCATAGATTTTTGTTTGCCTGGTATTCCACACATCTGTTATAACTGTTTTTCCTCTGCAGCATGGAGCTTCAGTTACTCAAAAAGTATTTCTGAACTTCTTGAAATCTCATAATATCCTCTGAAGAAAGACTCTAAATCCGTGTTTCATTTTGTCATGTGGAACAAAAAGTTGTTTAGAGTTTGATTCTGTGGCCCACACTCCTGCATGTGATTTTAACCATGATACTTTCTTAATGACTTAAAAGATTTCCCACATGTAATATTTATTCTCTTATACCCTTTACCAGGCTTTTATTTAAAAATAATTTTTTTAACTCGTAGCTCAAATAAATACGACACTAAAAGCAAACTTTTGAACTAATAGCAAAAAGAACAGACTTTTAATAAATAGATAATGATATTGATATGTTACATACACACACACACACACACACACACACACACACATACACACAAACTGTATTTTATTGATTCTAAAGCACTATGGATTCTAAGATGCACCATTATTTTATGTACCACTAAGAAAGAAAGTAAAAAATTACTGCTCATTATATTAAGATATAACATCAATTACAAAGTGTTCATTCATTTCAGACCTTACTCAAACTGACAAAGCAAAGTTGAGAGACACGGTACAAAATGGCTGACCAGTATTCTTCAAAAGTGTCAGTCCTAAAAGACTGACAAATGAATACACACCGGGGAGACTAATAAGCAATAACTACTAAATGCAGTTTAAGATTCTGGAAATATCCTGGTATAGAAAAAAATATTAGTAGAAAAAATGGCAAAATTAGAATAAGGTATGAAGTTTTGTTAATGATATATCAATGTTAGTTTCTTGTTCATGGTAATTGTCTTACAGTTTTCTAAAACATTAACATTAGAGAAAGTAGGTGAGAAATGTATACATAAAGTTTGAAATTATTTTTGCAAGTTTTCTGTAAATCTAAAATTCAAAATAAAACAAAAATCTAAAAAAAATGTATTTTAGAATTATTTAAAAACAGCAATTTAGAATTCTGTATAATTACACAAACAAGTATCTCCATATTTTCATGTCTTATTTGTACAGTATTTAAAGAACAACATGGTGTGATAGAAATTACTGGGTATATAATCCCTGAGTAGCAGCTTTGATTTTGATCAAATTCATAGGACATATCCTATAATTTCTCAAAACAACCACCTGGTTCTCAGTTTTTTCAATCTGCAAGATGAGATTTTTAGACTATGTGGTTCTTAATAGCCAATACACTTCAAATATTTTCAACATCTATCTTAATAACTAAGAATATATTTTTAAAAAAAGGCTGACTTGCCTAACCTGTGCTGGGGCAATGAATAAACCATTGACCTGGGATGCTGAGGTCACCAGTTCAAAACCCTGGGCTCTCCCGGTCAAGGCACATGTGAGAAGCAACAAGTTGATGCTTCCTGCTCCTCCCAATCCTGCCTTCTCTCTCTCTTCTCTGCTCTCGACAATAAATAAATAATAATAATAAAATCTTTTTAAAAACTTACTCTTTAAAAAAATGCTGCCTTTACTTAAAATCAGTTGAAGCAATAACATTTTTGAAAGGTTGCATATATATGTCCACACATATTGGCATACGTACAGAGTTTTCTAGATACTGAGTATAGAATAAGTTACATCCTAGAGAAAACCATTATCAGACAAGGACCCGCTGCCCTCTATATATACAAGCCAAAATTATGACACTGACTTTTGAGAAAAAAATACAGAGCGATTTATTTGATGCTGAGTCAGCTTGCAGGAGATATGAGGCAAGTTTTAATTGGAGGACCTTGGAATCTGGCCATTTATGGTAAGGGCTTCAGCTCCAAATCTTCCTGGACAAGGGACCCTTTGCTTCAGAAATGCTTCTGGTGTTCAAGTTTCAGTTCTGTCTCTGTTCTTTGGTCTCATGGGGCTGGGAAAAACTTTGGTTCCTGTGAAACTGAAGGTCAAAGTTTTCTCTTCTGTGCGTGTTTCAGCCACGTGGAAACTCAGTATCTTTTCAGGCCTATTCTGAGCTGGTTCTGCAGTTACAAAGCCACATAAACTCTGTGTCCACTGAATGCTTAATTTATCCTTAGCACATAAAGATGCCAGGCATTATTAGTGTGAAATAAAACTCAGCAGTTTTAGCAAGACTAGGGAGCACTGTTCCAAACCATCATTTCAGAAAAGGAATTGGCAGGCAGAAATGTAAGAGGGGGTGCATATTTTATTAGCGGTTCACTCTTACCAGAGTTCCCGTCTCCAGTCTCCAGTCAGTCTGTATTAATTGATGAAAATAAGTCACTGAAATAATGTGTGCGTGATGTCACAGAAGAAGGCCCCTCTAAAGGGACATTGTAAAGCCAGAAGGCAGGGCCAGAGCCGCCATCACAGCCGCCCAGCACATGCAGGTTCGCATTGGATTCGGACAGTCGGTAAAGAAACAACGGAGCCACAAACTGATGGGCCATAGTCTTTAATCCTAGCTTGCACCCGGCGGGCAAGTAAAAATACACACTGGGCTCCAAAACCCAGTCACATTCAGTGCTCACAAAGCCACTGACTTATCCGAGTTTCCTAGAATCAAAGGTTTCTAGCTCACCAGACTTATTCTCCTCAGTTCCCCATCTTCTTCCTTATCCCAGATACAAACTCTATACAAACTGGCATCTCACTCAGCACTCCACCATCTTGGCTGCTTCTCCTGGCCTCCTCCATGTGGCCTCCTTCTGCTCTCTCATGCTAGTCATCCCAGGAACCAAGAGCGACAAAACTCCCGCTCCGTTCCCATTTTATAGTGTAGAAATCCAAACCCTTAATCCAATATACATAATAGGGAAGTCTCTAATACAAAGTCACTTCTCTGAGGCATGATTGGATTGTACCACCCCACATCAAAAAAGGGTGGGAAAGGCTTAATCTCAAAACCAAGCCCCAGGCTACAAGGATTCTGCCTGCCCAGAGACACACATTAATATCACCTGGGCGACGGCATCTTTAACAAAGTAAGCATAATACATTTTATCTGCCTAACAGACATAAAACCCATCTATGAGATGCCTTTCTAGATTCTAGTGGAACCCTACCTGTAGAAGTAATGAGAAACCAGAGCGTGTTTTTCCTTTGGATTCTCAGCAAAGGGGAGATGACGACAGGACTTTCTAAGGTTCATAGTGGGAGGTAAGCTAGGAATTGACCTTTCCAATAACAGTCTTTGTGGAAGAGGCACACAATATGGCAGATGGATTGCGGCATATTGATCCTCCATGTTAGAAAAAAAACACCCACAAATACTTTTGTCATATTCTAAGGCACAGACATGCTATCTAAGCTGACTAGAGAATTTAGTCCAAAACTCGAAGTCGTCACACTTCAAAGCAAAACTCAGAGCTCAAGCCTCCTCCTAGAAAGGCTGTGAGCAGGATAGTATGGGAACTTTCCATTAGGGGGAAACTTGCCACTTTCTCTTCCAGTGATTAATAAAATATTCATGGTAGTGGTAGAGTGTATGATTGACATTTCAACCTGTGCTGAATAATGAAGGGTAGGAAGTAGCTGAGGAGGGAAAGCAGTTTCCCAGTCAAGGTTGTGATGTGGGAGAAGACTCCAGGGTGTGGAGGGATTAGACCTACTGATGTGTCAGTTGGGATGGCCAATTGATATTGAATCAGCAATTGTGGGCAAAATAAATAGCATGACTCCTAGTCTTCTGCGCCTTTTCTGGGATTCCTTTGCTTTTAGTGTCTTGGGGAGAAAGTCCTGGCAGGAGGCACTCCCCTGGGTGGAACCACAGAAACTTCCTATGAGTAACAGAATAAGACAGTGTTTCCCAAGTCCTCCCTGAAGGTGAGGATGTAGTCAGTGTCTGGACCGGTTTAGGCCTAAGGCTACCTCTTGCAGTACCTGGGTCATTACACAAGCATTTTCTAGGAGCTGTGGCCAGACAAGGAGGGAGAGGTGCTCTCCTCCTGTGGATGCCCTCTGTGAATGGGGCCCTTGGGGTTGCACGTCCCTGTGGCAGCTCAGTTCAAGGCACTTAATGCTCTTTTATTCTGGGCTGTGTGCATGCTGGGTCTTTGTCGGTTTGACTGGAGAAGGGAGAAGAGATGAAGGTGGTGGGAGGGAGGGCTGGGCAGGGGAGGAGAAGCTGGCAGGAATGGTGGAAACAATCAAGGAGCACCAGAAGAATGGCTGCTGACAGCTCTCCTGAGCTTTCCACCTTGGAGCTTTGTACATGTGGCAACTATTTGGATAAACAAAGATCAGCTAGAGAAAGACTAGACCAATGCATTTGGAAATTCAGCCTTGGTTCAGTGAGGCTTCAAATGAAGGGAAGGAGAAATATTATGCAAGAGCTCTGAGGTGTGGTCCCTAGCCCAGCAGCAGTCCACCTGGGAACTCATTAGCAATGTAAATCCTCAGGCTGCACCCCAGGCCGGCCCAATCTGAAACCTGAGGGTGGGGTCCGCAGTCTGTGCTGGAACAAGCCTATCTATAGGGGACTCTGCCGCAGCTTCAAACTTGAGAACCACCCGTTTTGAATGAGCATGGGAAATTTACAAGAAATGGTCTGAGTCTGAGACTTTTGATTGGGGGTTGTTTGCATGCTTGTTTGGGAGACTTGAGGGACAAGGTTTGGACACAGGCACGTGCAGGAGAAGGATCAGATGTTCCAGAAGCTCTAATGGTGGATGCAGTGCCTAAGAATGTGGTGGTTCCCTTGTGTACTCATTTTAGATTAAAGTAGAATCTGCCAGGTCAATTTTTTTTTCCGGTCTTCTCATCCAACTCTGGAATCTGGAAGCAGGATAGGAAGAAGGCATTTAAAGAGAAAGAAGAAAAAAACAAAACAAAACAAAACAAAAAGCTAAATCTCTTTCTTATTTATGTGTCTGAAAATTGGGACCTCTCTGGAAGCTATCCTGAGCCAAAGGCAAAAACCTCCCACTCTTAAAAGATATTTATTGTTATTTATAAATCATCTCATTATATTCTGAAGAAAAAAAAATCACATAAATCCTTTCTACCCTCTGTATTCCTAGCCTGCTGGAAATTTAAAAACACAAGAAAATGACACAGACCCTCGTCTGTTGGCTCAGTGTTAGAGTGTCAGCCAGGCATGTGGAAGTCCTGGGTTTGATTCCCAGTCAGGGCACACAGGAGAAGCGCCCATCTGCTTCTCCAACCTTCCCCTTCTCCTTTCTGTCTATCTCTCTCTTCCCCTCCTGCAGCCAAGGCTCCATTAGAGCAAAGTTGACCCAGGCGCTGAGGATGGCTCCATGGCCTCCACCTCAGGTGCTAGAATGGCTCCTATTGCAGCAGAGCAATGCCCCAGAGGGGCCGAGCATCGCCCCCTGGTGGGCATGCTGGGTGGATCCCAGTTGGGCACATGCAGGAGTCTGTCTCTGTGCCCCCACCACCCCCGCTTCTCACTTTGGAAACCCCCCCCCAAAAAAAAAGATAATGACACAAACACCGGTAGCCACATGTGAAAGTAAGTGAGACTGAGTCCAACCTCAGGTTCAACAAGCGAGAACCTAATCAGTCTACTTCCATAGCCACTGTGAAGAATTCAGTCCAAAGGCCGGATATGCCTGCAAAATAGGACTGGTAGACAAGAGTGACTATCAGAATGTCAGAGTATGATCCGAGAAAAGCGAAGGGAAAACCAATTAAAACTATTTTTATCATTGATTAGGTACATATTGCAATGAAACTATACACACAATCAAATTAAAAAGTAAAAAAAGTTGGAGATGTCAAGGAAATGACAGATCTGGTGGTCGTCCAATGACAAAAAGAATATGATTCCATTTTACTGTGAAACCACAGCTGGAGGAGTGCTCCACCATGGTGCCCCCCCCTCCACATTCCTTGGCATAGTGGAGAGCCCGCCTCTCTCCGGAGGGAGGGGTCATCAGCTGAGTCACTGCCAGCTGATCAGAGTTGCTGTTTCACCTTCCATGATGGCCTCTGCTCTGCAAAGACCCCAAATCTACCTGCTCTAATTAGTATTTGCTATAAAAATTCCAGTATAGATCAAGAAGTAATTGTATGAAACAGGTCTTTTCATCTTCTTTTGAATGTTGTTACACACAAATGCATTTCCACGCTCAGCAAAGGAGAGGAAATCAGTAATTCTGAAACTATAAAATGATAGAACAAAACTATGCAGTTATGAAAATGAATAGCACGTCTATAGCTCATATAAGTGTATTCCCCAAATATGGGCATTTTCAAGTGGTACATGGTAAATATTTATTAATTTTTAAAGAAAATTACAAATACTACTCAGCCATAAGAAATGATGACATCAGATCATTTACAGCAAAATGGTGGGATCTTGATAACATTATACGGAGTGAAATAAGTAAATCAGAAAAAAACAAGAACTACATGATTCCATACATTGGTGGAACATAAAAACGAGACTAAGAGACATGAACGAGAGTGTGGTGGTTACCAGGGGTGGCAGGAGGGAGGACATAGGAGGGAGGGAGGGAGAGAGTTAGGGGGAGGGGGAGGGGCACAGAGAACTAGATAGAGGGTGAAGGAGGACAATCTGACTATGGGTGAGGGGTATGCAACATAATTTAATGACAAGATAACCTAGACATGTTTTCTTTGAATATATGTACTCTGATTTATTAATGTCATCCCATTAACATTAATAAAAATTAAAAATAAATAAATAAATAAGAAAATTACAGCTTTTTAAATTTCACTGGTTTTTTTGTTTGTTTTTTTAGCAAGCAAGAAAGAAACAGAGAAAGAAGAAGAGAGAGACAGAGACAGAGATAGAGACAGGAAGGGACGAGATGAGAAGAATCAACTCATAGTTGTGGCACCTTAGTTGTTCACCGATTGCTTTCTCATATGTGCCGTGACAGGGAGGAGGCTCCAGCTGAGCCAGAGACCTTGGGTTCAAACCAGTGACCTTAGGGACCAAGCCAGCAACCATGGGGTCATGTCAATGAGTCCCACGCTTAAACCAGTGACCCTGCACTCAAGCTGGATGAGCCCATGCTCAAGCTGTCAACCTCAGGGTTTTGGACCTGGGTCCTCAGTGTCCCAGGTCAATGCTCTATCCACTGAGCCACTGCCTGATCAGGCTGCAATGATTATTTTTAATGCATAATATAAAAGTATGGCAACATCAAACCTATGAATTCATGGGTATTGTTGCGATGTCAAAGATAGGTTAAAACAAAGAAAAAAATATAATTACCTTAGAGAAAAATATGAAGTAAATAATAATAGTACAGGCAGCAAAAACCATAACAGTGGCCTGGGACTCACTGAAATCTGAGACACAGTGTCATGTAAATGTGCCCATATGTGCTGGTCTCACCTAATTTCACTGCTGACTGACCAGTAAGGGTGGAGCATGCCAACAACAGACATTGCCAGCTGCCCTCAAATTCAGTGTGAACATACCACTGCCTTCTATCAGTTGTCTTAAACTAAAATTTTATAATTTGAAAACAACTAACTCATGAACTTAGCTAAAACTTGAGAGGTAAAGAAGCCTCGCCCTTCATCTGACCCATTATCTACAATTAACCTGGTTATGTCCTCAGTCACAGCTAACTAGTGTCAACCTCAATTAGCTTTCCCAGATAGTTTTTCAATTAGCACTAATAGTTCAAACTACTTAAAAATAACAGCACAACATGGCCCAGTAATAGGACTGTTTCCAAGAATATTAATTTACTCTGACAAGTAAACACAACAGAATCCTAGGGAAAGCAAAAACCACTCCATGTTATCTTTGCCCTTTGTAATATGGTTCTTCTTTAGAGGGCTCACTTATGTGACATGCTTAGAGTAGCCATTTTTATTATTTCATAGCTAAATTATACTTAGTTTACTGATTTATTTTTTTTAGATGAGAAGCATCAATCATCAGCTTTTTGTTGTGGCACTTTAGTTGTTCATTGATTGCTTTCTCATATGTGCCTTGATCGGGGGACTATAGCAGACCAAGTGACCCCATGCTCAAGCCAGAGACCTTAGGTCCAGGCTGGTGAGCTTTTTGCTCAAACCAGATGAGCCCGCACTCAAGCTGTTGACATCAGGGTCTCAAACCTGGGTCCTCCACATCCCAGTCCGATGCTCTATTCACTGCGCCACCACCTGGTCAGGCAGCTTACTGATTTTTTAGAGAATATTATCAGGTTTCCGTTTTTCAGAAGCATTGTCATTGGGTGGTGAGATTACACTGTAAGAGATGTTATAAGCAGTGGTTGGTCACCACCTGCCACATCAAATAATCCTCAGGGTAAGCACTGGGCTACAGGGCAAGTGAGCAAGGCTTTCCCCCTTCCTCCTTAAGCCATACACCAATTTGTACAAATAAACTCTAGGCCAGTTTATCAATTCAGCACTAAATAAAAACAATATGATATTAAATCAATAAAAACTTCACATGAATTATCAAAAACCATTGAAAGTCCTACTTAATTTGAACCATAAGAATTATTTTTATTTTTAGAAAAACAGATTTAAAAAAAAAAATTCTACTATTAACTATATCATAAAATTCCAGGTAAATCTGTGAAAAAAGGATTGTGTCTTTCCATTTGCCTGAGTCCCTTCTTTCACTGACCCTGGACTTCTTCCCGTTCCTTCTCCTCTCTCCCCCGGCAACCAGGGAGTCTAGCCGCAGGCCTTAGGGCCCGCTCCAGCTCAGGCGTGGGTGCCCTTTAAGAGAAAGCAGGATGCACTGCAACTGGGAGTCTCAGAGTGAGAAAATCTAGACAGAGATGAAGAAACTGCACATGGTGACATTTCAAGGCGGTAGGTAGTGGGGGAAGAGGGACCACTGGCAGGTGGGAAGGTGGGGTTTACACACTTCACTGATGGCTTCTTGGACCACATAAGCTGAGAAAAAAAAGATAGCTTTCACCTTGGTTGTACCAAAAATTCATACCTAATAGCATCTACATCAAAATACATGATAAAATGTATCTGTTTGCAAAGCACTATATTTGTAGACCCTAGGGTATTAAATGTGATGTGGAGGAAAGGAATAAAGGAATAAAGCCGATGGTAAGTACAACTACTATATAGGTATAAATTAACCTCCATCTTACAGATTAGAAAGCTGAGGCACAGGCATATTTTTATAATGTTCAAATTTACCCACCTGACTACAAACTCCAGCTATTATTTTTTTTCTATTTACCACAAGTTGTTTCCTCAAAGATCTATGGGTAGACCTAACAAGAGTAGCTTTTGAATACACCTTGTATCTTCAAGTTCTACCTGGCATCCATAGGCGGCCAGGTTCAGCATTTAAACCAAAAGGGAGCTACCATTCTTAAATTCAGACCAAAGGGTTTCTGAAGAATAGTTTATAAACTGCCTCAGGTACTAATTTTATTTTGGGAAACTTGTTTTCACACATCAGTATCACCATTATAAACTCATCTTAACACCAATCAGTACTTAAATTATATCATGTAACAAAACACACACACACACACACACACACACACACACACACACACAATTACTGCATTTGAACATCTTCCCCTCTGAGAGTTAGAAACCAAATGGGTTAACCATTAAATCGAAAAACCAGGGATTATGCATCTAAAGGAACACTCACTCTACATAATCACTGAGACCAAGGGCTATTTCTAGTGCTAGGTATAGAGTAGACAATTGTTCTGTTTGTAGATTGGCTAGTAAGAGATTTCAGCAAGCTAACATCAAATACTTTGCTAGTCCCCTAATTTGCAATTTGGAAAACCAGAAGTAAGGGTTGTTCTTTGAGAAATCAAAGGAGGAAGCTGGCCTCAGAACTCCCTAGGTTCTACCCTTTAAAGCTATTTTCTTGAAAGAATTCTGTGTGACAGACCTTACAATTGCGCAGCTGATGGGCCAGAGCACTTTCTTTTCTTTTATAACGTTATTAAAGAATGAATACAGCTTCGTCTTTAAGGGCACAACTTTATGGGACATAGGGACCCTTCACACTTCATGGAAAGGTCAAAGCTGTCCTAAAAATGACCAGTGAACCCAATAAATTCTTCACTTGGAGGTCCATTTTATCTGTGTTTCATCATCTCATTTAAAAACAAAATGTCTGAGTCCTCTTTTTCTGGCCTATTATTTATTAGATTCCAATAAAGAAGTGAGCTTTTCATTAAAATTTTGTCACAAACCACCCCATAGTATGCCTTTCTTTTGCAAAAGGCATCTTTAATTTTTCTCTCCTTTCTTGAAAAAAGAAGTAAATTTTGTCTCTCTTCTTTTTCACTGTCTCTCTTTCTGCATCTTTAAAGAAACTGATAAATAGAATTACTTCCTTTCCCCTTTGACTTAAAGAAATATGCAACAAGTATATTTTTGATTTATTTTTTTTAGCAGAAAGTCACATTCTTTCAGAAAGGATGATTTTAGAAAATGAAACTCACACTTCATTCTTTGTGAAGACATAATTAAAACCCTATTAGATGAATAACTCACAGTATTGATATATACATATATGACATAAAAATTTGTTTTCAATGATGATATATAATATAAAAAGATATAGCCAATACTAATAAAATTCATCTCGTAAAGTTTGTATAAGTAAGCAAGAAAACTTTTTAATCGATACTAAGGCGGTGAGTTGCTAATGAGACATGGGTTGCTTTTGAAGGAAGACAGAATTGGGATTAGATACTTAAATATTAATAAGTGGTTTTCTGCATAAGGTCAATTTAGGAAGAAAGTTCAGAAAACAGCCGCAGCCCAAACTCTTAACTTCAAAAAAATTGTAAATATAATATTAAAGACCTCTTTCTGTGTAGGTCTTAGCACTTCAAATACATCAGAATACAATCTTAACAACAGATAGAAATTACATTCCCTTTGAACTTTTGGATGGCAACATTATACTCAATTTCTTTATACTTGACCATGAGCCTCAGCTCATGTAATCAAACAAAATTAAACCAATGTGAGACACGCTCAGCAAGTGGTGGGAACCGAGAAGCTGAATTTCCATTTTCCTTTGTCTATATTTTACAAAATCATGCAAATTCATGCACTATTAGTTAGAATCAGGACTGCAATATGATAGCTTGATGACAGAGCAAAATTAATTTGACACAAAGAAAAATAGTAATTTGTGAAAATCATGCCCCCTGGTGTGTTAAAGACACGAGGGAGGGCAGGGCGGTGTGGCGAGGCCTCTGGGGCTGAACATGCATTTCCAACCAATTCTCATTTCTCCGTGTCAGCTATTTACTTTTAAGTTATGAGGAATGAGCCTGGAAGGAAAGAGTGAGTTGCCAGCTCTAAAGGAGAGGGAGGATGCTTTATTCTCGATCACAGAAAAAAAAAAGATGGGGGAAGATAAGAGACATTGAGGGATGGAGGCAGGAAAGCAGAGGAACTCATGTCAAACACCTTCCTTTGTTTCAGGAAAGCCAAAGAGGTGATCTTCTGAGCACAGACAGTTGCCGTCATTTTATGAACTCAGAAAAGATGAAAATGGTTTGAAACAGCTGTGATGGAGAAGTGGGTTGCCTGGCTTACTTTACTCATATATGACTTGGGCTTGTTTTGCCCAGTCTTTAGGAACAATGCTGCCCACAGAATCCTATAGCTGTAGCTCCGAAGCTTAATCAGAAATGACAAATATGTGGCAATGTGCTAACACTTCTCTCTTCCCTCATGCTCATGACAGACATTATTAATCAAGTATGACATCTTTTCTAACTGAGCTGATACAGAGGCTCATAGTCCTTCTCTCCCCAGCTCTCCAAGCAGCCATTATTAATTGATCAAAGGAGGCATGTGACATGAAATCCAGTAACCGCTATTGAGCAGAGCATAAATCTTGCTATGGACTTGGTTTGCCCACAACAGGGTCCCTGCTTAGTGAGTTAGCTACGAAATATCCCTGTCCTATAAGGACTAGGTTATTTTGTTCTTGAATTTCCATATCTTTTATGTATGGGGATCTGGCACCTGCTCCCAGACGTCCTAGACAGTTCATGGCGGGCCTATTCAGGGGCGCCACTAGCCACTTCAGAAAGCAAGGCTCTAAGCTCCCACCCCTCCAGTCCACATCCTCAAGATTCATTCTATAACTGACTACCACTGAGACACAGAGAAACCTGATGTTCGTTGGTAGCCAACAGGCTACTATGATTCTCCACATACAAACTTGAAAGCGCCTGACCAGGCAGTGGTGCAGTGGATAGAGCATCAGACTGGGATGCGGAAGACCCAGGTTCGAGACCCCGAGGTCACCAGCTTGAGCACGGACTCATCTGGTTTGAGCAAAGCTCACCAGCTTGGACCCAAGGTTGCTGGCTTGAGCAAGGGGTTACTCTGTCTGCTGAAGACCTACAGTCAAGGCACATATGAGAAAGCAATCAATGAACAACTAACATGTCGCAACAAAAAACTGATGATTGATGCTTCTCATCTCTCTCCGTTCCTGTCTGTCTGTCCCTATCTATCCATCTCTCTGACTCTCTGTCTCTGTAAAAAAAAAACACAAAACCCACCAAAAACAGGCCCTGGCCAGTTGGCTCAGTGGTAGAGCGTCGGCCTGGCGTGCAGAAGTCCCAGGTTCGATTCCCAGCCAGGGCACATAGGAGAAGTGTCCATCTGCTTCTCCACCCCTCCCCCTCTCCTTCCTCTCTGTCTCTCTCTTCCCCTCCCGCAGCCAAGGCTCCATTGGAGCAAAAGATGGCCCGGGTGCTGGGGATGGCTCCTTGGCCTCTGCCCCAGGCACTAGAGTGGCTCTGGTCACGGCAGAGCGACGCCCCGGATGGGCAGAGCATCGCCCCCTGGTGGGCAGAGCGTCGCCCCCTGGTGGGCGTGCTGGGTGGATCCCGGTTGGGTGCATGAGGGAGTCTGTCTGACTGTCTCTCCCCATTTCTAGCTTCAGAAAAATACAAACAAAAAAACAAAAAAAACCCCAAAACAGAACTTGAAACCTAGGAAGATACGCAAAATTTGAATAGTTCCTTGGTGACAGCATAAAACATTAGTCCTGGTAAACCAATAAGTCATCCTTAGCCTTTAAATAACTTCCAAGTTTGACAATAGTAGCCTAAAACAGTAGGCTCTCCTGGCCGTAAGTCCTCTGCTAAACCATTTTCCCTAAAACAGGCCCTGAGACAGCCCTCAGGCATCAGAAATGTCTCTAGGATTGTCAGAAGTCACCTCTTCCAAAATTTCAGGCACTGTTTTTCAACGGAGACCATGAAGTCCAGTGGAAGACCAGGCAGGGTGTAAGCTTGGAACCCAGGGCATGTTCCCCAGAAATTCCTGTGCAATGAGCAGGTATCCTCATCTGAAACAATGAACCTACCAAAACCACATCTGCCAAATTACACCTACTGTGGTATTGCCTATGTCACCAGGTATTTCTGGGCTGGCTGGTTCACTGATGGAACCAGACCTCTGGCCTTGAGGGGTTACTCTGACTTTGATGGAAGGTTCTATAATCGCAGTGGTTAAGCCCCACCAAGTCCCATTGTTTCTTCTGAACTCTGGGATCCTGATCCAATCATTCCCTTAGGTGCAGGCAAGACTGTTCAGAAGAGATAGGTAGTAAACCCATACATGGTCCCTAGTGAGCATCCAGTGTCTGCAGACTATGAGAGTCTGGGAAATCCAGGGTGGGCCATGCCAGTGGCCCAGAATGACAGAACCTAACCTTGCTGTGGGCCAAGTCCTGAGAGCCCTCTAACCTAAGAAAACCCCAACTCTACTTCAGCCTGGCCCGCAATTTTCTATATTTCCAGAATTCAAAATACCAGGAACCAATATGTCTCTTACTGCCAAGAGTTGTGCTGAGGTGGCGACCCCAGAATACTCAAGAAGGGTCAACAGGTGCAAACATGCTAGAAAAATGTTGTATTTGTCCTTTTATTACTTGAGTTGAAATCACAACTCTATCCTCTACTAACTGTGATTTTCACCAACTTGCTTGACTCTCCTAAGCTTCAGTTAAACAAGGGTATAGTAGAAAAATAATAGGAATATACTAGGATTGTTGAAGCTTAGACATAATGTATGTTGAGAACTGGGCACATGACAGGCACTCTCAGCAGTCATACCTATACAGCAGTCTCAAAGTGCAAAATTAACATAGGAGCATATTTGAAGCATAATGCTTGTTATATAGTAGCACTCAAATATACATACATATATACATATATAAAAAATAGTAGCACTCAAATATACATACTATATATATATATAAATAAATTAATAAGCTAGTCATGTTTGTTACCATGGATAAGAGAATATTTTTTAAAAGGAGGCTAATTCACCAGGCAGTTGCTTGCCCAACCATCAGCATTACTGTTTTTTTTTTTTTTTTAAAGTGAGAGGAGGGGAGATAGTGATATAGACTCCCACATGCACCCTGACCTGGATCCACTTGGCAACCTCTCTTTGGGACCAATACTTGGATCAACAGAGCTACTTCTAGCACTGGAGACTGAATAGCTTGAACCACCTGAGCTATTCTCAGTGCCCAGGCTGATGATTGAACCAATTGAGCCACTGGCTGTGAGAGGGGAGAAGAGAGAGAAGGGGGAAAGGGAGGGAGAAAGGGAGGGGGAGAAAAGCACATGGTCACTTCTCATGTGTGCCCTGACTAGGAATTGAAAACCTAGGACGTCCACACTCTGAGTCAACGCTCTGTCCACTGAGCCAGCCAGCTAGGGTTGCATTACATTTTATTCAGTTACTCTGATGTTTCAACTGAAAGAAGGAGTGGCCTACAATCAATTTATAAACTTTCTGAAAATCCATCAAATCCACTTAAACTGTGATTTTTGACCTGTAAGTCACACATTTGAACATTTATAGAAAACTCAATAATAAAACTGCTTTTGAGGGGAAGGAGAAATTCTTCAGGAAGACTGTGTTCAGCAATAGTTAAAGTAGTACCCTTATTTTAAAGACTATCTTTCACTAACTGATAATGTATCATTTCTAAGCTGATCTTTAATTAGAGTTTAAAATATCATACTTAGGTATACAAAGATTATTTTTGAAAAGTCAATTCCTTTTTAGTCTCACACTTGAGTTTTGATTTTTTGGAGAAAAAATAATCCTTTAATAAAGTTAACACGTTGGTCTTGAACTGTGTGGCCAGGGGCAGAGAAAAACCAGGTATCTGTTGCATAATTCTGATAGCTGTACTCATTGCCGAATGGCTATCAGAGTAAAAAGTGTGCACATTTTCCACAACCTACTATTGACCCTTCCATTCTCGAGTATCTCAGAAGAGAGGTGAGGACACCTTCCCACCTGGGTGATTTTATTTTCCCATGGACATAAAAGAATAACACTGATCATATATATCATTTGTTTCGCAATAACACCAACCTGTTCTGCAGGCTCCTAGAAGAAACTCATGCTCCATTGACAGGACTGTAATTTGAGTCAGATGGTCCAGGGTTCAAATCCCAATCCTGTTACTTGGGAAAATTTCTACCTTGGGCAAGGTATACTTCATGTCCCCAAGCCTTAGTTTCTTAATTTTCCCCATAGGTACTAGTTATACTTTGTCCTCCATCTGTCACCCCATGGATGGATCCTCTGCCCTGCTGCGCCCAGGGCAGGTGATTCTACAGGTGCAGCACCACAGGTTTGGCAGACAGGGGACACAGCAAGAGATCAGAGGGTGGGGCTTTGTTTCCATCAGAGCTCCTAGGAACAGCTACAATTGTTATCGTCTGAGTGCCTTGGTGCCCCACTTCCCAGGCTGCCGGCTCCCTGGAAAGATGAAAGGAGATGCATGTAAAGCACTTAACAAAGGCCTGTCACAAATAATGTGTGGTAGATACCACCCAGGTTTAAAGCCAAAATAAGCAAGCGGTGTTTGAGGAGGGCCAACAATAGGTAAGAAGTTGGTTGGAATAATGTGCCACCAAGTTGAAGGCAACAGTCTCAGTTAAGCATGAGGGGGTAGAAATATTTGGTTCAGCCCTGGCTGCTTGGCTTAGTGGTAGAGCATTGACCCGGCAGGGGGACGTCCCAGGTTCGATTCCCTGTCAGGAAACACAGAAGAATAGACCATCTACTTCTCTTCCCTTGTCTCTCCTTCTTCTCCTTCTCCTTCTTCTTTCTTGTTCTTCTTCTTGTTCTTCTTCTTCTTCTTGTTCTTCTTCTTCTTCTTCTTCTTCTTCTTCTTCTTCTTCTTCTTCTTCTTCCTCTCTCTTTCTCTCTCTCTCTCCTTCCCTCTCTCTCTTTACCTCCCACAGCTATGGCTTGATTGATTTGAGTGCACTGGCCCCAGGTGCTGAGGATGGCTCTATGGAGCCTCCATCTCAGGTGCTAAAAATAGCTTGTTGCAAGCATGGCCCCAGATGGGCAGAGCACCAGCCCCAGATGGGGGTTGTCAGGTAGATCCCTGTCGAGGTGCATGCAGAAGTCTATCTCTATCTCCCCTCCTCTCACTTAAAAAAAGGAAAAAAAGTAAATATTTAGTTTGCAGCCATTCCTGACTGTATTCAAGTATTGGTACATTGCCTGCTTAGCTACTGCAAACCCTCCTCTGACAAAATTCATGGGAAAAATTCCCTTCCGAAATGTACTCAGAGTGAAATAAAATCAACACTGCCCAGGGGAACAGCAGCCAACAGTGGTGGGAGCACAGGGTTGTGACATTTGCTCTACCAGGGGATGGGTGGGCGGAGGCAGCCTGAGGGCAGTCCTGGGGTGTCCTGGGGGAGAGAGAGGTGCTCTAGGGTAGGTGACTGAGCTGCTCCTTGAAGTCTGAGGATGTCAAAAATAAGAAAAGGCGTTCCTTAGATGTTGACTGCTATATATGTGGACTCCCCTAAATACTTGAGAGGGATGTAAATAAAGACAGAAATTCCTATTTTGTTGCTTCCTGACCCAGGGTCAGTGATGAGCCATGCAGGTTATTGTTTTAGAAACATTGTTCAATGGCTGCAGGGTATAATCCTTCTTCCATCCTTCACTCTGTTCTAGGACCAAACTACCTAAGAATGGTCTAGAATATAAATGGTTCTCAAGGTGTGATGTGGTCTTAGGGCCAGCAACACCAGCATTACCTGCGAACTTACTAGAAATGCAAAATCTAGGGCCGCCCCCAGACCTGCTGAATCAGAGTCCTTCCAGTGGGGCCCAGAGTGCTGGGCTTTCACAGCCCTCCAGGTGATTCTGGTGCACACTGAGATTTGAGAACCTCTGTCTTAGCCCAGATGCTTTAGCACCAATACATAGTATCACTGTGGGTTATTACTTGCCACTCGTTTATTATACATTAAGCACAGTGCTAACCCCTTTACTTAAATCATAGCATTTAACCTATTTAACCTCTACAACAGCCTTGTGTGGTAGATACAACCCCATTTATGGAAGGTAAACTGAGGTCCAGGGAGACTGCAGAGCATGCCAAAGGCACACAGCCAAGATGGAGCCAGAAATCACATCCATGCTGGCCTTCTCTGTGTCTTTGACCGCTTCCCTCTGTTGCTCTGTGCTATAACAAATCCAGGCGCACCCTGTGTGTTTACTGAGTGACATGAACCTTTCCTGCAGGACCACAGAGACTACTTCCTAGCGTGCCCAGTGAATCCGGAGCTGCTCTAACAGGGAACTCTCACCATCTCGGAAATGCGCTTGACTCAAAGAAAAGCTCAAAGGAGTAGACAAGACGCGGGCTGAGCCATGGATCTGGAGGCCAGATATATGGCCATATGGAAAGTATCAAACTTGCCCAGTTTTTGAGTTGCCCAAACAAATGTCTTCTTTGTCTACACCAAAAAAATTCAAAATTAAATTAAAAAAATACACACACACTCACATACACACAAGGAAGCCAACATTGTGTGTACTTTTATCAGAATTTGGGGGGTATATATTTGGATCTGTTCTCTTCTCCCAAAAAAGATCAGACCGAATAAAAGTGAATTAAAAATAAAAGCTTGAGAAAGGAGTTTCTGTGAGCTACTTCAAGGAATGTGCTATTGTCTGCCCCTGTGAGGTGTCCACAGCCTTTTCTCTGCACTAAGAAACTGAGGTCTGTTTTTACCTAGAGGAAAAAGTACCAACAGATGCTGATCTTACAATGATCAATGCCATATATATAAAACATGCTGTCAATATAAGTAAAAATTCTGTTTAAAAATTATATACTATCATATTTGTGCAGTCAAGCAGATAAAAAAGGAGAATTTCATATGTGCATGTCTTTTAGGCAACTCTAATTATGGATTTATTTTCATGTAGAACTAATAAACCTGATAATGACCTTTATATTTAAACAGAGTATTTTGAACGGCATGTATGAAATGGATTTAAGCTCAAATTTTTCTGAACTATGCACATGTGTATTGGTGTTTAGATGTACATATGTAAAAGTGATAGATAATGATGAACAAATATATTCAAAACAAGAAATTTCTTACTTGGAGAAAAATTAATTCATATTTAGGACTAAATATTTCCTAAGTTTATATATTAGGAAGTTCTTAATCAAATGCATATAAAACGTATCTGTAATAATTGTAGCATCAGTAACAAGCAAAACTGTTACAAAAATCAATCTGAACAATCTCTTTGGATAATTTAGAAATAGTCAAAAAAAAAAAAAAAAGAAATGCACCCCTATGTTTATGGCAGCATTGTTCACAATAGCAAAGATCTGGAAACAGCCCAAGTGTCTGTCAGCAGACGAGTGGATTAAAAAGCTATGGTACATATACACAATGAAATACCATGGGGCCATGAAAAAGAAAGAAATATTACCTTTACAACAACATGGATGGACCTGGAAATTATTATGTTAAGTGAAATAAGCGAGGCAGAGAAAGAAAAATATCATATGACCTCACTCATTTGAGCAATCCAATGAACAATGTGAACTGAGGAACGGAATTAAACCTGAAGGGAAGGGGAGGGAGCTGTTAGGAGGAGGGTAAGGAACATGTTGAGGGGAATAAGGCGGGGGATGCATTCGGGACAACACCAGAATCTATGTAAACACAATTAAATAAATAAATAAATAAATAAATAGCCAAATAGTAAGCTGCTGAGTTTATTTTTCCATTTTACAAAGTGATCATTCTGCAGACTTTGTTACGACAGTCAAGTGCTTACTTTTATGCCCTTCAGCACCCCCTCCCCCTCCCAAGCTCTTTGAGGGCATTGGGATCCTCTTAGTAGCTTCAGAGACACAGGAGTTCTTAGAAAGCCATTTGGAATCGGAAAGAGTTGCTCAGACTGAGGTGATGTTATTTAAAGGGGAGGGGCACAAACGTAAAGGCTGTGAAGCCCAGGGAGATGAGAGTGAGGTGAGCTGGATAAAGCATCCTGTATTCTGAAGGGAGCAGCCACTTCCTTTCTCCATTCAATCATCCTCCGGCAAGAATGCTGGTAGAGTGCTTTTTGACCTTCTGATTTGTCAAAAGCAAATGGGTAGTTAGGACTTTAAAAAGAAATCTGGATTTTAAATGCTAGTTACCAGTACAAAATTTCTCTTTCAAATATGGTTGAACAGTCTGGATTTGGGCACAAAAACAAAACCAGTTCAAGATTGTTGGGCAGATAAAATATATTATGCTCACTTTGTTAAAGATGGTGCTGCTCACATGGAAGCCAGTCGCCCAGGTGATATTAATGTGTGTTGGGGTGGGCTGTGGGCAGGCAGGATCCTTGTAGCCTGGGGCTTGGTTTTAGGACTAAGCCTTTCCCACCTTTTTTGATGTGGGGTGGTGTACTCTTATGAGGAATCCCATTATGTCTCAGATAAGTGACTTTGTATCAGAGGCTTCCTTGTTTGTATATTGGATTAAGGTTTTGATTTCTACACTATAAAGTGAGGCAGACCGGGAGCTTGCTCTCTCTCGGTTCCTGAGATTAATATTAGAGAGGAGAGCAGGGAAAGGCCACGTGGAGGAGGCCAGGAGAAGCAGCCAAGATGGTGGAGTGCTGAAGGAAAAGCCAGTTTGTGCAGAGTTTGTGCAGAGTTTGTGCAGAGAGAGGGAGATGAATAAGTCTGGTGAGCTAGAAACCTTTGATTCTAGGAAACTCGGATAAGTCAGTAGCTTTGTGAGCACTGAATGAGTGGGTTTTGGAGCCCAGTGTGTGTTTTTACTTGCCTGCTGGGTGCAAGCTAGGATTAAAGATGATGGCCCATCAGCTTTTGGCTCCGTTGTTTCTTTACCGACTGTCCGAATCCAATGCAAACCTGCATGTGAATGGCCATGATGGTGGCTCTTAGCTTTACAATGATGTTCCAGGAAGACGAGTTTAACAGAAATTAGGGTTTACAGAAATGATGGCGGAGCTGCTGTGGCTCAAGGTCAGGAAAGTCATTGTGGAAGTTCTGGGAAGCTGTAGCCTGGAGGGGAAGGAGGCAACTTAGCGACCTGGGAAGGCTGCTCTGGAAAGTCTGGAGACAGCCCACCAGTGGTCAGAGTCCACAGCAGTAAAGCGAGCAGTCGTCAAGCCACCAACCCAGCAGGAATCCCACACCTGTGCATGCATCTTGGTGGCCTCAGCAGTTCCTCCTGCTGGCCACCCGAAATCAAGACCCTGGGTCGTGTCTTTTCAGTCTCTCTCTGCAGAGCACCCAGGGTGGTGGGAGGGATGCCACCCCCGCTGACGACAATCCCAGCACAGACCTGAAATCCCTGGTGAGAATTCAACAAACATGTGACTGGGTTACATCCCCACTATCCTTCCCCTCTCCCCCACTTCTCTCTACTCCCTCCTTTCTTCTTCTTTCTCTACCCTCCTCTTTGTCTTCCTTGCCCACTTCTTTCTTTTTCCTCCTCCTTTTGCTTCCTCTGTCAATGTCATTTCTGTCTCTCTTAGTCTTCCTTGTATTTTAATACCAAGAAAACTCCTTCTCGGTAGTTGCAGGAACAAGGGGTGAGGGGAACGTATGACTGACCATAAGGATGGCATACAAGGGTATTTAGAGGGATGACAGAACTGTTCTGTGTTCTGATTGTGATAGTGGTGACACAAATACATATATATATATATGTGTATATATATATATATACATATATATATATATATATATATTAATTCAGAGAACTGTGCACCAATAGAGGTCAATTTTACTATTTGATAGTAAAATTACTGCATGCTAATAGCATTAAAACATCAAGAAAAAAAAACTTACCTTCTTGTATCAAAAGTAGGTTTCACCAAAGCAACTTAAATCAATGGAATACATATATTCGGGGAGACAGAGAGAGAATCTGGAACTGAAAGTAGTGTCAAGACCCACTACTACCTGGGTCTTTACAGAAAGGCAGAAATAAATAGATTCAGCCGTAGGTACCTTTAAACAAATCAAGAAACCTAACCCACTGTTAATATTTACATGTTGGCACTTTATGAAGGTTAAATAATTCTGTCCAAAAACACACTGGTGCCATGTTTATTATATGAGAAGATAGCCCTTGTATAGTAATCACTTGGTTTAGAGGGAATCAGTCAAATGCTCTTAACCACATTCATGATTGTAAAAGTTAGACACTGAAATTATGCTAGAAAACAAAAACCATTTTGACAATATATAGCTCTGTAACTGAGAAATGGTATAATATCAGCCATTATTATGAGATGATTAGATTGAATGAACCACAAAGGAAAAACACTTTATAAAACACTTGGATAAAAATCCAATGGATAAAAAGGGGGAAATGTCTGCATTAAGTTGCTTTGACAAAGCCTACATTACTTGCATAAAAATATATACTGTTCAAATTGCCAAAAATGTAGACATTTAAATATACATAGTCTGTTGTAATGATTCATCTTATCAACATCTTCACTCACCATAATGACGCCTCGTCGTCATCGTCCGCTACCATTTTTCTCTACACTTCACAAATATCTCGTCAAAATTTAACAATTGGTGGATGGAGACAAAAGTCTTTTAACTCAAGTCAGCCATACCCTCACTTTGGAGCTCTTTTCAACTGTCAAGGCCTCTCAGAATGTCAGTGATTAGCATGCAAAAGGTTTATTTAACGTCTTTATTCTTTTCAGGGAAAAGAGGTTGGAAACAGCTGTCATTCAGGTGATGAATACATGCTATCAGCCTTTGAAGAGGCAGGTGAAGTAGTTGAGGTTGGAATTAATTAGCATTTAGAAACCTCCACATTGGATTGTCCCCTTGCAAAGAAGTGGCCATCCTTCTTTGCAAATTATTTCACCTTTTAAAGTAGTTGGGATGGATATAAGGCACTCTGTGCAAATTTATAGTCAGCAGTGTGGACCCTCAGAAACAAACAAAAAATTAGTTTTCTGATCTTTCCAAACATCTAGGCACATGTGCATAAATCTAAATTCAGTCAAAAGTCATGCCTCAGCATACAGTAAGTCGTTTTAAAAAAATTACATTTAAGGGCAGGGGATGATTTCTGGCTCACATGTGACACTCAACATTAACATTTGGATTGTCCTCAGTGCTGACCACACAATGGCTCTGTGGCCATCTGACCTGTAACATATCATGAGAGGAAGAGTATTTTAGAAAGGAAATATCTCCCTGACTGCAAATTCTGTTTGGTTTCGGTTTCAGTAAGGTCAAATCCTGAGTACACTCAAACATCAAACATCTTAACCCCTCAAAATGTGACCATTCTTTCTTCTGTGTCTCAGAACTACAGGTAAGTCTAAACAACCTAATGTTCAAAACAACCATAGTAAGTTATATGGCATTTGATGTATGTATGACCATATCTAAAAGCACAGAAATGATTGGTGTCCGATATTTAGTGATAGGTAATAGCTGACCATCTGGCAGTCTCCGACAGTAAGAAAAAGCAACACTTTGTTGGAGTGGCCACAGGAAACCAGGATGTTGATGCTAATTATAAAGCTCATTATTGTTGCTTGGAAGCCAAATGTCAAAACACTGTAACCAAACCGTTTCCCTGCCTCAAACTCGGCCAGAGGCAGGGCAGGAGCTCTGATGGTGATGAAGATAAGTCCCTGTTTTCATAATGCAAGAGGTAATCGTCTGAGTCCTCTCTGTTCACAAGAAGAGTTTTCTGAGAATCAGAACTAATTATGAAATGAGGCATTTCATAGAGGGCAGTAAGAACTAATCTTCAGAAGCCCCGATGAAACCCAGCTCTGCCCTAAGACAACCACCACCACCACCACCTTCCCCTCTACCTGCCCATCTGCCTCCTGCCAGCTCTTCTGCTGCCTCCGCTCAGTACCTCCTCCCTCCCAGCCCAGCCTGGGCCAGGTCTGCCACTGACCCCTACACTGCCCCACCTCGTCCCAGTCCGGCCTCCTCCAGCCCACCTGCACCCCTGCACCCCCACTCCACTGGCCCCAGCCCTCCCCACCTCTTTCTCCTGTTACGTCTCTTACAAAGTCCCTCCTACTGCACGCTATTTTACACATATTTATCTGCTCGCCTAAAACATCCCTTAGTCACTCCCTTATGGACCACAAAGTGAAGGCTACATCTTACTCTGCTGCATTTCTCCCACCTCTAACTTGCCCTGATGCAATGACTCCATGGGTAAGGCAGAACCAGTTTTCCTCTAATCTTCACCAGCTGCCATGAGGGGCGGGTCCCTGGCTGTTCCCAGGAAGAACGGGCTTCCCCACTGCTCTGAGCAGCCCCTTACCTCCCAGTGGCGGCCCTGCGGGCCCCTGCCCAAGGCCCTCTTGACTGCACAAAGGTGCAGGCAGACACGGATCTACCGTGAAACCCATTAATCATAAGCTCTGGGACCTTCATTTGCTGGGTGGAGCTAGCCATTTTTTTATGTGGAATCAGTTGTTACTTTTCATGAAGCAGGCCCTTGATATGGTAATAACTTTGGGGCCCACACAGCCTGAATTGGCTCCCAGAGGAGAGAGGTGGAAGTATTTACTGCTAGGGCTTTGTATTGCCAGCAGTTTTGAAGTATTTTAATCGACTCTGTCACAGGCACAAGTAAAGAGGGGCTGGCTAAAAGCTTGTGGTGATGAGGATTATTTGCAGCAGGTATTCAAAGAGGTGGCTTATGAGACCTACTGAAGATATTTCTTTACTGGTCAACACAGAATCGGTAAGGATAAGTGACCCTAAAATGGCCGCAATGTGTTATTTCAAGACCAAGCTTTCTTTGCCGTCTCAGGGCGTTGGCACTGCCCAGAATGCTCTTCCCCCAGCTCTGTGCAAGGCTGTCTCCTTCATGACCTGTATGTTTCCACTCTTATTCTTTGAGAGGTCTTCTCCAGAATAGTCTCTCTCCACCCCCTTGTTACAGTTCATCACAATTCTTCATTTATTTATTTCATAGCACATATTCTTATTTAATTTTTTTTTTACTTATGCACTTATTTATTTATTGCAGGTTTGTTTCCTTCATATGCATGTAAGCTTAAAGAACAGAAACTTCAAATGTCACTATGGTATCCCTAGAACGTAGAACAGTGAGTGCTTGAGTCCCAGAACAATTAGCATTTGTGGAAGAAAAAAAGGAAAAGCTACAGGTAGGTAGATAGGTAGGTGAGGGGGTGAATTTGATGAGTGTGATTCAAATTCAGTAAAATACTTACAAAGTCTGCCATAATATTTTTAGCAGAACAAAGGAATATATGACTAGTAAAGTTAGTGCCAAACAAGTCAAACATTCATATGTAAAAAATATTGCTGATGAATTCAGAAGACTTAGCATGTTTTCTGCAGGTCACTGTGGTTATCAGTGGATTTGGGAGGGGGACTTGGCCAAGAAGGGTGAAGCACTGATGTTTGGAAAACCTCCCTCGGCAATTCTAATATTCCACTTCACACTCCGAAATACAGCCACTGTAGGAATCCCTGAATTTCTGGACAAACTCCAAAATAGTGTCTAGTGAAGTGACACCTGCCTTGTGTTGAAGCTGTCATGCAAGGGACCCCAGATGCTGACATTTCACTGGCTATATTAGGGTCACTTGGGAGCCACAAACAAAAAAACACATGTATGTTGTGGGGCCTCACCTGAGGCTGCCGAAGCCCCTGGGGAGGCCTGAAAATCAGGACACTAAACCCCTGTCCAAGAGATTCTGGGATGCAGTTCTTGGTTTTAAAGACCTTGTGTCAGATGACAAAACCAGGATTCAAAATGACCTTGAAAGGCTTTAATAATGTGCCAAAAACAATAAAAATAAGGAAAAAAATGACACAAGATACCTGTGGTGCTGACATTTTGTATTCTCCAAACCTCAGTAAGATACCAAAGAAGTTGAGTTGATAAAGAATTCAATTTTTCTACAAAAGAATAGAAAATCTTGCTCTGTGTGTGTGTGTGTGTGTGTGTGTGTGTGTGTGTGTGTGTGTGTGAAGTATGGGCCTAGTAAGATGGTACGAAATACCTTCCAGATGACCCACTCAGTTTGACCTCCATTTTTCACCCTGCCCTGAGCCTATGGGCTGACACGCATGCACAGTATCAATGCCCTCTCTTCCCCTGGCTTCTAGGGAGCCACCGGGGAATCCCCTCAGGACAATGAAGGAAGAGAGTGAGGCTTGGGTATTAAGCCCCTCAACTCTCCCTGTTGGAGATCTGTCTTCAAGTGAAGGTCACACGTCCTCTGCATGATTCTCTCTCTCCAGAGTCCCTTTATTAAACTTTTAACTTTTCCTAATATGAATATGTCATTTGTTTTTGTTGAGACTGTGATTGATGTGGACACTTAACTTAATAGGAAGAAGGTAGACAGAGTTACGAGAATGAGGCTCTTATAGTGCTCGATATGTGTCTAGAATCAGGAGTTAGCCCGATGGTTCTCTCTACACATCCTGTCTCATGAGAGATTTATGTCCATATAATAGGTAACTTTGACATCCTGGAGGGGCCAGAAGGACAGACAGGTTACTGGTTAGGTGGGCTCATCTGCCTTGGTAAGTCTTCAAATGCTGCAAAGAAAAGCAGTGCATAGTGGCCACAGTCGGGTCTCTGGGGGCCAGAAGGGCTGGGTTTGACTCCGGGCTCTGGCATTTACCAGTTGTACCACCTTGGACAAGTTATTAACCTCTCTGAGTTCCTGAAGTCCTTCCTTAACTCTGAAGTAGAAATAACATTAATAATAATAATAATAATAATACCTCTCCCATAGATTATGAGGATTGAATTTGTCACCACTTATAAAACAATGAGAACAGTTCCTAGCACAAAATAAATATCATTCAAATATATCTTAAATAAAATAAAAATTCACATCCCCATTGTGCAATTATCAGAGAAAAACAGTATCTTTTATAAAGAATAATGGCTTATGGTTTTTTTTTATAAATAGCAAGATATTTTTAAATGGCTTTTTTCTGAAGAAATTTGTTTTTTCTACAAGAGTCATTCAAGTATAGATTACAGCATTAAAAGTTTGAGACATTGAACGACTTACCCCAATAGAAACAAAATATTTTAGGCATTTTCTAATATTTTCTTTCTGGGCTAGGATGCAGAGAATGAAGTTTGGATGAGCCAACACTAGCATTTTAACTAACCACACCAGCCCTGTCTTTGTTGCCACTAATAGTGATAGTGTGTTATTTACCTAAACAATTGTAAGAAACCTGAATAAGACTCTAAACTTATCTGAAAGGCATAGTAATTTTCAGCATGGATTAAAAATATCTGTGTTGAATGTAAAGGTTTCACAAGCCAATGAAGCATGATGTTGACAACTCTGACAATTCTTCCTGGAAAAAACAAAACGTCAGCAACAAAAGAGGCAGTCATGTTCAACAAAAATTTATCTCTTAAAACTACTCTTTTTATTCTGTTTATATTTACTTCAAAAATCTCAACAATTTGTGTTTGTTCGCATAAAAAGAAAAAATAATCTGGGATCACATTTCAATGTAGCTGGAAATTACAGTTACATCACTTTCTATCTTCTATCTATCTCTATCTATCTATCTATCTATCTATCTATCTATCTATCTATCTATCTATCTATCATCTATTATTCAATGAGAGGAGGGGCGGCAGAGAGACAGACTCCCACATGCACCCCATCCAGCAAGTCCACCAGCAGGGATGCTCTGCCCAAAGCAGCCACTGTGCTGTTGCTTGGCAACCAAACCCTTCCTAGCCCCAAGGCAGAAGTCATGGAGCCATCCTCAGTGCCCACGGACAATTCATTCCAATTGAGCTATGGCTACAGATGGGGAAGAGAGAGAGAGAGAAGCGAGAGGAGGAGGAGTGGAGAAGCAGATGGATGCTTCTCCTGTATGCCTTGATTGGGAATCAAACCCAGGACATCCATACACCAGGCCGATGCTCTACCACTGAGCCAACTGGACAGGGCCCATTTTCCATCCTTCATGGTTTTTCTCTCTGTTATTCAGTTTTCAACTTTAAGTGACCCTTCAGGACCATTTGGAAATAAAGACCATCTAGAATGGAGGTGTTTGTGAGGACATCCACTAAAGAAGAAAGATGGATAACTTTGAATAGGGTTTCTGTGATGCACATGAAGGGAGGCAAGCAGATGATGCAGATACTGTCCCTGTAGAAGAGGAAGAGGAAGAGGAACAGTCAAGTGATCCAACCAAACTGATGGTTAGGTTTGTCGCTGTGCCTGTGCCCAGGGCATGTCTCCTGCTTTACTGAAAGTCAGTGTCATGGCTGCTAGGTAAGGCATTAGAGTCTTAACCTTGCTCAGTTCTTTGATGTTTTTAATAGGGAACAGTTAATAAGTCATTGGAAGCTACGTAGAATTTACTTATTCATTGATAAACTATTTTATACATTTAAATTATTTGAAGTTCACTTGAAACTTTCCAAGTTTCCCAAAACTAATCACAAAGCTTTTTAAAAAAATTATGCTTTTCTTTGTGTGAGTGTGTGTGTGTGTGTGTACATTCTACTTACTAATTTTTATTTTGAATTAGAAAATGTTCAGAATTCTATAAGATTAAAAAGCCTCATCTGTCATCTCTGTGTCTCCAGTGAGTTCAACAATATCTGGAATATGGTAGCTGCTCCATACATATATTCTGAGTGAATAAAAAAGTAAAACTAGGAACTAGGGATTTTTAATGCTAATCCTGAGCAGTAGCTTTGAGCGAGGCACCCTGGCAGGTACTGGCATGCATCATCTTAATCTCCTAAAAATGTGGAAAGCTAGGTGCTACTGACACCCCCACTTTATAGATAAGAACACTGAGGTAAAGAGACAGCAAGTAACTTGCTTCTGATCTCAAAACTCAGCAATAAAAGCTCTGGAGTGGAACCAGGATAATTGAACTCCAGAAGCTGAGCTCAAAACCCCATAGTTAATATAAACGTGGCTAATCCCAACTTCCCAGTTTTTCCTATTTAGATCAACACTTGAGAACTCAAATATGGCTTTTTATACACTAATGAGAAACCACTCTACTTTTACAACACAGTTGTGAAATCCAGAAATGTGATGATTACAATTATTTTCACTTAAATCCAAATTTATTTTTTTTAAAAAGTACTTACTGATAAACATAAAAAAATTACTTCTAATTTCTCTAGTATTATTTATTTTATTTTTATTTTTTTATTTTTCTGAAGCTGGAAATGGGGAGAGACAGACAGACAGACTCCCGCATGCACCCGACCGGGATCCACCCGGCACGCCCACCAGGGGCGACGCTCTGTCCACCAGGGGCGATGCTCTGCCGTGACCAGAGCCACTCTAGCGCCTGGGGCAGAGGCCAAGGAGCCATCCCCAGCACCCGGGCCATCCTTGCTCCAATGGAGCCTTTGCTGTGGGAGGGGAAGAGAGAGACAGAGAGGAAGGAGGGGGCTGGGGGTGGAGAAGCAAATGGGCGCTTCTCCTATGTGCCCTGGCCGGGAATCGAACCCGGGTCCCCCGCACGCCAGGCCGACACTCTACCGCTGAGCCAACCGGCCAGGGCCTAATTTCTCTAGTTTTAAATCCCTTCATAAACCTCTCTTACTTTTCCCCTAACAGGATGGGGGAAGAGAGCAAACCAATTAAAATATTTGAAGGGTAAGTAATTAATATGGCTGGCTGCAGCTAGTGGGAAGCTAGTAATTTAAATAGAAATTTAAAATAGAAAAAAATGTCCTTAAGGTATTTTTAGATGTAAGGCATATTTTAAATCTAGTTTTGCCACAAAATGGAGAGTCCTTGGTGAATTTGAGAAGAAAGGGGTTGAGAGTATGGCCCATATGATATGCCCATTTTTTCCGGGTTGTTTCATACAGACAACCTTCAGAGGGTGGTTCCTTCTTGCATGTGGCATTGTATGTGTGCTCATACAGGACAAGGAGGGCTTAGGGCCCATCTTTTGGTGTTAAGCAGCAGTCAAGCATGTGGGGACCTGAGTTTTAATCTCACTTTTGATATTAACTAGTTATGTGATTTGGGGAAAATTATTATTTTTTTGCTTTGGTTTCCTTGTAGTTAGACTAAGTAATCCTTAAACACATTCCAGAACAAAAACTTCTTTTTAATTTGCTACCATTCAAAGCTCTTTTCCTTCCTTCCTTCCTTCCTTCCTTCCTTCCTTCCTTCCTTCCTTCCTTCCTTCCTTCCTTCCTTCCTTCCTTCCTTCCTTCCTTCCTTCCTTCATTCCTTCCTTCCTTCCTTCCTCCTTCCCTCCCTCTCTCCCTCCCTCCCTTTCTCCCTCTCTGCCTCTCACTCTCTTTCTCTTTTTTTAAGCGAGAGACAGAGAGACAGATACAAAGACAGACAGGAAGGGAAAGAGAAGTATCAAATCGTAGTTGCAGCATTTTAGTTGTTTATTGATTGCTTTCTCATACGTGCCTTGACTGGGTGTGTCAGCTGAGCTAGTAAGCCCTTGCTCAAGCCAGCGACCAGGAGCTCAAGCCAGTGACCTAGGTCAGGTCTAGATACTCAAGCTGGTAAACTCACACTCAAGCCACATAAGCCTGCACTCAAGCCAGCAACCTCAGGGTTTTGAACTGGGTCGTCTCCGGTTGACGCTCTATTCACTGTGCCACCACATGGTCAGGCTAAAGCTCTTATTCTTAGTAAATTCTAAATACTAATTAATGATGTATTTATATCTCTAAAATCCTTTTTGAAATGCTTCACAAGTTTGTTTACAAATGAATAGAGTGATTTAGGTAGGTGACTTACCTGGGTTTCTCAGAATTTATTTACCTGACAAGGTTGTGAGCCATGGAACTAGAACAATAATTGTATACCTACACTGTCATGTAGTAGTACTGCCTCTGGATCTGACGGGATGTTGGGCATGGACGGGCAAAGCAGCAACACCCCTGAGCTCCTGCAGTTGGAGCAGGAAGGTGCATAAACCTGTCTCCCCAAAATGAACCATAACATCTGTGCTCCTGCTCCCCCTCAGACCCCGTTTTCTTTCGGGTGCCTTTGGCTGCCAACACAGAAAATGCATTACATTGCCTTAGGAATAGACTCAGATGAAAACTGGGGACAAATCCCTGGGGACAAAGTAGATCACCAGTATTTTGTAGAGTTGACTATGTAGCATGATAAAATCTGGGTACCTAGAAGAGAACTTTGATCAAGTGCATAAGAAAAAAGGAATGGTTTTCTATAAACAGTAATGAAGCCCCTGGAAGAGAAAGTGGCATTCTGCCACAGACCAGCAAAGAGTGGAAACAGCCACGGTTTAGAAACAGACTTGTAAAATTGGGACAAGATTGAGTCTAGAATTAAACCATATATATATTTCTTCAGTCATTCCTTAATAAAGTGGAACTAGATTTTAATATCTAAACCCATGGTATGCCTATTGAAGTTTGTTTTGCACATTTACAATTAAATTAATATTAAATACAATGCACGCAGTTCTTATTCCGAAGGAGAGATTCATTCATTCCTAATGAACACTTCTACCATTTTTATCAAGTTCTGAATTATAAAATACCTTACGAAAAATATGGCTACACATGGATTTCTGGACTAGGTGAGTCCCTCCTGTCTAGTATAGTCAAAACTCCAGTATCCAAGATAAACAATTGGTAAAACCTTACAGATTGCTGACTTAGTATGTCACAGTTCTGTCTGGGTACTTGCATTTTTTAAAAGTAATGCACAGGCCCTGGCCGGTTGGCTCAGTGGAAGAGCATTGGCCTAGCGTGCAGGAGTCCTGGGTTCGATTCCCGGCCAGGGCACACAGGAGAAGCGCCCATCTGCTTCTCCACCCCTTTCCCTCTCCTTCCTCTCTGTCTCTCTCTTCCCCTCCCGCAGCCAAGGCTCCATTGGAGCAAAGTTGGCTCAGGCGCTGAGGATGGCTCTGTGGCCTCTGCCTCAGGCGCTAGAATGGCTCTGGTTGCAACAAAGCGACGCCCCAGATGGGCAGAGCATCACCCCCTGGTGGGCGTGCTGGGTGGATCCCGGTCAGGCGCATGCGGGAGTCTGCCTGTCTGCCTCCTTGTTTCCAACTTCAGAAAAATTAAAAAAAAAAAAAAGTAATGCACAGTAGTCAAATGTACAGATAACTGCAACACCTGCATCACCTTCAGCTCAATCCCATTAGTGACAAATACTGAGAAGTGGTTCAGTCAATATTCATTCCAACTTCCCAGCTTACTTTCACGGCGATGTGATGGGAGATCCAGAGGGAAAAGCACATTCCCCGGATTCCCTGTGGGCTGCCATGTAACCAGATCTCACAACTGAGTGAGCCTTGAAGATGAAGGCAAGAAGCAGAAAGTAACAGTTGCATGAAAAGGATGTCTCTGTGAGAAAACATGGTGACAGTTTCTGGCTCTTTTCAGGAGTTTTGCCAGAGTTTCTGGCACCTAGACCTAATGTCATCTGTGCCAAGATGTTGTAGTAGCAGCAGCGATGTTTCTGTATGGCCGGCCCAGCATTGCAGTTGGGCATTTTTCAAGTTACAACCGCCTTGGCTGTATTGTCTTCTGCTTAAACTACACAGAATGAGTCTTGCTCTATGCAACCAAGAACACTGAGGACGTGATATCTATGCCACAGTCTTCCTTTGCTTTCATCTTGAACCTCCACCCTCTAGCACAGCTAGCTATAACAACTTATTTTGTATTTGTTTCACTTTTTAAAAAATTTTTTTTTAATTTTATTCACTCATTTTTAGAAAGGAGAGAGAGAGAGAAGAGAGAGAGAGACAGAGAGAGAGAAGGGGGGGAGGAGCAGGAAGCATCAACTCCCATATGTGCCTTGACCAGGCAAGCCCAGGGTTTCGAACCAGTGACCTCATCATTTCCAGGTCGACGCTTTATCCACTGAGCCACCACAGGTCAGGCTGTATTTGTTTCACTTTTAACAAGGCATTTAAAGATGACAATCTCTGACCTTAAGATATGCCCTCGGTATATCTTGGGAAAGTTTTAAATAGGTAGAAGGAAAGATTCTACTGAAGCATTTATATTTATCTCCAAGAAAGAGTAGGAGTTTTTCTTCCACAATAATGCAAAGGGTGAACTGACAATGTGTGCATTTTGTTAAAACCCACATTCACTGGAATCACGAAAAGCCCAATATAATTATCACCAATCTGGTAGAGCTGTGAGGTTAGCAAATTTCATTTCCTGAAAATTTCAAAACTTTTCAAATAAACTTTTATAATTATCCATTGCCTTCATCTATTTCCCCCCTTTTGTAGCCCACATACATAGGACGGACACAAGATATAGCAAACCAGAGCTATCCCCCCACCACCTCCAGAAAATAAATACCAATCATGTCAGTTGGAAGAGCTGACATCATATCAAGCAGTCTGGGTTGGCTCTGACTTCAGCTTCTTGTAATATTCCACTATCATTTCTATTCATTCAAATAATCTCTCTTGCATGGCTATACTGTTTTATTTTTCCACCTAATTTTGTGGGGTTACATGAGCATTCAAATCTAATGTTTCCTATTTTATTTTTAAAAATATGCTTTAAACACTTCTCAATAAACAACAAAAAAAATTATGAAAACTATCCCAATACTACCTTCTGCATATAGAAAACTCCAAATTCAGGCGTCATAGTGAAGCTGGGGACAGGAATAAGTGGGGAAAAGGAAAATAACATTCACCAGTAGGCTACATGTCCCAGATGCTCTGACTGAAGGCTGAATTTAGATCTGCTTTTTCATTCTATTTTCTCAACATTCATGAGGAAAGCCAAGTAACCTACCCAAAGTCATTAGGATGCCACAGACACAGGACTGGAACCCAGAACTGTCTGTCTCCAGATCCACTGTCATTAGCCTCATCAGAGCTGCCGAGAACACATCCTTTAAGCCCCGATGACTCAGGTAGGCTGTGGGCCAGTCCTTCCCTGGATCTCTTCCTTTGCATCTTCTCCAGGGGGTGCACTAGGACATCTTCATCAGAGGACAGAATTTAAGGTTAACATTCAAATGTAAATATGACTGTATGCTAAATGTGAAAGGTCACATGGACACAGCAGACAATGTCACACTGTGGTGAAGGAAGCTTGGAAAAACACATCCCATACTATGGATCATAAATCTGTGGATACAGCAGTTCATGAGCCTTATATGCAGAGACTCTCACAAGCTTACCCTTCTGTGTGGATTCTGCCAACTTCCAACAAGAGATATGTCATTCACTTTTGCAAAGATGATGACTCACACAGAAACAATGGACAGAGACAGAAACACGAAATGGCCCTTTAACACTTGGCACTTTGATGACTAAGCCATGCCTTCAGAAAACTCCCTGGATTTTTCATTACAGAACACAACCTTGATTAAGCACAGGCAATAAAGTGACCATTACATGTAACTCCTACATGAGGCAAAATTTCTGAAGCTAAGACGGGTCTGGGGTAGTGGATGAGTTCTCTTTTTCCTGGATTTATTACCACAATAGCACCACAATGTTACATTACAGAAGACTAAGTATAAAGAAACATTTGGAAATGGTGTAAGTTCAACCAGAGCTGTTAACTCCCATTCATCAAAAGGGCAAAAGGAAATACCCAGAAGAGATTATTCTCTGATGAATACAGAATATGGAAGCAGATCCTCTCTAAGGATGGCCATAAAAAAGAGGCATTGTCTAGTTTCAACCACCTGCCTCATGAGAAGTGAATAAGAAAAAAATTGTGCTGACACATTATATACAAATGTAGAGATATTTAACCCAACCTTTAAATAGCAGAGTCTGAGGAGCCAAAACAATTTGAAACACATAGCAAATTCCAGGCTGATTAGATCTGTAGCTTTCCTTTCAGTATTCCCTACATTTTTCAAATGTGTTTTAATGATAATAACTTGTGATGAGGAGAAAACAGAATGATGATAGAAAATCTTGCTTTCATCTGTGTCTCCAGATCAGATACTAGGTCTTTGCTTTCACAGTAAAGGTGCAAGTGTCTGTTGAAGAAGGATAAAGAGACAGCATGAACAGGATATTTGCTCGAGTCTTCCTCCTGCTCCCTACCCCGAGAGTGTCCTGATTCAGATTGCAATACAAACAACAACATATGTAAAGGTCATTGTTTAGTCTGCTCACCTCCCCAAACAATCTTAGGTAGATGCTCCCAAAGGCCTTTTCCTAGTTCATATTCACATCACTCTCACTCCTTTGATATTGCTTAGACTTTCTTTATGTGTGGTATTTAACTATACTTCTACACAGAAATATTTTCATAGATTTATATCATACGCTTCAGTTTTTCCTTAAAATACACACTTTTGATTTGGAGCCAATTTTACAGAAAGTGAAAATAGCCTTGGCTTCATTTAGAACACTTTTATAACAGTTGAAAAGAGATATGCTCTATAGAAAAGTCATCTTATTTTACAATACATATGACCTAAAATATCCAAAAAAGTACTGCTCATCTGTTGAAAATGAATGTTTTAATGAATGACAAGCATCTCTTTTTGGACTGAGCCTTGATGAAAAAAAATGCAGAGAAACATAAGATGAGTCATTTTCAACTGCTCTGGAGATCCTTTTCCTTCCCCTCCAGCTCAAGAAATCCTGAGGCAAGTGTCCTACATTTCAGAGCAGTCCTGGAGGCCCATGCAGTTCGCCATCTTGATTATTTCGACAAGACAGATCACTGGAGTATGCAATGAAAACGAAAAATCACATTGTGTGAGCTCATCCCAGACTTAAAGATAATTCTCAGAAACTACTACTTCCTGGAAAGCTGTGAGTTACTATCCTATTCTGGAGAAACTTAAGATGTTCTGTGGCAAATTGGAAGCAGTTGTTTCTTCTGGTGTCCAGTATGTACCACTGCCTGAGACCTTCATCTCTCTCCTCCTTGGCTCCTACTGACTCTTCCGATTTATTTCCGGGTAGATATTCTACACTTTACGTTTCCAAATGACAGGAAGGAAAAAAGCAGAGCAAAGAAATGAACTGAAAAGGATTGTTGGCTAGGTTATCAGATCAACCTTAAGGGAACCGTGATCTGCTCCGGTGGCAATTCATTCATTCAAGTACTTATGGACAGAGGATACAGTCTGAACAAAGCAGACAAAATCCCTGAACATGGAAAGAACACTTTCCAGTGAGGCAGGCAGACAATAAACAAAACAAAGCATATAACCAGTATGTCTGATGGTAATAAAATAGAAAGAAAAAAAAAGAGAAATAAGGAGTTTGCAATTATTGCTATTTTAGGTAGGAGAGTCCTAGAAAATCATCCCTACAAAAGTGACTTTTGTGTGGAAACCTGAAGGAAGTGCAGGCAGGAGAGGAAGATTTTTGAGTTAAGGAAGAGTAGGAAGACTGATGAAGCAGTCCAAGTTCCTCACTTGGACTCCTCCTACCTTACCGACTGCTCCTTTCTAAACTCTTTTACTGGTTAATACTTGTATCACTGCCCTCTTAATATTGAAGAGCTCCAGAATTCAATCACTGTCTTTGTGGGGGATGAGTCCACAAAGATACACATACCTTCTTTCTGGTTTTCTTTGTCCTCGGTCATGGCAAACCCAGGAGTGAGTGAGGAAAATAGCAGGAGGTGAAGTAGGACCTTGTGAACTTTGTAAGGACTTGGCTTTCCTTGAATGAGATTGGAGAGTCAACAGAGGGTTTGAAGCACAGGAGTTACATATCTGACTTGTGCTTTCCAAAGAATCACTCTAGCTGCGATGTTGACATTAACCTATAGGAGAGCAAGGTCAAAAGCAGGGAGAAAATCAGGAGAATGCAGCTGTAAACACAGTGAGAGAGGATGATAATGATGAAGATTGGACCAGAGTGGGGGAAGTAAATGATGTGAGTGGAAGATGATCAGATATTGTGTATATTTTGAAGAAAGAGCCAACAGGTTTCTGAGACTGAACATAGGGAAGAGAAAGAGTTCAGTCAAGGAGGACACCAAAGATTTGGCCTGAACTATGGAAGGATGGGTTTGCCATGACCGAGGACAAAGAAAACCAGAAAGAAGGTATGTGTGTCTTTGTGGACTCATCCCCCACAAAGACAGTGATTGAATTCTGGAGCTCTTCAATATTAAGAGGGCAGTGATACAAGTATTAACCAGTAAAAGAGTTTAGAAAGGAGCAGTCGGTAAGGTAGGAGGAGTCCAAGTGAGGAAATTATTTCATTTGAGAGCGATCAACTGTGTCAAGGGAGAACTGACCATTGATCCTGAGAACAGAGGCAACAGTGCTATGAGGCAACAGCAAGAGAAGATGTTTTCATTTCTAGCTCCTAACTTTAACTCAAAAACAAAAACTTTGTAGAAATATCCTTCTCTCTTATAGACATACCCTACTTTATCTGTAACATTTAGGAACTAAGTTACTTTACTGAGATTTTATTGTAATTTGGTTGATAGTTCATGCTTTAAAATGATGTCCCTAAACCATATGCTCAAAATACCTCAGACTTTTAAAATCTTTACTGAATGAGGAAATTATTCAATAAAAGGAAATTATCTCAGTGACGATGATATTAGGAATGTAGTTTAGTGATTTTCCAGAAGGAAGGATTACCTGTCCCAGATGGATAACTTTCTTAGTCTGATACTACTATTCAAGATGATGAAGTCAGTTTTAGTCAGTGATAATAAACATGTGCTATCTTCCCTCTGGACCCCAGTGTGTTGTCTGGGACCTGAAGGAAGCTATATATTAAGTGGACATGGAGCAACTTTAAAAGGTCAAGATACAAAAAAATTAATGTCAAATTTTTGTCAGCAGCATGTTTTAGCAGCATTGAGGGGTATATAAGGTAAGATACCACTGTTTTCTGGATGTAATAATAAAATAAGTTGTAATATAAAATGTGATTTACTGAGTTTGAAATGTTCTTTGCCTTGCATATTAGAAATTCTACTTAAATTTTCTGCCTGTATTAATTAGAAGTGGCTAATAAGCCATGTATTTTTCTGCATCTAATCACCTTAGTAATACCCAGGTAGGAAAAGAGAGGAAGAAGAAGAAAGAGGAGAAGGGAAGGAGAAGGAAAGGAAAAGGGGAGGGGAAGAAAGTAGAGGGGAGGGAAAAGTAGAGAAGAAAAAAGTACAGCTAAAGAGAGTTAAAAGGTATTGAGGAGAAGTTGAAAAACAAATAGCCTAGACCTGTGATGGCAAACCTTTTTATAAAAACTGCCCACTTTTGCAGTGCTGGTCAACCTGGTCCTTCCCGCCTACTAGTGGGCATTCCAGCTTTCATGGTGGGTGGTAGTGGAGTGACCAAACTGCGCTGCGATTGGCCCACCATGAAAGCTGGACCACCCTCTAGTGGGCGGGAGGGACCAGGTTGACCAGCACTGCAAAAGTGGGCAGTTTTTATAAAAAGGTTCTCCATCATGGCCCTAAAGCATCTTTGGGGAAGGGAGGCAAGGCATAAACACAATTAGAATGCAGGTATCTTCAGTATTGTAAATTGAGAGGCTGGGGGCAATAAGAGATTAGGGAAGACTGGAAGATCCGTCCAGTGTAGGAGAGTAGTCACAGACACTGCTAGAACCTGAATCCTAGCGTGAAATCTAGCTGAATGGAAGTCCTACTAAGGACTCTTGAACTAAGCTGAACTAAGGATATATAGAAGAAGCCATATCAAGAGAGGTAAGAGGGACAAAGATGCAATAGGGTTTGGTTCCACACCCATGTTAGGCAGACAAAAAATTGAAAGGGATTTCTTGGCTGCAGAGGACACCCCTGAGGAATGAGGGGTCTCAGCCCCAAACCTGGCCCCCCAGCCCAGGTTTCTAGTGCCAGGAAGAGAAGTCCCCACAACTTCTGGCTGTACAAACCAGTGGAGATTGTGGCTGAGTTAGAGGGCTGCTGGAGTTCCAGGTATGGCTCTTCAAGGGCCCATGCATGGATTTACTTAGACTCACCCCCTCGGAGCTCCAACCCTGTGGCAGAAGCTCCAAGCTCGCCAGAGATGTATGGGGAGGAACTAAATGTCTGTCATCAGGGCAAAAGCTGTGGGGGAAAGCTTTCTGCCAGGCTGAAGTATTGGCAGAGGCCCTTGTTCCTTTGCTGAGCCCTCCCCTAACAGAGCTGGAAGGCAGGTGTCATATCTGTGTTTCCATCAATCTGTTTTCCCTGCCCTGATAATTCTGAGACCTCACCCTACCCAACCTGCAGACACATACTACAGTGTTTCCAATAGCTTTTCTATATAAATGGCCCGTCTTAATTCATGGTTCAGATTTTCCAAAAATCTCTCAAATAAGCAGCATCTGGCCTCAGTGCCCCCCATAGCTCTCACCAAGTAGCCTCTGGTTTGGCATTATCAGCATAGGCCTCAGTTCATAGCTTAGCCTCTCCTAGGCACCTCCAAGTAGCAGAAATCTACAGATCACTTTGTAGCTCATGCCAGGAGGCCCCAGAGCCATTGCACTAGGTAGACAGCTTCAGACCACATTGAAGCACCACCCAATCACTAACACAAGCAACACACTCAAGGGGTAGACTCAGTGACACCACAGCTCCTTTGAAGTAAGCCCTGCACGGCTGATCCTCCACTCAGCCAGTCCTTGCAGCTAATCAGCCTGGGGGTAAATCCTTCCCATTGACGTACCAACAACAATCAAGGCCAAACTACAAAAAGTGGGTTCACACAGCCCCCATGGGGTAGGGAAATGTGCACCTGGAGTGCCCAGCTTAGGTGAACAGGGGAGCTGTGTCACTGGGCCCTAGAGGTCATCTACTACATTAGGCTACTCTACCAAGCCCAGGAGATGTAGCAACTCTACCTAATACATAAAAACAAACAAGGGGAGGCAGCCAAAATGAGGAGACAAAGAAAGAAGAACAAAACAAAACTCAGAAAAATAAATAACAAAATGGAGAAAAGCAATCTATTAGAGGCAGAGTTCAAAACACTGGTTATAAGGATGCTCAATGAACTGAGTAAGAACTTCCATAGAATAAAAAAGAACATGAAAATCATAAAAAAGAAACAGTCAGAATTGAAGGACAATTTAACAGAAATGAAGACTAACTTACAGGGAATCAACAATAGAGTAGATGAAGCTGAGAATCAAATCAGCCATTAAGAATATAAAAAGCCTGACTAGGCAGTGGCACAGTGGATAGAGCGCCAGACTGGGATGTGGAGGACCCAGGTTTGAGATCCCAAAGTCACCAATTTGAGTGCAGGTTCATCTGGCTGGTGAGTGTGGGCTCACTAGCTTGAACACAGCATTATTGGTTTGAGTGTGGGATCATAGATTTGACCCTATGATTGCTGGCTTGAAGCCCAAGGTTGCTGGCTTGAACAAGGGATCACTCGCTCTGCTGTAGCCCCCTGGTCAAGGCACATATGAGAAAGCAATTGATGAACAACTAATGTGCCACAATGAAGAACTAATGCTTCTTGTTTCTCTTCTTTCCTGTCTGTCTATCCCTATCTCTCCCTCTCTCTGACTCTCTCTCTGTTTCTGTCAAAAAATAAAAATAAAAAAGCAAAAAACACCCAATAAGAACAGCAAAAAGTAAATAGAATTAAAAAAATGTAGATAGTGTATCAGGAACCTCTGGGACAACTTCAAGTGTACCAGCATTTGCATCAGGGGGTTGCCAGAAGAAGAATAGAATAGAAAGAGCAAAAAATTAAAAATCTATTTGAAAAAATGATGACTGAAAAAGCTTCCCTAACCTGGTAAAGAAAAGAGACATACAAGTTCAGGAATTGCAGCTGCAGACAGTTCCAAACACAATGAATGCAAAGAGGCTCACACCAAGGCACATTATAATTAAAAGGCAAAAGGTTAAGGACAAAGAGAGACTCTTAGAAGCAGCAAGAGAAAAGCAACTTGTTAACTACAAGGAGCTCCATAAGACTTGTCAGCTGATTTCTCACAGAAATTTTGCGGGCCAAAAGGGATTGGTAAGAAATATTCAAAGTGATGAAAAAGCAAGGTCTACAACCAAGATTACTCTACCCAGCAAAGCTATCATTCAGAATAAAAGACAAAGAGCTTCCCAGACATGAAAAAGCTAAAGGAGTTCATCACCACCAAACCAGTATTACATAAAACATTAAAGGGTCTTAGAAGGAGGAGGAGAAAAAGGAAGAGGAAGAAGAGGAGGTGGTAGAATAAGAGAAAGAAGAACAATAAAATGGCAATATATACAGATCAACTATTGAATCTAAAAAACAAAATAAATGAACAAGCAGAACAGAATCAGACTCATAGAACATTTTTAATCATTGCCAGATGGGAGAGAGGTGGGGGGGGATGAGTAAAAATAAGAAATTCAAATTGGTTGTTACAGAATCGTTATGGGGATGTAAAATACAGCATAACGAATAGTCAATAATATTCCAGTAACTATGTGTGATGTCAGATGGGTACAAGATATAATATATCAGGATGATCACTTACTAAGTTATATAAAGTTTAATACTGGAGTGTACACCTGAAACTAATATAATATCATATGTCAATTGTAACTGACAAAATTAAAATTAATAAAAGAAAACAATTAGAATAACTCCTTTACGTACTAAGGGCTTGGTTAAGGAATCTGATGCAATGTGGTCTTCATAGCTAATGCATGTGCAATATTAGACATCCTTGTTTACTTTGCACACAGAGACTGTACACTCACAGGGAGGTCAATTTTTAGTACAGAGTGTATGCTAGTATGGAAATACTTGGATAAATAATTTCTCCATTTGTTTCTTTTATGAGGCACATTGCTATATACCTGCTGCCATTCCCTCAACTCCATCCTGGTTACAATTAACCAAAAGTTTATACCTGACACTAAATATATCTTAGCTTTAGTGACAAAGTCCCAGCCTGCACAATGTTCTAGATATGCTCTTTGTGTTGCCATTTGCAAATAGCATATACTTGGAACATCTGGGCAGACATCACAGCATCTGGAGCAGGAATTAGCCTTGAGGTATGCAGTGACTAACAAAGATGCCAAGTAAAGGAGTATAAGTATTAACAGTTTCATGCTTTTATACACATGACAATAATGCTTAGCAAAATGGCTCAAATATAGCCAAAGCTCTCTATTCTTGAGAATTTTCAAAAGCAATCTTAGATGTTTCTGGATCAATATGAATCAGTTTAGACTGTGCTTGTCTCAGGCAAAGACTGCTATAAATCAATCTCCTCCTAAATGTACACAAGCAGCTTGAAATTACATCACATGCCATGGCCAACAAGTGTTGGATGCCAAATCTAAATAGAGTAGATCTAATTTTCACTAGATTGGAATATGTAATGCAGAAATGGACTTTTAAAATGTCATGGGAAGTAACGGCCTTTCCCCTCATGCCAACATGCTCCATAAACACCCAAAACATCCATCAATAGACTAGGCATCCATATCACAGTACAGATTTGATTCACTAATATTTTAAATATTCTATAAATTATACAAAACCAGTTATAGAGGGATGATTGGTGTGTTCTTTAAACAATGTATTCTCTATTTCATGTTTATTACTCACCAAGGGAGAGGCATAGTAATGGGTTCTTGGTCTTAAAAGACTTAAAAATATGAGGCTCGTTGAAAGTTTTATTATTTTTAAACCTAAATAACAAGTGACTCCTGTAAGGTGTAAGTGTGGATAAAACCCTATAAAATATCCTATCATAAAAGAACAAAGTGATTTCCCCATTTCATGGTTACACACAACCCCTTTCATGTTATTAATTGCACTTATTACACTGTAACTTCATTCTAGAGGAAGTTCAAGAAAAGAGAACATGGGGGGAACATTAAATACACCCCACATCACCTTCTCTGCATGTAATTGTCATGACGTGCATAAGGCCGCGCTGGACTGTCACTCTGGATGAATACACACCTGCATATTTTATATGAACCACCTCATACATTTATGTGAATATACCTCAGAGATTCTAAATCTGTGAATACCTCAAAAAATATTATCTTCATGAGTTCGTCTAAGGAGAAAAAAAAATACAGAATGAGAGAGTGGAGAAAGGTAAGAGATCACACTTAAAACCTGAGAACATTTTTAATACAATTAAAATACAAAATTAAAATAATAAAAGCAAACTTCTAAAAGTATCTGGTTAGGGACATTCAGAAAAGAACACTCTCTAGCCTACTCCGATTTAGGAAATGTTAGATGAGACCAGCATGACCGAGAAACAGTCCTGGTTTCCATTTGGAACGCGTTGACCCACTGTTCCCTTCTGGGGCCCTGGACTGCTCCCTGGTCATCCACACAAGGCAAGGGAAATGAAAGGCTGGGACCTGCATTGTGAGGCCTGGGGCAAGAGAAACTTGAGCTGGTCACAGAGAAGAAAAAGCATTGGCTTAGAAGGAAGGCTTCCAGCTCCTCCTCTGCCCCAAGCACTGACCGTAACTGTGGGGCCTAAACTGGGGGTTACTCCAACGGGAATTAATCTGTCTCACTTTTTTTCAATACAGGGAAACAATTTCTGGGGAAATATTGGCAGTTTGAGATGCAGGGACATCGCTAGGAAGGTCTGCCAGGAGCTCTCCCAGGTGTGCCTACCTGTTGGCAGCAAGGTGAAAGGAGAGAGACCCAGAGGGCTCTGTGCAATTCTGAAAGCTGTGACCACCGACAACTGCACTTGGGAGAGCCCTCGTTTCCTGTAGGGAAGGGAGACTAAAGCAGGGCTCCTGGGGCCGGGGTCGGTGGAACCTGGGAAGATTTTCTATTTGCTTTATCTGCCTCTTTGTTATTTTTGCTTCATCGTTCACTGGAGTTCCTTCCTGCTGATCTGGTTTAATTGAGGGGCACTGTTTGTTTTTGTTGTTCTCCTTGATTTCCTGGAAGACTGACAAATATTCCAAAGAACGTGAATGCCTGCTTTGAATTACGCCCACTGAGTCAAATTACTGATTGCAAAGGCAGCGAGCGTTTAGGAGCAAGTGGATTTTGATTCACGTTAGAAAGAGTCACCCCAAAGCAATGCAAGGAGCAAAGAGAACGTGGTGGTAGTCTTTGCTTGCTTGCAAGGAGATAGAAATAAATTGCTCTTCGTTTAACAGCTTTTAAAAGTAGTGGATAGATTGCCTTTAGTGACTAAGTGTGGTTTATGGCAGGTTGGACAATTGGAGTCATTTTCATAATCAGCAATTGCTATTGCTGAAATTAGGCAGAAAAACAAGTGATTAAAAAAAAAAAAGGAAAATCATATCTGGCAGGATGCGTGATTCAATCATGAGCTATCCCAAATGGTTAAAAATGTAGCTTACGTTACACTCCTGCGAATTTACAACATGGAAGGAGCTAGACCACTCAATTTCACAGTACCAGGGAAGAACGCGGTTTTTTCCGGAACTTTTACTTTCCCAGCAATGTGCTTGTGATGCTTTCCAGATGGACAGACCTTGAAAAGTGACAGTATCCATCTACTTGTGAGAATGAACACAGAGAGTGAGAGTTTTCACATCCCTGTCCCCCTAAAACATAAACACTGCAAACCACAAATGAATCCACTTAATCCAATTTAAAGGACTCCTCAGGATGAAAAGCTTTATCAGTTATCATCAAAGCTTCTACTTTAATTCTTCGTCCCTCAAGTCTCTATGGGGGGGGGGGGGGTTGTTGAAATGAAATAAAATAAAGCTAAAGACAGTTCTTTGGATGAAAACATCCAGCTGAATTTTAATGTGTGGGTGACAGAGGCTGAAATACATCAGCAATATGTTGTGAGTTCAATTAAAATATAAAAGGATCTTGACAAATTGGAAACTTGATCTAAATCTAATAGAATGGCATTTAATGGAAAGAAATGTTAGGGCCTGAACTTTGTCTCTTAAGAAGAGCGTAGTGTGGGACAGAGGAGACATTGTATAGCAGGAGCTCTTATAAGAACGTTTGCCATTCGCTAATCAACTCCAGAAAACTCAATAGAGTCACAGAAGGAGCTAATGTGATGTGATTGCAGACCGACTTTAGAAAAACATATTAACTGAATAAAGAGAGGAAACTGTTCTGTGCTGGCTGAATGGCAGCCAAACGATGGTGTAGCTCTCGGGCCCTGTCCCCCTGTGATATTGTCAGAGGAGTCCTTAGCCAAAGGCCAGTCTCTCCTCTGGCTATCTGCATTTGACCTTCCTCTATCAGTTACCTCCTTCTCTAGTGTTAACTGTCCCTTTCCGGTACCGTCTGAACAGCATTTCATCAGATGCGGTCACACTTAAGTCTTTCTCATCGTAAAAGTCCCTCCCTGTGTCCCACATCACCCTGCCACTGCCACCCTCTCCCCTTGCGCTGCGGAATCCCTTCACAGCTGCCATCCTCCCCTCCTGGCCTCTCTGTCATGTTTGCCCAAACGAAGCTTGACTGCAGCACTCACTGCTGCCCTGGAAGGCCCTTGGCTAAAATCACCCGTGACTAAAAGGCAGTTGCCAGTCATCATCTTCCTTGGCTGCTGGACGGCATTCCATAGTGCCCACCAATTAGTTCTTCTGGAATGCAGGCTTTCTAGACACAACCTCATCCTGCTTCTTCTCCTCCATTGGGCGCTGCCCGTTCCCAGTTTCATTTCACTTTGTTTCTGGTTAGTGTGTTTTGCAGTTTCCTTTTCCTCTACCCATCCTATACATCAGGGGTCCCCAAACTTTTTACACAGGGGGCCAGTTCACTGTCCCTCAGACCATTGGAGGGCCAGACTATAAAAAAAACTATGAACGAATCCCTATGCACACTGCACATATCTTATTTTCAAGTAAAAAAACAAAACGGGAACAAATACAATATTTAAAATAAAGAACAAGTAAATTTAAATCAACAAACTGACCAATATTTCAATGGGAACTATGCTCCTCTCACTGACCACCAATGAAAGAGGTACCCTTCCAGAAGTGCGGCGGGGGCGGATAAATGGCCTCAGGGGGCCGCATGTGGCCCGCGGGCCATAGTTTGGGGACCCCTGCTATACATTTTGGTCTTCATCAGGGTCCCTGGTTCCCCTGACAGCACACTTCACCCACAGGTGGGGGAGCTCCCCAGATGGAAAGCAAAGGTGCCATCAGAGGAGGTCCTGCGTTGCTCCCCAGGGAATACCCACCGAGGAGGCAGTGCCAAGGGGCCATGAACAACAGAGCTTCCTCCTCATCTGGGACCCATAATAGAACAATCGGCTGTCTTCATGCAGCAGTGGTTTCAAAGAGTTAACAGCATTGGAGACTTAAAAAAATTCTGCCATAAGGAAGCATTTTTGAGTTTAAATAAATGGAAGAATAGAGACCCCCATGTCTTACAAAAGCTAACCCCAGGCTCCTCAGGGAGGGGTCCTGGAGAGAATGAAGGATGCACAATGAAGGGTGGAGTAAAACACTACCAAATACCAAAGGCGCTGAACAGGGTGCAAGAAGGAAAGCCACTGGGTGACTGGGGAAGACAGGGAGACGGGAGACCCCCCCCCGCCCTGCGGTGGAGTGGCAGCCATTGCTTTTCTTATCGGTAGTCATGGCCATCATTTGTTACCTAGCATGTGCCAAGAAGTACTTCAGTTTATGTGGCTGACTGAGATTCCTACCCCCCTCCTCCGTATCTCTCCTTCTCTTCTGCCTTAGAAACAGAATCTCTAAGTCTTAGCTGGGTTCACGTGGTCCGTGAAAAATATATTTTTCCAATCTCCCTTGAGGTTCAGGATGGTCATGAGACTTAATTTGGGGATGTAACTAGAAGTAGGGGCATAAGAATTGTATTTACATTGGAAAGAATTACCACTCTGAATCCCTTCCTCCTGAATAAGATGTCTTCAAACACAGAGAAAAGTTGAAGGAATATATATTAAATACTAACATATCCACCATCTGTATTTATAATAGTTAACATTTTGCTGTATTTATATTACAATATATCAATTATTTATCCATTCATATGTTTTTTGTTTTTTTTTTGCTATTTCAAAATTGCAGACATGAGTCCACTTTATCCCTTAGTTCATCTTATTTTATATTTCCAATAATCCTATGAGTTATTTTATTATCATATGTTTCACAAAGGAGTGAGCAGAGGGCCAGGAGTCCAAGTAACTTATATAAGCCATACTCTTGGTCATTGGTAGAACTCTGTTTTGAACTCGGGTCTCCCTTTCTCCAAAGTTCATCTTTTTAACCTATCAGTTGTCTATCTCTTCAAGCCCCACCTTCACTCTTCACCCAGGGGCCCCTTAGAGTTTCTGAGGCTTTGCAGAATATAAAACTATCAAAGGATGAGATTTTTGGTATCCTAGGGGTACTGTAAGAAGAGAAATCTGATTGCTCAGTTCAACTCTCCAGCTAGAAAAGAGGAGGAGCTCTGACCCATTCGGAAATGACAATACTATGTCCTAGGATGCCACCTTGGGTCGTTTCCTTCCTGTTCTGGTGGGAAAATAAAAAGGGCACCGCAGGGCAAGGAACTTCAACAGAGAAAAGAAACTATATTTTGCATTTCCACAACAAACACTCCTTTGTGGGAATAAACAGTTCCATTAAATAAAGTACCCTTTCCCTGCAATTAATTCGAAAGAAGTCAGAATGTGAGAAGGCACAGCACTCTTTTTTTCTTTCCTGACATTAATTGCTTTTTACCTCACTTACTGCTTATAAATAAGACCTATCTGCCACGGGTCTGCAGACCGGGGTCCGCTCTGGGGTTTGCCAGAGCTCCCTCTGATGAACACAATTTCTGGAGCTGCTCCTTTGAATTTCATCAAGAATGATGACTCTCAGGCACCTTCACATCACGGCTTGGAAGCTCCCAGAGCAATTGGTTTGGTAATTTATTTTGTGATCCGTGCTGTGGACATAAAACTTTTCAAAGGAAAGCTCAAGTTCCAATCTAAAGATCTGAAAAGAACGTTTTCAATCTGTTGGTTCAGGCTGTTCTCCATCAGCCCAGCTGCCAGCGCTTACCCTTGGCACCGGGCAGCCTCAAGCCGTGGGGCAGATGCTCCTCCGCTCCACTCCTCTGGGTGAAGCAGGCAGAGCCCGGAGATTACCGCGTTATCATCTCCCCCCTGAAACCCGAATTCCATTTAACAAGCTGACAGGAGCAACAGGACCACAACATAACAGGCTGATAGGCAGTATGGTATTTGTCACAGATAAAGGGCTGAGCTTGAGCTTAATGCTTCTTGAAGGTTTTGGAAGGCATTCAAATCATCTACCCCAAATAGTTTCTGTTCCTCAAACTCCACACATGTCTCTTATTTGGACTTGCCATTTTGACACATGAAACTTCGTTTGGTGGCAATCTTTTGAAGACACCAGAAATGCCATTAGAGTCTCTGCTGATTTCACTGCCATGTCATATTTCCACGTGTACACCCTCCTGAAATCCTTCAGGGCTGGGGCCAAAAACAATTCCACTTTATTGTTACACCTTGCTAAAGTGAAATTTAGAAATTGCACACAAACATGCACATGTGTTTGCAATAAGACTTTCCACATAAACACATAGCCTCATTTCTTAAGGTTATAAAGTAAGCATAGAAAGAGATTTAAAATACAACGCTTTAATCCAATCATGCGTGCCTTATTGCCCATAGTGCATAAAATTGGACTTTTAAAAAAGTCGTATCTACTGCCATTTTAGATTTAGTCTATATTCTATATTTCTGTTACATGTACACACAAACTATACTTGAAAAGAAGAAAAAATATTTTCCTTGTTTTCTTCAGAATGTGCAAAAGCAGCCAATACAACATGAAATATGGCATGCATTAGAAGAATTAATTTTTGGAGGAGTCTGACACTTCGAATGAGTTGGGATAGCTTATGCCAGCAAAAACTGAAGAGAAGCTTTGTTTTTTAAAACACCGAATATCATATAGATTTAGAGAAAGCAAATGTCCTGTTATTTTTTTAGATAAATTCTTTCAGAAATAAAATTTCTGTAGCTGTCCTGTTTCTAGTTAGTCTGAAACTCTTCAAACACTGAAATGTGTGGCTGGGCTCTAACTGCTTTTTTATGGTTTGCTGGGAGAGTCCCATTGCTGGAGAATGTTTTGTCAAGACAAAGTCTTTGGTAATTCAAGGGGTTCAAAGATGGCCATGGAGTAGGCAGACGCACCAACTCCCACTTCCCAGAACCAAGGTAGATTACAGTTTAAATCTGAGAACACTCGTCGTGAAAGACAAATTTTGGACTGAACTGGGAAGATTCAACAACCAAGGACCACCAAAGAACCCACAGAGTCTGGTAGGAGGGGCAGAGACGCAGAGGCTACCCCGCTCCCCATACAGGAGAGCTGGGAATGGGGAGTGGTGCCTGGGAGGAATTTTTACAAAGGGGAGGACTGTCCAGCAAGTTGCAGGTCCTTCCACAAAACCGGAATTCCAGCCTAGTGCCCTGGAGCCGGGAAGGGGCCGATGGACTATATTTGGCTGAGAAAAAAGCCTGGACAGAGTTTAAGAGAAGGAGGCAGGACTCTCAGACCCAGACTCTGTATTAAAGGAACTGCACAGAGAACTTCACTCACAGCCACTTTCCTGGGGCTCCAGGAGGACACCCTAAGCCCTGGGCTGAGTCACTCCCCAGATTTAAAGTGAACCAGCATCACCAGCAAAGGAAAGAAAGTGCCCGGTCCACCTGAGGCTCCCTTACCCTAGCTAGAACAAAGGTGCTTAGCACCAGGCGCTATATTAGGGACATAATAGGGCGTGCAGAGGTCTAAGCTACACCACCCACCGCACAGCTGGGTGCTTGCTCAGGACAGACAGGCCGGAGGCAGCAAGGCGGGGCTGCGGAGGTTCCAGCGAGCACATGCAGGACGGCCCCCAGAGCCTGGGATTGCTGTTGCCGCTGGGGAAGCCGGGGCTCACATACAACCCTGCTCCCCGAGTGGCCCGCCCTAGGTGAACGCGGAGGCCGGAGAGTCAACAGAGGGATAACGCAGGGGCACGCACGAGCCCGCCAGCGAAGGCAGAAGTCGCTTGGCAGCCGCTGGGAGCTGGGCAGACGCACAAGCCGCCTGGGGCTGGGCGTGCCCTTGGCAGTGATCCCAGCGGAGGTGAAGACCCAGTGGTAACTGAGCAGGGAAACGCTGACGTGCACACGAGTCCGCAGCGACAGCGGAAGTCGCCTGGCAGCCGCAGGCAGGTGCACAAACCAGCCCCGGGCTGGGTGCGCCCTTGACTGTGATCCAAGCGGAGGCAGAGCTCCAGTGGGGAAGCGCCGATATGCACACAAGTCCGCTAGCAATGGCAGAAGTCCTGCTGGCTACTGCAGGAACCCCAGCTGCGCACAAAGCTGCTCAAAGTGCAAACACGTCCTCAGAAGTAACTTCAGCACGGGTGACCCGGCAGAGATCCGAGAGAGGGTGCCCGCGACCCCGAGGCAGCCATTGAGATCTGAGCTGACAGAGGCAGTCCCAGAAACCATCCAAACACATGCGAGTCCAACCAGGACAGTTGTGGTTGCGGAGGTGGACTGGAGCCAGCAGCACCTGAGCCCAAAAGCCCAGGGCAGCAACAGCAGCGGTGGCCTGGTAGAGAGACCACAAAATGAGAGCTAAAATGTCTAGATAGAAAAACACCTGAAGCAAAGAATAGGCCACATCTAATACTGTACCTAATCACTAAATTACAGTACTGAGCCCAACAAGTAGCCAGCAATAAAAGACAGCAGAAAGTGGATTTTAGTGGAGCTTGAACTTTTAAAGTAACTTCTCCCAGGCCAAGAGTAGATAAAAGCAAGCCTAGGAGAGCCGCTGATATTTACAACGACACCTGAAACCAACAGAGGCAGCCACAAGATCTGGATAACCTGTAGCTCCCAAAAAGTGGATAAGAACCAATCACAGGCAGTGACTCCCACTGACCTGCTCCAGGCCCCAACCAGGCAATTCTAGGGCAACACAGATAAAATGGGAAGAGAGAGAAGTACAATCCAAATGACTCAACAAGAGAAACCCTCAGAAAAAGAGCTGAGTGAGACGGATATAAGCAAACTACCAGAGGCAGAGTTTAGAATAAAGGTTGTTAGAATGCTGAAAGATCTTAGAACAACAATGAATGGTCACAGTGAGCACATAAATAAAGAAATAACAAGTATTAAAAAGGACATTGAAATAATAAAGAAGAACCAGTCAGAAATGACAAATACAATATTAGAAATGAAGACTACACTAGAAGCAATTAATAGCAGGCTGGATGAAACAGAGAATCAAATCAGCAATTTAGAAGACAAGATAAATGAAAACATGGAAGCACAGCAGCAAAAAGAAAAGAGAATGAAACAATCTGAGGAAACTCTAAGAGAGCTCTGTGACAATCTTAAGAGAAACAACATCCGCATCATAGGAGTTCCTGAAGAGGAAGACAAAGAACAAGGGTTAGAAACCTTGTTCAACCAAATCATAACAGAAAACTTCCCTAAACTGACACAGGACAAAGTCACACAAGTACAAGAAGCACAGAGAACTCCATAAAAGAGAAAGACAAAGAAATCTACACCAAGACACATCATAATTAAAATAGCTAAGCTAAGAGATAAAGAGAAAATATTAAAAGCTGCTAGAGAAAAAAAGGCCATCACCTACAAAGGAGCCCCCATAAGGATGATATTCAAGTTCTCAACAGAAAACATTGCAGCCAGAAGGGAATGGCAAGAAATATTCAAAGTAATACAAAACAAGAACGTAAAACCAAGATTACTTTGTTTAGCAAGGCCATCATTTAAAATCGAAGGAGAAATAAAAAGCTTCCCAGACCAAAAAAAAAATCAAGGAATTCATTACAATGAAACCAAGGCTGTAAGAAATGTTAAGGGGCCTGTTGTAAACAGAACAAAGGGGGAAAAGAATACAGCAAAAGAAGAATATAGATTTAAAGAACAAAATGGCAATAAACAACGACATATCAATAATAACCTTAAATGTAAATGGATTAAATGATCAAATCAAAAGACATAGAGTAGCTGCATGGATAAGAAAACAGGACCCATACATATGCTCTCTTCAAGAGACACATCTCAAAACAAAAGATACACATAGACTAAAGGTTAAAGGATGGAAAAAAATATTTCATGCAAATGGAAATGAAAAAAAAGCTGGGGTAGCAATACTTATATCAGACAAAATGGACTTTAAAACAAATAATATAGTAAGAGATAAAGAAGGTCACTACATAATGATAAAGGGAGTAATCCAACAGGAAGATATAACCATCATAAATATCTACAAACCTAATATGGGAGCACCTAAATATATAAAGCAGACTTTGATGGATATAAAAGGCGAGATCAACAGCAATACTATAATAGTAGGAGATTTCAATGCCCCATTAACATCACTAGATAGATTCTCAAGAAAGAATATTAACAAAGAAACAGTAGACTTAAAGGACACACTAGATCAACTGGATTTATTTATTTAATTTTTTTTTTTCTTCTTTTTTTTTTCTGGAGCTGGAAACGGGGAGAGACAGTCAGACAGACTCCCACATGCGCCCGACCGGGATCCACCTGGCAAGCTCACCAGGGGCGACGCTCTGCCCACCAGGGGGCGATGCTCTGCCCCTCTGTGGCGTCGCTCTGCCGTGACCAGAGCCACTCTAGCACCTGGGGCAGAGGCCAAGGAGGCATCCCCAGTGCCTGGGCCATCTTTGCTCCAATGGAGCCTTGGCTGCGGGAGGGGAAGAGAGAGACAGAGAGGAAGGAGGGGGGTGGAGAAGCAAATGGGTGCTTCTCCTATGTGCCCTGGCCGGGAATCGAACCCAGGTCCCCCGCATGCCAGGCCGATGCTCTACCGCTGAGCCAACCAGCCAGGGCCCAGATCAACTGGATTGAATAGATACCTTTAGAACCTTTCACCCTAAAGCAGCAGAGTATACATTCTTTTTAAGTGCTCATGGTACATTCTCTAGGATAGACCACATGTTAGGACACAAAAGAAGTCTCAACAAATTTAAGAAGACTGAAATCATATCAAGCATTTTCTCTGATCACAAAGGCATGAAACTGGAAATCAACCAAAATAGAAAAACTGAAAAATACTCAAACACTTGGAAACTAAATAGCATGTTATTAAATAACAAATTTGGTTAACAATGAAATCAAAGAAGAAATTAAAAAATTCCAAGAAACGTATGATAATGAACATACAACAACTCAAAATCTATGGGACACAGCAAAAACTGTCCTGAGAGAGAAGTTCATAGCACTACAGGCATTCCTTAAGAAGTTTGAAAAAGCTCAAATAAACAACTTGACCCTGCATCTAAAAGAACTAGAAAAAGAACAGCAGATAAAGCCCAGAGGTAGTACAAGAAAGGAAATAATAAAGATCAGAGCAGAAATAAATGACATAGAGGCTAAAGAAACAATACAGAGGATCAATGAAACAAAGAGCTAGTTCTTTGAAAGGGTAAACAACATCGATGAACCTTTAACCAGACTCACCAAGAAAGAGAGGGGATTCAAATAAAAAAAAATTAAAAATAAGAGTGGAGAAATAACAACTGACACAACAGAAATACAAAATATTGTAAGAAAATACTATGAAGAACTGTATGCCAAAACATTAAACAACCTAGGTAAAATGGACAAATTCCTTGAAACATATAATCTTCTAAAAATCAATCTAGAAGAATCAGAAAACCTAAACAGACCAATTACAACAAATGAGATTGAAACAGTTATCAAAGATCTCCCAAAAAACAAAAGCCCTGGACCTGATGGCTTCACTGGTGAATTCTACCAAATATTCAAAGAAGAACTAACTCCTGTCCTTCTCAAGCTACTTCAAAAAATTCAAGAGGAAGGAACACTTCCAAGTTTCTTTTATGGGGCGAGCATAGTTCTGATTCCAAAACCAGGCAAAGACAACACAAAGAAAGAAAATGATAGGCCAATATCCCTGATGAATTTAGACGCTAAAATCCTCAACAAAATATTAGCAAACTGGATCCAGCAATACATGAAAAAAATCATACACCATGACCAAGTGGGATTTATTGTAGGGAGGCAAGGATGGTACAACATTCATAAATCAATCAATGTGATCCACCACACAAACAAAGGAAGGAAAAAAAACACATGGTAATTTCAATAGATGCAGAAAAAGCATTTGATAAAATTCAGCACCCATTTATGATCAAAACTTTTAGCAAAGTGGGAATACAAGGATCATACCTCAATATGATAAAGGACATCTATGACAAACCCACAGTCAACACCATAATCAATGAACAAAAACTAAAAGCAATCTCCCTAAAATCAGGAATAAGGCATGGGTGCCCCCCTTCACCACTCTTATTCAACATAGTACTGGAAGTCCTAGCTATAGCAATCAGACAAGAAGAAATAAAAGGCATCCACATTGGAAAAGAAGAAGTAAAACTATCATTATTTGCAGATGATATGATACTGTATATAGAAAACCCTAAAGTCTCAAAAAACTACTAGACCTGATAAATGAATTCAGCAAGGTGGCAGGATATAAAATTAATACACAGAAATCAGAGGCATTATTATACATGAACAAGGAAATGTCAGAGAAATTAAGGAAACAATCCCCTTCACTATTGCAACAAAAAAATAAAGTACCTAGGAGTAAATTTAACCAAAGAGATTAAAAACTTGTACTTATAAAATTATAAAACATTGATAAAAGAAATCAAGGAAGACACAAACAAGTGGAAGCATATACCATGTTCATGGATAGGAAGAATAAACATCATTAAAATGTCTATATTACCTAAAGCAATTTATAAATTCAAAGCAATACCAATTAAAATACCAATGACATACTTCAAAGATATAGAACACATACTCCAAAAATTTATCTGGAACCAAAAAAAAAAAAAAAAAAGCAAACAAAAAAAGACAACTAAACACGGATAGCCTCAGCAATCTTGAAAAAGAAGAATAAAGCGGGAGGTATCACACTTCCTGATATCAAGTTATACTATAAGGCCATTGTACTCAAAACAGCCTGGTACCAGCATAAGAACAGGCATATAGATCAATGGAACAGAACAGAGAACCCAGAAATAAACCCACACCTTTATGGACAACTGATATTTGACAAAGGAGGTAAGAGCATACAATGGAGTAAAGACAGCCTCTTTAACAAATGGTATTGGGAAAACTGGACAGCTACCTGCAAAAAAATGAAACTTGACCACCAACTTACACCATTCACAAAAATAAACTCAAAATGGATAAAGGACTTAAACGTAAGTCATAAAACCATAAGCATCTTAGAAGAAAACATAGACAGTAAGCTCTCCAACATCTATAACAGCAATATATTTGCTGATTTATCTCCATAGGCAAGTGAAATAAAAGACAGTATAAACAAATGAGACTATACAAAACTAACAAGATTTTGCACAGCTAAAGATAATATGAACAGAATAAAAAGACAAACCACACAATGGCAGAACATATTCAACAATACATCTGATAAAGAGTTAATAACCAAAATTTATATAAAGAACTTGTAAAGCTCAACACCAGGAAGACAAATAATCCAATCAAAAAATGAGCAGAAGAAATGAATAGACACTTCTCCAAAGAGGACATACAAATGGCCAATAGATAAAAAAATGTTCAACATCACTAATCATTAGAGAAATGCAAATTAAAACCACAAGAGATACCACCTCACACCTGTCAGAATGGCGCTCATTAACAAAACAACATAAGATAAGTGCTGGTGAGGATGTAGAGAAAAGGGAACCCTCCTATATTGCTTGTGGGAATGCGGACTGGTGCAGCCACTGTGGGAAACAGTATGGAGATTCCTCAAAAAAATTAGAAATGAAACTGTCCTTTGACCCAGCCATCCCACTTATAGAAATATATCCCAAGGACATCATATCACCGACTGAAAAAAAGAAATGCACCCCATGTTTATGGCAGCATTATTTACAATAGCGAAGATCTGGAAATAACCCAAGTGTCTGTCAGTGGATGAGTAGATTAAAAAGCGGTGGTACATATACACAATGGAATACTATGGGGCCATGAAAAAGAAGAAATCTTACATTTTGCAACAACATGGATGGACCTGGAAACTATTATGTTGAGTGAAATAAGCCAGGCAGAGAAAGAAAAATATCATATGACCTCACTCATTTGAGGAATCCAAGGAACAATGTGAACTGAGGAACAGAATTAAACCTGAAGGGAAGGGGGGAGGGAGCTTTTGGGAGGGGGGTAAAGGGCATGTTGAGGGGAATATGGGGGAGGGGGAATGCTTGGGGAGACATTAGAATCTATGTAATCACACACACACACACACACAAATAAATAAATAAAATTTTTTAAAGAAAGACAAAGTCTTCCTTCATTTGGATGGTGCTTTATTTCCCTGACTCCAAAGCTCTAATATAGCTCTTTATACAACTTGCTCACAGCAGGATCGGTGTCTTTGGCCACCATGGACTGAAGTTCTGCGTTTTAAATGTTGCAAACATTGGTCTAATTAAGCTTAAATATATGTGATCAGCACACACTACATATTCGGAGAGAGACTCTCTTTGACACAGACTGTGAGCAGGTGGCTTTCCTCCTGCTTAACAGAACAATCTGGAATAACATGCAGCTTTGTGATGCTCTCCTCAAGTCTGTGGCAGGAACAAAGCACTCCGATTGAGATCAGTTATAACATGGAATTCCTGGCATGCTTCCACTGCATAAGGGAACTGGAAATACAACAGCGAAGAGCCAGTGCCTCAGAGCGCAAGTGAAGAGCTGGGCTTGGGGAATTTCCTCTAGAACCATTTCCTGTGTAAGGAAGGCTGTGAATTGCTTAAAGTATAAAGTATATACAGCCAGACAAAAGGAAACGATTCTAGCACCACTGAGCAGCTGCCTGCTGCTACTGCCCATTGTCCAAAGTAGGCCTGGGAGCGAAGTGGATTTCCGTCTTGGCTGCTGGTTGACTTTTCCCCAGGATGGTCTATGAAACAAACTCAAGTATCCCATTGGGGTTGAAAATGATGTTACAATACAGATATTCCAAATAAATATGAAGATACACACTATAAATTACAGTCTGCTGTAGGAGGGGGGTTGGGCAGATGAAAAAGTACACGGAGGGCCAGTCTCTCACATGGAATAATTTATACATAAAGAAAAAAGTTAAAAATAATACATAATCAGGGAATCTGAAATCTTCCTAAATATGAAGTACAGTCACACATAAATGGTAATTTTTAAGCATTATAGCAATCATAGTAACAATGGTTCAAGAACTAGGAAAAACATACAGCCAGTGAAGAAGAGCAAAAAGAAAAAATAAAATTACTTTAAAGCTTACCCATCTAATTTCTTTACCAGTCTCTTGGCTTAAAAGTGAATCACTCCACATATAATATGCTTGTGTGCATGCACACATGCAGGTATACACACACACACACACACACACACACACACACACACACACACACAGCCTTTGCTTCCACAGCTATCACAACCTTCCACACTCCCCTCTCATCTTTATTTCCTGACTGAACCAGGCTACAGAACAGAGGGAGGGGTTGGGCTCCCATCCTTGGCCATCTTAGGAGCTGGAGAGCGCCTCTAGTAGGCTTCTTGACCTGAGGGGATGGATGGAGCCCCCACCAGGGGACCCTGACAGGTCTCAGATGAGTGTGGGGGTGAGAGAAGAGCATACCTGAACCTTAAGCTTACAAACAACGACTCAACTTGATTCGGTCTTCCCTGGTTTCATCTCGCGTTGTTCCTCCCTGCACCCAGTACTAGCTCTGGCCATTGTCTGTCATGCCTTTCAGCCTGCGCATGTTGACTACTTGGCCCTGCCAGTTCTCTGCGTGTCCAACAGTCACACTGCAGCTTCAATGGACTATCTTCTGAGGACATCCTTTGGAGTTCATTTCTTCACTTTGGTTGCCCCTTGCTTTGGCATGTGTTGGGGGGAAATGCTAGAAAGTCCCCTTGAAAACTGTTTGGCATGTCCAGCAAGAAATGTGGCAAAGTCTCTTAGTAAATGACCTTTGAAGGCCCATTAGCTCTAAACATGTATTTTAAATTATTCCTTTGTATTGTGTGTTGGCCACAATTATTTCAATATTTATTTATTTTTAACTTTTTTTTTTTTTTTTTTAGATTTTATTTATCCATTTTTAGAGAGAGAGAGAAAGAGGGGAGGAGCAAGAAGCATCAACTTCTATATGTGCCTTGACCGGGCAAGCCCAAGGTTTTGAACTGGCGACCTCAGTATTCCAGATCAATGCTTTATCCACTGCACCACCACAGGTCAGGCTATCTGAATATTTGGATATAATGAATTTAATAAGATGTAACAACATTTGTGATATGACATCATAATCACCAAGTGTTGAGTTTGCTGTATCTAAATATTTTAATTGTATTGTTTTGAAAGTGTAGATTTGGAAATTATGAATTCCTTATGGATTAACTGGTTACTCCAGTGACAGAACTGATGGCAGCGTCACAGGAGGCGATGAGTTAAAGTCAGAGAGAGCAACAGCAGCAAGTGGGCACCTTCCTCCTTAAGGCTGAGGGACAAGTGGAAGAAGTATAATTATCAAGTCACCAGAGTAAAAGGAAGGCTTTCTCAGTATGATAGGAAGCTGAATTACCATCTCATGCATCTTTCTGCAACACATCATAAATTAGTGGGATAATCTAAGAAACTTAGCGACAAACAGCAAGACATTGTTATGAAGTTTAATCCATATAATACACTTAGACTAGAAACCGCCTTTTAATTATTTGATGTTCCAGGTTACTGGTACCTTCTGAACTGGCCTATAATCCTCCTAGTTCAGCAAGAAGAAGGGGGATTTCAGAGATCAAAGCCCTGACTCTTGCCGCAAATGGCTATACAAAAAAGTAAAATAGCACTGGCTCATTGGCTCAGTGGTAGAGTGTCAGCCTGGCATGTGTATGTCCTGGGTTTGATTCCCAGTCAGGGCACACAGGAAAGGTGACCATCTGCTTCTTCACCTCACCCCCTCTTGTTTCTCTCTCTCTCTTTCTCTCTCTCTCTCTCCCTCCCTCTCCTGCAGCCATTGCTCAATGGGTTTGAGTGATTTGGCCTCAGGTGCTGAGGATGGCTCCATGGCCTCTGCCTCAAGTGCTAAAAAAAATGGCTTGGTTGCTGAGCAGTGGAGCAATGGCCCCAGATGGTCAGAGCATCGCTCCCTAGTGGGCTTGCCAGATGGATCCCGGTGGGGGTGCATGCAACAGTCTTTCTCTCTGCCTCCCCTCCTTTCACTAAAATTAAAAAAAAATTTTTTTTAAGTAAAACAATCAGCTGGCAAAGGAGATACCTTCTTGTGAGTAGATAACATTACAGTGGTAAGGTCTGGAGATGGTTTTTGAAGGTGAAAATCACACCGAGGAATTGGCTACACCATGGAACCTGCCAGTGTGGACTCTAATTCAGTAGGTTGGGCGGTAAAACCGAGGACCAGGAGCCCTGAGTAATTGTTGGAGATGTGTACTCCCTGGGACAGAACGCTGAGGAAGAAAGGGTCTCTGATTAATCTGGGCTCGCATTTTCTTTTCCAAATAAATGGAATAGAGCTCAAGAGAAGCAAAACTATCAATGTAAATATACACATAGCACTTTTCCTTGAAACTTTAATTTTCAATTACATATGTATGTGTGTCCAGGGTTGGATGTAAAAAATTCTTATTATGGTTTGTGTCAGGAAAAAAGTTGGAAAGACTGCTCCAGGGAATTCACAGAGTTCACATCAAGCAACAGGTAATCACAAGGCATTCTAAACTCTGCAGCTACCGAACACATTCAGGATTTTAAAAGGGTAAGGAAGACGGAAGGAAAGGAAAGTTAGTGGAATGTCTACGCCTGGAAATGACTGAGTTACCAAGATGCAAAGAAAGAGCAGCCAGTGGGTCGTAACCAAACTCTGACCCATAATTAGAGTGACAAGCATGTGAGCTGCCTACTGAATGGGCCAGGGAACACGGAGCTCTGACAAACAGTGGAGAAAGCCTACATTTAAAAGAGGCTTTACATTCTAACCAGCTATTATTTCCAGCCCCTGCTTGATCTCTGGACAAATTTCCTTTCTGTTGTAAATCCTCCTGCTTCCTTGAAGCTTGATAGCGATTCTTATTTATTTATTTATTTATTTATTTAGGAAAGCCAGGGGAAATTGTTTCAGTATGTTCTTTAAATTAGTTTCCTTGCAGTGTTTTCCTTGCACACATTAATTACAGCTCCCTCAGGGGGCTGAAGGACCACATAGCACACCATGGTTCTGCTCCCCAATCTCCCGTCATCAATTCAGCTTTCCAATCCTTCCTCCAACCTGGGCTCTCTATTAATCTGTAGTGAGAAGCACATGGCTGGGATTCTTTCAACGATACTATAAGAACAGAGAAGAAAATGTGATCATCAGTGCTTGAGTACACCAATCTTAAAATGAATAGTTTGTGGCCCATAAAATGAAGTAGTTAGATTAAATGACCTCTGAGGCCCCCCATTCCAAATGAAAACACTCCAAAGAGAGTTTCCTTTCATATCTGGAAGTACAGAGAAGAGATCAGTGGAACTTTGATGAGGCTATGTGATTCTCATTAGCATGACCTGGCTAGAATGCCAGAGGTTCTCAAGAATATAATACATGTCCAATAATCTACATTTGAGCTGTCACTGTACTAGACCAGGGGTCGGGAACCTATGGCTCGCGAGCCAGATGTGGCTCTTTCAATGGCTACATCTGGCTCGCAGACAAATCTTTAATAAAAAAAAATAACATTAAAAATATAAAACATTCTCATGTATTACAATCCATTCATTTTCTACCGCTCATGTTCATGGTTGCGGGTGGCTGGAGCCAATCACAGCTGTCCTTGGGACAACACCAAATTTTTATTGGATAATGCATAACATACACAGGTCATTGTATGGCTCTCACGGAATTACATTTTAAAATATGTGGTGTTCATGGCTCTCTCAGCCGAAAAGTTTCCCAACCCCTGTACTAGACCCTCGGGTATGGCAGGTAGTCTAAGAAACCATAATTACTTTTTAATTCCAAAGAGATAAAACTTTTTCAAGTGGCCACAACACAACCTTATGTTTCATTCCATGGTCACAATTACTGAGGAAGAAAAAATATGAACTAAGCACAAATAGAGTTCTAAAATCAAAATTTTCCAATTCCTGTCTTTTCAGATAAAAGCAATGGCAGATTTGAGAATCAGAGTACCTCTTTCATTGACTAGTTAAAACTCAAAGGTTTCTTAAAATAAATTAAAGAGGTAGATGAAGGAGTTTCCGAGCTAAACTACTTATTAAACAGCTCATACAAACAGGGCATCACTCATTCACAGGGTTGCCACGAGTCCGAGCCAACTCGACAACATAAACAGGACCAATGGCAGGTGTTTTATACAGGTTATCTCATTTCCTCTGCTGGTCTCTGTAAAGTAGCTGTGTCTCCTCCCGTTTTACAGATGGAGGAACTTAGGCTCAGAAAGGGAAGAAACAAGTACCAACCAGCATCAGAGCCAGATTTCTAATCCACGCAATAGTTCACCCAACTCAGGCAGCTTGAAACAATAGATAGACCTAATAGCTTGTTGAAGGTCGAATGTGTATCATAACAACATCTGTCAAATGGTTCCTTAAAATGTACCCATCTTCTCCATTTATTACTCACCCAGAGTCAAAGCCCTAGGCAGGCTCTCCTTGTGAGAGAGAACCCCTCTGCTCTCAGTGGCTGGAGCCTTCACCAGCCTGGTTCCCACAGGGAGCGGGAGTAACGAGAGAGCTGAAATCCCTGAGCCAGGGAGCAAGCCCAGCCACGTCTTCTGCCTGACACCTCCAGCTCCTTTTCACTTACATTTTTTGGCTGATAAGGTCGCATCCTCAAAGCACTAAATCTACCACCTCTAAGTAATCATCCAGAGTATTTTAAAAAATCTTCAACTCTGATTTCTCCTTTGACCTGCTGACCCATATCTACAGAGGTGTAACCTACAGACACTTCAGATTCACTATGCCCCTAAATTCCTCATCCTTCCTCATGAAGCTGCCTTTGTATCTGAAGTCATGACTTCAGTTAATGGCACTACCATTCACCGACTTCACTCTTGTCTCCTCAGTAGGCAGACTGACACATACAAAGCGGGTGCTAAATTAAAAACAAATATCTGCTGTAACCTTGCTGTTGAAAAATTGCAATAAATCCCTATTTTCCCTAACACAAGTCTTATCCCTTCCAATAATTTCTCCACATTCCTGCAAGTGTTCATTCTCTAGAGACACATTTTTGATGACATTGTTATCCTGCTTAATAATTTTCAATGGTTTCTAGTGACTCTTAGCAGTGGTTTGTAACTTGGCTTTCATGTTCATAAATGTGCTTTTATGCAAAACTGACTAAAATGTATGTTTTGCTGGGAGGAGGCCACGAGCTTTCTATCAGCACATTCCTAAAGGGCACAGTGCCCCAAAATAATAAATAAAAACAATAAAAACAACAAGCTACTGGAAATCAGTAGTGAAGGTCCAGACTCTTTTTGTGGACATCCCGAGCCCTCTGTGGTTAGTCCGTGACACTGTCTGCTCTCTCCTCTCGCTATGTATCACCTCAGACCCACTCTCAAACCACACTTCATCTTGCACTCTCTCTTATTTTCCTTCTTTGTCTTTGCATTTTCTATTCCTGGTGCCTGGGTTATTCTTTCTCCAGTTTTGATCCAGCAAATTCCGTCTTTCAAGACCTAGTTTGTGAATCACCTACAATGAAGCCCCCAGAACAACTGAGCACTCCTTCCTGGACCATCCTCTCTTCTCTATTCTAGCACTTACCACACTGCCTATAATCATGTATTTACATGACAGCCTCCTTATTCAGGGACCATTCAGTGACAGAGTCTGGACCTTAATCTAAGACTTCTCTACCACAGCTCAAAAATGTTCATCAAGTTAACAAATACTACAGCCTATGATTAGAGACAGGGGATAAAAGTGTTAGAGAATACTTTGGATTAAAAAAAGCAGTTGTGTTTTAAGTCCTGAGAGTACTTATAAAAGACCCTGGAGATAATAATAATAAATACTTTTTTTGAAAATGCTTCTTTTTTAAGGTAGTATAAGTTCTGATATTTATTTCAAAAGAGCATTATTGTGTACTATTTTGGCAATTATATATTTACTCTCAACAAAAAAGAATTTTTAATTTTGTTAGTGGACTGACTGATATCTCTGCTACACCCTATTCAACAATAGAGAAGCAAGCTATTGGTTAATGTTTTATCATAACCGGTCATTGCTACTAGTTTACTTGAGCAAAAGGCAGATATAACTATCTTTACAACTCTAACAAGAAAGAAGGGGGATTTCCCCCCTAATTATACATTATATATAGTGACAAACAATATTTTATTCTGATAAAGGCATCACATTTCACCGGTAATTCTTACGTATTTGTTTCTCTTTGATGATATTATCAGTTTCATTCTTTTAAAACAGAGGAACTGCCAGGTGAACAGAAAAACACAACAAAAAACTAAGAGAGAAACAACATATGGGTAGGGGAAATGCAATAAAGGAGAAGGGGAGGTGGGGTGAGGATAAGAAGAGGCCTAAGACTGGAGTGGGTCAGGAGCTGGGGATCTGTGTGCACAGGGACTCCCTGTGAATGAGTGAGAGATAGATCCTGTGCCCATTGCAAAGGCTGAAAGGGAGACCAGCAGAGAAGCAAAACTCAGAGTCTAAAGCAGTGGTCCCCAACCCCCGGGCCGCGGACCGGTACTGGTCCGTAGGCCATTTGATACCGGTCTGCATAGAAAGAATAAATAACTTACATTATTTCCATTTTATTTATATTTAAGTCTGAATGATATTTTATTTTTAAAAAATGACCAGATTCCCTCTGTTACATCTGTCTAAGGCTCACTCTTGACGCTTGTCTCGGTCACGTGATACATTTATCTGTCCCACCCTAAAGGCCAACCCGTGAAAATATTTTCTGACATTAAACCGGTCCGTGGCCCAAAAAAGGTTGAGGACCACTGGTCTAAAGGATATGACAACAGTATTGGGTGGAGCCCAGGTCAATAGCATTGGGGTGGGTCCAACAAAGAGATGTTCCAACAGATACAGACCAATAGTAACTGTAGAGAATGTGACATTCAGAAAAGGCTCAGAGAGTGTTGGGGCAGGAAGGAACCATGGTTCCAGTCATTTTCTGCCTATGGGAGAAAAATTGATGCTGGAAAGGTCAAGTAAAATATTCAAGGTCATAGATGTCATTGTGCTGTTCTAACTTCTGTCCTTTCTCAAATTAAATCTTTTCACTCCTTCTTTACCATATGAAGTCCAACTCTTCAGAATGGCTTCAATGCCTTGACTTTCCAAGTTTACTGTACAGTACTCCTCATCATTCATTCCTCAATTCTGCCTGGATATATCCTGTGCTTTTTCCTGCCTCTCTTCTTCTTTCTGAATGGAATGTTCATGTTCTTCTTTATGAATGGAATGCCTCTCTTCCTTCTATCCATTTAATAAAATTCTGATTTAATAGTCATTTTCAGAGTCAGGGAGCTTTAAAGGTCTACAACATTTTCTTGAATTCCCTCCCTTCCAAAAAATGCTTTTCCTTATTTTATTTTATTTTATTTTATTTTATTTTATTTTATTTTATTTTATTTTTTTGTATTTCTCTGAAGCTGGAAACGGGGAGAGACAGTCAGACAGACTCCCGCATGCGCCCCACCGGGATCCTCCCAGCACGCCCACCAGGGGGCGATGCTCTGCCCCTCCCGGGCGTCTTTCTGTTGCAACCAGAGCCATTCTAGTGCCTGGGGCAGAGGCCAAGGAGCCATCCCCAGTGCCGGGGCCATCCTTGCTCCAATGGAGCCTCGCTGCGGGAGGGGAAGAGAGAGACAGAGAGAAAGGAGACGGGGAGGGGAAGAGAGAAACAGAGAGAAAGGAGACGGGGAGGGGTGGAGAAGCAGATGGGCGCTTCTCCTGTGTGCCCTGGCTGGGAATCGAACCCAGGACTTCTGCATGCCAGGCTGACGCTCTACCACTGAGCCAACCGGCCAGGGCCTGCTTTTCCTTATTTTAAAACCACATATCACTTTATGGTATTTCTCCTATGTAAATGTCACCTTGAGTTATGACTCATAATCAGGTAGTGAACACTTGCACAAAAATTAAGCTGCCTTAATAATTTTTGTGCTCATAATAGCTCAGAATTTGTACATACTAAAGGCCTGACAGTGTTTACTCAAGGAATGAATAAATAAGTGAAACTATTAAATCTTAGCAGCCAGCACATTTCTTAGCTATTTTGTAGTCTATTTGCATTTACTTCTCTCTGTGTCATGGGGGCTCTAGAGAGTGTATAGCTTACTACGTATAAATATGTATACATATTTATACACCATTGAACACTGTGCCAGATCATACATAATCTCATTTTATTATTTACAACCACTCAGTTTGAGTAATAATCTGTATTGTATACACAGAGCAACTGAGGCTTAAAGAGGTTGAGTAATTTGCTTAAGGGTCATCCAGATATTAAATGGCATTACTAAAATGTGAAACCAGATGATTCCAAAGTCCATGATACAGCAAACAAATTATGAGCTTAGCTCTACTGTTGTGAAGTTCAACTTCACAAGAACTTTCTTTAGTTATACACACTGGCTAACAGACACATGTACATACTAATGTACAGATGTGCATGTGTGTTTGTATATTTATATGTATATTTATGTATATATAAATACACATATATTCCAATTATATCCTGAATATAATATTTTAATTAAGCACAGTCATTTGTCAAAGAAATGTCTCAGTTTTAGTTCTCTCAAAAATTATTTTATATGGATAAAAATCAGTAAATAATACCAATAATAAGATCAGATACACAGTAATGTCTCCTATTTTCATATGAATAAGTCACATAAACCACAGATATTAGAATACAAGTATAAAAAAAATCTAAGTTTTAACAAAATTTGACTCTATGCACCAACATTCAATTGTTGCCAGGTCTACAAAATTCCCACTGAACTTGATTCAAGAGCCGACTTTATAACCCAAGTTGGAGCCTACACCAAACCTAGTATTTCAAGAGTCTTTGGTAGGTAGACATGGGATCACAGTCCCTCAAAAGAGTCCAGTGATGCCTGTAGCAAATAGAAACTTCTCTTCTTCTTTCCTTTTTTTTCTAACCAAAATCTCTAATCTCTATCTCCCTTCTTTCTGGGTATTCAGTTGGATACTTCCCAGTTCCCTTGCAGTTCAGGGTAGTCTATAATTATATTCTGGCCAAGAAAAAGTGAGAGAAGGTCGTAAAAACTTTTCTGTGTGTTTCTTCATACTCTTAACCCTTCAGCCAGATAGATATCAATGTCCAAAAAATCATGGAAGCCACACAGAGTAGGATAGCCTCCACCATCCTGGATTCCTGAACGATACCAGATCTACCCTCAACTCCCATTAAACAGGAACACCTGACCACCTTGAACTGATATGAACACCTAATAAACCTCTATTGTGATGAAATCTGAGGCTTATTTGTGTAGCATCTAACATTATCCTAATATATATAGCAACCTTTAATAGACTAACTGCTCTTAGACTCAACAGTTTTTACTCCTAATATATCTAAATAGCATTTTAAGTAATTGACTTTTAGGAACAATAACCAGGTCAACCAATAATTAGATATAAACAAATTCAAGTATGCATTTAAATTAATTTCAAGCATAATTTTATGGTATTGCCAGTCTATCCTTGAGGAGTTGATAAGAATTCTGTGATCTGCCAGGGTTAATTATATTATGCCAGCCTTTTATGCCCTCTTCTGATCATGTTTGTTGCCTGCTTTTGTAGTCTTCCAATAAACCTAGTAGGAAACCATCAGATAACCCCACTCTCACAGTCCACGTCTTTTACTGTATGGGTTTTGCTGACAGAAAAGCAAAAAATAGTAACCTCTAATGCTTCCTTTTTTACTGCTGCTGTTCCTTTCTACCTGGCACCCTCTGCCTTCACCTTTCCTGTGCCTCTTCTCCTCTGCAGCCTTTGAACTTCCATTTACACACCGTTATCTGTTTCCCACATGCTGAGCTCCTGATATGCCTTGAGTCCCTCCCAGCTTTTGCTTTCAAGGTTCTAGTTTGTTTCTGGATAGGTTTTAGAGCATATCCTGTCCTTAAAGTCACCACTGTGACTTCATGGCTGAAAAGTCCCTTAAATTTTTCAGTCTCTTTCAGAATGTCCTAATGACCCTGCCTCTCCTCTCAGACAGCGGGCTGTGGCCACCCTGACCACAGCGTACTCTCGCTTCCCCCGAGACTGACTTACAGGACTAATTTGACTTTGAACTCCACTGGAAAAGGTCATTTCTTTCACCCTTGCAGTATGGGAAGGGCAAATGCTAGTTTTCTAAAGGAATGGCACAGAAAGAATATTTAAAAAGAACATAGAACATGGTTTCTCTGATGTCAACTCTTGCACACTATGAAATATTTTTACTTTAGCATCAGCAAGGCAGGGAACAAAGTGGCTGACCTATTGCCTGCTGCACCTGCCAAGTTTGGCTGACGGGCATCACTTAGAATAAATGAAGGGTACAGTGGGGCTCCTCTCTACTTAAAAAACTTAAGTCCTTGTCACAAAATCCAAAAAAGTACAGTTATGGCTGCTGTCTGAAAGTTTGCTTTAATAACTGTATTTCTAAAATGATTAAATTAGAGGTCACTATTTTACATTATAAAAGTATAATTCTTTTATAAATAAAGTTTAAAAAATGAAAGTATAATTCTCATTACAAAAGGCTCTTCAGTGTTTCCATTAAATCGGCAGCTCTAAACACATACAAAAAGTTAGCTATTGGCCCTGGCTGGTTTGCTCAGTGATAGAGCGTTGGCCTGACGTGTGGGAGTCCCGGGTTCGATTCTCGGCCAGGGCACACAGGAGAAGCGCCCATCTGCTTCTCCACCCTTCCCCATCTCCTTCCTCTCTGTCTCTCTCTTCCCCTCCCGCAGCAGAGGCTCCATTGGAGCAAAGATGGCCCGGGCAGTGGGGACGGCTCTGTGGCCTCTGCCTCGGGCGCTAGGATGGCTCTGGATGCAACAGAGCGATGCCCCAGAGGGGCAGAGCATCGCCCCCTGGTGGGCATGAGGGAGTCTGTCTGACTGCCTCCCGTTTCCAGCTTAGGAAGAATGCAAAAAAAAAAAAAAATTTAGCTATTTTACTTATTGCTCTTAGTTTGAACATCACCTTTTCAGAAACATATCTACTATCGGCTGTTTAGAGTGAGTTTCAGTGTATATATTTTATACCAATTCTGTATAAAAGTTTTGACACATACTTTAAAATTACATTTCTCATTTTCCATTACATTTCTGAGAGGACCTTTGTATTTCCCTGTAATAGTCAAATGAGGCAGAAGGCAACCAAACTAATGGACACAAAGCACTATAATCCTAAAAAAACCCATAAAGTGTCAAGACACCCATTCCCATGTGTTAAGGCAAATGAGGCACAAGAGACTGTCCCAGGCAGTTAGAGAGATGCACGTTCTGCTTTTGGTTTGCATGTAATAATTTCATTTTCAAAAATAACAATATTTATTTCCTTTGTGTGGTTTTAATAATTGTTTTAAAAATATAAACGCTATTTTAAATACACTACATAGTCTAATGGATATGTTCTTTTGACACAAAGTCACATATTTAGATAATGTCCCATACTTTGATTATACAGTATTTGAAAAAAATTTTCATGGAATTAAAAATAATAGGTCATGACCTAACAGAATGCATTCTAAGGCTTGTTCAAGAATTTCATAACAAATGTTTGCTATTGTTGTTGCATTAATTTTAATTACTTAGAATGGTACTGTTTTACTTTAAAATGTATTTGGTAGGTTTGCGTTTTAGGGGGTTAACTTATTTATAAAATATTGAATTTATTGGGGTGATATGGGTTAATAAAATTATATAAGTTTCAAGTGTACAATTCTATAATACATCAACAGTATATTGTGTGTTCATCATCTAAAACCAAGTCTCCTTCCATCACCATTCATCCCCCTTTTACTCTGTTCCACCGTCCCTATACCCTATTGCTACCCTATTGCCCTATTGTCTGAAATTATAAGGTTTTTTTTCATTGATTTTAGAGATACTGGAAGGGACAGAGAGACATCGATTTGTTGTTCTCATATGTGTCCTGACTGGTGATTGAACCTGTAACTCTGTTGTATTGGGACAATGCACTAACCAACTGAGGAAACTGACCAAAGTGAGGTTTATTTATTTATTACTTATTTATTTATTTGCTTCATTCTGTCACCTTTTTCACCCTGTCCTCCTACCTCCTCCCCTCTGACTGACAGCTGTCAGTCTGTTCTCTGTATCTATGAGTCTGTTTCTATTTTGTTTGTGAGTTTATCTTGTTCATTAGGGTCCACATATAGGTGAAACTATGTTTGTTTTTAATTCTATTTTTTTGTGAACAATATTTAAGGGATAGACCAAGAGTGTCATGATTTTTGTTGTTGTTGTTACCAGTTTATCGGAAAATGAAAACAACTACTTTCCATGAAAGGACTGCTGGAGCTCCATTTACAACTTTTAATTTGCAGTTTTTTTTAAAAGAGCTCAAAAACTTTATCTAATGCTAAACAGTATCTTAAGTGTTTTTAAAAGTACAATAACATTGTATAAATCTAATACAGTGGTACTTTGAGGTACAAACAGACCAACATACAAATTTTTTAAGATACGAGTTGCAACTCGGTTCATATTTTTGTTTGAGATCTGAGCGAATTTCTGAGATACAAGTCATGATTTGGGAAGCTGCCACTAGTTGGCGCATTGGCGCATGGGTCCAGGATCAGCAGTTTGATATACGAGTTGACTGACTTACGAGCTCAGTTACAGAAAGAATTAACTTTGTATCTCAAGGTACCACTGTATAAGCAGAGATTAAAACATTTTATATCAAATAGTACAATCTGCCATCAGAGCTCTTAGATGGAAATTTGAGATAATATAACAAATACACTTGAAATCTAAGTGCTCTTGTTTTGAAAGATGTCTTTTTGGCTATATATATATGCAGTAAACTATTTTCTTGCAGGAGTCTAAATTACTAATTTAAATAAACAGCCTTCATTAAATCTGAGAATAATTTTACTAATATTTCACTAATAATTAATATAATACTGAAAGAAACCAGAATTTGTCTGAATTTTCTAGTACTTGAGAGCACATCCATAAAGTAGATCTGAAACTACAGAAAAATGAGCAAACGAAAAGTTTGCTCCAAAGCAAAGCAAATAAAGGGAATAGTAAGAACTCAGGCAGAACTAAGGAAACAGAGAATTAATTTCAAAAGAGAAAAATCACCAAATCCAAAAATACATGATCTGAAATGATAAAAAAAACTTGACAAACTTTTAGGTAAACTGACTAAAAATAAAAGACTCAAATTACTAAATTTAGGAATGAAAGAGAAGACATTCCAATCGACTTTGCAAAAATAAAAGAGATATTAAAGAAATACTATAGCAATAGTATACCAACACATTAGATAACCTTGATAAAAAATTTTAAAGCAACTCCTAGAGAGATATATACTATTGAACTGACTTAAAAAGAAACTGAAAATCTGAATAGCCCTGTACCAAGTAAAGAAATTGAATTAGTAATCAAAAACACTCCCCACAAATAAAAAGCCCAGGACTAGATAGCTTTACTGCTAAATTTTACTATACATTTGAAGAATTATCACCAATGCTTCCAAAATATAGAAAAGGAAATACTTTTCTATATTTTGCTTTGTCTACAAAGCAAAAGTAGACAAAGCTATCACAGAAAGAGAAAACAACATACTAATATCCCATATGAATATATTCGTGAAAATCCTCACCAATTTACTATCAAAAGAAATCTAGCAGCCTATAGCAAGAATTATAACCATGATTAAGTAAAATTTATCCCAGGAATTCAAGGTTGCAAATCAATCAATGTAATATACCATATTAATAAAGGAAAAAAACAAACAAACACATGATGATCTCAACAGATGCAGAAAAGTATTTGACAAAATCCAGCACCTTTTAATAATAAAGATACTCAACAAGCTAGAAATAGAAAGGGATTTATTCAACCTGATGAAGGGCATCCAGTAATTTCTTGAGTTTCTTAAAAAAATTTTTTTTTTCAATTTTGGCCCTGAAATTTAGATGTGTGTATAATCTTCACTGGTAAACCAAGTCTGCCAAGACTTATATATGATATATAATATATATTTATATGATATATAATATATATGATATATATGATTTATGATATATAATATATATGATATATATTATATATATATTCATATTCCTTGGTTTTAGTGATTTTTTTTAACTTCAGAAAAGACTCAATATTTCAAATCACTCATGTTGAAGAGGCAGCCATTTAAGCAGTTATTTTAGGTTGAATTAGGTCTCCCCTTAAAGAGGTATTGAAATCCTAAACTAGTTTGGAGATAAAGTCTTTGCAGAGGTAATCAAATTGAAATAGTCACTAGGCTGGGCTCTAATCAAGTGTGACTGCCTTCTTACACAAGGCAGATTTCGTGGATTGTGCACAAGGGAAGAACATCATGTGCGGATGAGGGCAATAGTGGGGGTGAGGTTTCTACAAGCCAAGGAATGCTAGTTACTACCAGCAACTCACAAGAAGCAAGGAAAGAGGCATGAAACAGACTTTTCCTCTTAGCCCCAGAAAGAACCAACCCTGCTGAGCTTTAATCACACTTCTAGCCTCCAGAAGTGTGACAATTTTTTGTTGTTCAGACACTAAATGTGTGGTACTTTCTTATGGCAGCCCTGGGAACCTAATACAGAAACCCTCTGTACATATACTATTCACAAAAATTAGGGGATATTCCAAAATGAATATGAAGCTATAAAATATCCCCTAATTTTTGTGAGCAGTATATGTATCGATGGTGAAACTTATGGCAAAATAAGCAGAGGGAAATAATACTGATTTTAAAATGGGTTCAGAAATAAGGAAAGTGTCTGCCTTCGTTCTACACTGGAAAATATCAGAACGTGTACACAAAAAGGAGGTTGGCAAGCAGTTCAGGAAAAGTAATAATTGTGCCCTCACTGTTGTAGGAGAAATCCTGGGCTAGAGGTCACATCTAAACAAAGTGTGGAGGGTAGGGATATTAACAATCACATTATTTGCTTATATGCATATGGTTATTGAAAACAAATAGGGACATAAACCAGGAAAAAAGGGTGATTTCACGGAGCATCTTCATTGCCATGCACCTTTGTTGATTACCATATGCTCTTTGTTCTTTGGATGTCCGGCCAAAGAACTCCCTTCCTACTGGGAGAGTCCTCCACTGCGCAGGCTCTGGTGGGAAAGAGGCTTCACCTCTCCTTGAGAAGCCAACGGACCAGGTAACCAGAGAACTGACACATTGCCTAACTTTGCCAACCCAAGGTTCCTGATTAGAAGTTTGAAGGACTAGAAAGCGGTTGAAAGATTCAAGGACAACTGAAAAATTATATTTGGCAGAGTGTAAATCCCATCACAACCAAAAGCTAGTGCCCGTGGAGGTGGAGCCAGTAGTTGAGTGTCCTAACCAGACTATGACTATGGAGAAATGTAGGTCAAGCATCTTACTACCCTGTTAGGGAACCAGTCAAATTCCTGATTGGCATTTTTGTCCAATCAGTGAATATCCTTCCTCATTCTCTCATTCTCCCATTTAATTAGCCAGAGGCAATTTTTATTGCTTGAAAAGAAGCCTGATATGAATCACTACCTAAAATTAACTATGTAAATCCATGTGCTGAAACCAGGATCTAGTCCTACTTTCTAGAAGCAGAAATCATTTTTCTTTCTTACATATCTGAACTTCTATTTGGGCACCATTAAAAACTGTATTAGCAAGACCATATTCTGCATGGAAAATTGACCAGAAAAGCACATTTAAAAAAAACAAAACTAATTGATAAAAAATTTTAAAACTTCCTTAAGACATGTATAATGAAGTGAATTTAGATTTTGACAAAACTGTAATTATCTCCTTATAATTCAATTTTCTGGCCCTGGCTGGTTGGTTCAGTAGATAGAGCATCATCTCGCATGCGGATGTAACAGATTTGATCCCCAGTCAGAGCACACATGAGAAATGACCATCTGCTTCTTTTCCGCTTCCTCTCCTCCTTCTCTCTCTTCCCCTCCCACAGTCAGTGGCTTGATTGGTTTGAGTGTCAGCCTCAGGCACTGAGGATAGCTCAGTTGATTCGAATGTTGGCCCCAGATGGGGTTGCAGAGTGGATCCAGTTGGGGCAAATGTGGAAGTCTATCTTCCTTCCTCTCAGTTAAAAAAAAAAAAAAAAAGAAAATTCAATTTTCTTAGATACCCACTTTAAAAGTGATGCCACACAACCTGACTGGGAGAGAAACGTGTCTCTGTATTCAGTTCGTAGAAATGCGTCTGCCTCACACAGACTTGCTCATCTTGTCAAGCAAAAAAAAAAAAAAAAAATCTCTTAATCAGGTTTTGCACTCCCAGGCCTTCCAATTCTCAACATAACATACCAAACAATTCGAGAAGAGCATGTGAAGCTGGGCTCCGTGTTCAGTGTATTGCAGCATCACACAGGTGGAGACCTAGTCACGGCAGCAAAGGGTCCTAAAATCCCGACAGACCATCCCTCTTGCAATATAAACCTAAACCAAATGCCTTTCTGTTGCCACCTTTTACTTATTTATTTTTTACCTAAAAAAGAAACTAGCTACATAATTATAATTAACTGGTAACTGTAGACAAATCAATGTGACAGATTATTTTCAAGGTGATTAAAAACATTGTTTATCCCGGACTAGAACGCAGTAGGATTCGTTATGTGAACTGGCATTTTGCCTGCAGCCATATGCCATCTGTCATTTTCTTTAATGAAGTTTGCATCAATTTACAGGAAGCACCAAATGCCACATAACTGGTAGAACCATTTTATGCAAACGAATCAATATTTAATGTCACTTTTCTGTGTGTGTGTGGGGGGGGGAAGGGGGACTGATCAGGAAAAGCCATATAAGGAAAACTTTCTGAGGATCTAGTTCCTCAGGTGATGAGAGTATCAGAGTAAGTTCCTCACATGCCCCCCACCCTTTTGCTAAAGTGGAAAAGCCAATTTTCAGATTCATAAGGGTTTGCAGAAGGCTCTGAAATATCAAAACAATATTGAAAAAATATATAGGGAACTCACACATCTCAATTTCAAAAGATATAAGATAACCGAACTAACATCTCAAAATATTTTAAATGCTTTTTGAATATTCCAATGTTTTTACCCTAATTTTTCTGACCCTTGTTTTTCTTTTTAAATTAAGTTACAAGATGTTTTAAAAAGAAAGAAATTTAACCTAAAGTAATAAAGGCATCACTTCCCATATTTGAGAGACAGTAACATTTGTCTGTATTTTTCAGAGTTCTCTGTTAAATAATTAATTAATAAACTATCGAGGATTCTGGTAAAGCTGTTGTATCCCCACCCTCTTCCAATACCCTCTTCCCCAGAGGTAAACACTATCTAGAAATCAGTACATTAGTCCCTTACATGTTCACATATTTCTGCTCAGCTCCAGGATCGCCCTTGACCCTAGTCTATGCTGTATTCTCTATCTTCTTTCCTCCCTCATTGCTCTATAGATGTTTGCTTTCAATTCATGACATTTACATGGAAATTTTGTGGGGTGGAGAGTAAGCCTTCCTCTTCTCCCCATCCTCTCCACTGGCACTCTCCATCATCCCTTCCAGACATGCTCAGACACTCCCAGAATCCTTAGCCCCCAATCTGGAACTACACAGCAAAGCAATACTTCATGCCCTACTAGTCAGCAAACACAACTGCAGAAATGTAGACCGAAGAAAAACCTAAGAACAACATAGGCTCCTTTTCTCCTGCTGTTTCTTCCTACTTTCTCCAACCTCATACTTCTCAACAGAGAATGCTTTAGACTTCTTTTTTCTCAACTTCCGGCTTTAAATAATTCTCACACAGAGCAGCTTCCAGTCTCGTTTAAACTCTTTCCCCTTTCCTGAGCCCCCGCTGGCTATTCTTCAGCACCAATGAAATGTCCCTTTCAAATTGCCATGTCTAAAACCTGACTCCTCCTTCTCCCAAGCCACATCTATCTCCACCATCCTATTTTCTATTAGTAATATTTTTATACTCCAAGTTTCCTAAACTTGTTCATTTTATCTAAATTCTAGCCATCTTGTAGCTCAGGGGTTGAGAACCTATGGCTCACGAGCCAGATGTGGCTCTTTTGATGGCTGCATCTGGCTCGCAGACAAATCTTTAATAATAAAAAAATAACATTAAAAATATAAAACATTCTCATGTATTACAATCCATTCATTTCCTACCGCTCATGTTCATGGATGCAGGTGGCTGGAGCCAATCACAGCTGTCTCCGGGACAACACCAAATTTTTATTGAATAATGTGTAGCGTACACAGGTTGTTGTATGGCTCTCACAGAATTACATTTTGAAATATGTGGCGTTCATGGCTCTCTCAGCCAAAAAGGTTCCCGACCCCTGTTCTAGCTTATCTTATCCAGTTTCAGTCATTCAGTTGCCAGGTACTCAGCAGCATGTTTTAAAATGTGTTACATCCACTTATTACCTTTCCTTTTCTTTGTCATCACCCTGGTTCACATGTGTGTCACCTTATCCAGACCGGTAAGCAGGGAGTTGTGTCCCAGGAACGCTACATTCCATGGGGAATGCTCCTCCAATAAAAAGAGGTTGAATGTTGTTCAGATACTAACAAAACAACAAATACTCATTACATCCTTAAATACCCCTTTGAGACTATCAATTTCTTGCTGAAATGTAATTAGTGACAAATTAGAGCAGAAGAGGACCTAGATAATACAAACATTAATTATTTCACACTAACTCTTTACCAGGGACTTTTATAGACACTATAAACATTGGTATATTTAATCCTCATGACAACCTGGTTAATTAGTTATCATTTTCCATATTATCCAGACAAAGTAACTGAGGTCTAGAGATATTAGTTAATTTTCTTAATACCACTTTGAAGAGCCATTTAAAATTTAGTTTGGAATAAAAATGTGCATTATATGCAGTTCAGGAGTTCTACATTTAGATGTGAAAGCCCGGAGTAGAGGACATGTGTGTGGTTGCTCACAGCACAGTTCCTTACAACAGAGAGAAAAAGACGTGAAACAACTTACAAAGACAAACAGAGAATGGATAAACACATTATTCTATATACATGTGTTGTAATACTACTTAACAATTAAAAAGGATGATGTTAATTTATGTCAGCATGTCAGCATGGATATTTCACCAAAACAAATCATAGGAGGTAAACAGGTTACAGAGAGCTTTGTCAGAATACTCTTTATATGAATTTAAACATTCCAAAAATACATTATTTTTTATTATTGCATATATATGTAAATAAAGGCATAAAAATATAGATAAGAAATTGCATGCCAACTTTTGATGGCAGGTACCTATCTGGAGAAAGGGTAACAGGTTTCCAAATGGCTGCAAAGAGATAAATTTAAATCAGTAATATTACATATACATAAAATTTGATATTAATATGGAAAATGTTAATAAAATTAAACCTTGTTAGGGAGTTCATCTTTTTGCTGTAATATTTGTTATTTGATAGAACCTAATATTTTTTAATTTAAAATGTCTATTTGAGGAAATAATATTAAATCTAGTATCACTAATGAATTCCTGATGCACTAGAATTGATAAAACTATTAACACTAGGAAAAAAGAAATACATATTTAACTATTGCATATCAATAGGTTTTTTCAGCTAAAAATGGAAACAAAAATGAATGAAAATAGTCTTATATTTGATTCCATCAGTAGTATAGAAGCAAAAACATAATAAACAATATTAAAATGCATATGATAATCTGAGAATATGTGTAAGAAATATGAACATTATGGACCTAGTATTTGTGTCCTCCTATATGTTGAAGCCCCATCCCACAATGTGATAGTATTTGGTAGCGGGGCCTTTGGAAGCTAATTAGGTTTAGATGAGGCCATGAGGGTGTGGCCCAATGATTGGATTAGTGTTCTCTTAAGAAGAGTAAGAGACCAGAGCTCTTTCCCTTCCAGCTGTCATGTGAGGACACAGCAAGAAGGAGGTATTTACAACCCAGAAAGAGAGCCGTTATGAGAAACCAAAGCTGCCAACAACTTGATCTTGGGCTTCCCAGCCTTTAGATTGGTGAGAAATAAATGTCTGGTGTTTAACCTTTTGAGTAGTAAGTTTTTTTCATGCTCACTGACCACTGGGAGTAAATTCTTTCTCAAAAAATAAAATTAATACCAGTAACAGTTTTATTAACTTAAAATCATGTTTGTTTGATAACCAACTTATGGAAACAAGAAGAACATACAGTTGTCTTTTTTAAATGTTATCTTTCACATTTTTAAAATAAATTGATCGTACTCTGGTTGGTCAGGAGGCATGAGGACATACATGAATGTTTGTACTACTCAAAGGGTTAAGCAATCCAGGCTATGGTATTTGTTACAGCAGTCCAAGCTAACTAAGAAAATTAAAAGTGTAACAAAATTTACATGTCAATTGCTCTTATGAATCTTACAAATAGGATGTAGGAAACCTAATAGAAAATGTATATAGACTATAAATTTATAACAATACACAATTGAAAAAATATATAACTGGCCAGTAGACATGTACAAAAAATACAAATTGTATTACTAATAAAAGAAATACAACTTGAGCTATTTTTATTTCTACTTTATAAATTGTAACTTTGCCTTGTCAAATAAGCAAAGACAAAACAAAATACATAATACTAAAGGTAAATAAGATGTGCTAAATTCATATGCAACTACAGTATTTTGAAAAAAAAAAAAAAGAGCTTTAAAAAACTCTATGAATAATACACCCATTAGAATGGCCATTGTCAAAACAAACAGAAAATAGCAAGTGTTGGTAAGGATGTGGAAAAATCGGAATCTTTGTGCATTGTTAGTGGGAATGTAAGAAAGGCATAATTTCTGTGCAAAAACAGTATGGAAGTGCCTCAAAAAATTAAAAATAGAATTACTATATGATCCAGAAATGCCACTATTTCTGGATATATATCCTAAAAAATTAAAGCAGGAACTTGAAGAGATATTTGCATAGCTATGTTCACTAGCATTACTTACAATAGCCAAGAGCTATAAGCACTGCAAATGTGCATGGATAGATGAATGGATAAAGAAGATGTAGTATATACATATAGTAAAATATTATTAAGCCTTAAAAAAGAAGGAAATCCTGTCATATATCACAATAAAGATGAAACTTGAGGATACTATATTAAGTGAAACCAGCTAGTCACAAAAAGATAAAAACTGTATGATTCCACTCATATGGGTTAACTAAAGTAGTCAACTCAAAGAAACACAAAGTAGAATTGTGATTGCCAGGAGCTGGGGAAAGGAAAAAATTGGGAGTTGCTAGAGTACCAGTTTTGCAAGATAAAGAATTCTTGCAAATTCTTTAGGGATCAGCTGCACAACAATGTGAATATACACTACTGAAATGTACACGTAAAAATGGTTAAGATGGTAAATTTTATGTTTTACAACAATTCAAAAAAGTCTTTATGTATATCAGTGTCTTTGACAATATAATATCATATTTAGATGTATAATGTAAAGAAATAACTCTGAATCAGTGAAGGTAGTCAAAAAAAATTTTAAGCAAAGAAAAAACCAAATGTATACAAAAAAGGCTATAAGGCTCATCTTAGCTTGCTGTAAAATGACAAAGAGAAAACAACAATTTAAACATTTACTACAGGAAAATAGTTAAATAGATTATGGTATATGAATACAATAGAACAGTGGTCCCCAACCTTTTTTGGGCCATGTACCTATTTAATGTCAGAAAATATTTTCACGGACCAGCATTTAGGGTAGGACGGATAAATGTACAAAATAAAATTATGCGACCGGTATAAAAACTGTGGTATTTTTAAATATAATTGTCGAACTTACGAGACAAGCGTCAAGAGTGAGTCTTAGACGGATGTAACAGAGGGAATCTGGTTATTTTTTAAAAATAAAACATTGTTCAGACTTAAATATAAATAAAACGGAAATAATGTAAGTTATTTATTCTTTCTCTGTGGACCGGAACCAAATGGCCCACGGACGTGTAGCAGTCTGCGGCCCGGGGGTTAGGGACCACTGCAATAGAATATATTCTGCATCTATTAATTATGATATTTAAAATAATGGTAGAGGTAAAAGAAAATATCCATAATATAATATTAACTGGTTGCTCTATAAGCATGCTTTCAGTTTATTATTAGTGGGAGAAGTGAGAAGAAAGGGGATTTTAAAATAACTTCCTCAGTATATTGTTTCTCCTACTAGCACAGAACTCTTTCAATTTTTATCCTTCAAACATGTATTTCCTGTAGATTTCATTTGGCCACTAATCACAAGCCTAGCTTTTATTGTCTCCTTATAGTGTTCTTTCCTCATTATTGAACTTTAGTTTTCTATTATTACTAATCCATAACTCAATGAAACTTGTATTTAAGAGAGCAGGATCAGCAAGAGTGAATATAGAAAACTAAAACAACAAATGTTTACTGCATACCTACTATATGCAGTACATGACCAGGTATTAAATATATAAAGTAGAAGGCCTGATTGTTTTCAATCATGAAGTTTACTATCTTGTTAGGGAAGCTACGCATACACAACAGACAAGTTAAACCCCAGGCATACTTTGAGAAGAACAAGTGACTTAGAGTAAATTGCCAAGATGTAATAAAACAAGCTAGTAATCCTTTCCCCCATAGTATACTAAGTGTAAAAAGCATAATGTAATGGCGTAAAAGAAGTTAATGATTTTCTGAAATGTTTATCTGTACCCTTGGCTGTTTTGTTTACACACAAAAAAACTGAGGATAATTAAAATTCATGCCAGTTTGAAAATGTTAGGGCCAGATCAAATTAGTGAAAATCTTCCAAGAGTTTAAAAACAAAATTCCCAAAGGGATTCATTAAAATTGTACTGTCAACAAACACATGAGTTTGGAGTTTTAGCCCAGTTTGATGGCAGAAAATTTTTAAAAAATAAAAAAAAAGAAGGGAAGAGGAAGAGAGAGGAAGGAGAGGGTAGACAGAAAGGATGAGAAGAAGGAAGGAAGAAGGAAGGAGGAGGAAGAGAGGGTAAACAGGAAAGAAAGGGAAGAATAGAGAAAAGGAGGAAGGAAGGAAGGAAGGAAGGAAGGAAGGAAGGAAGGAAGGAAGGAAGGAAGGAAGGAAGGGAGGGAGGGAGGGAGGGAGGGAGGGAGGGAGGGAGGGAGGGAGGAAGGAAGGAAGAAAATCCTCTGTCTGTTAGGATTTCACTCCCATTACATCGCTCAAATTGCTGCAGTCAATCCACCCATGACCTCCATGTTGCCAAATCCAGTGGCCATTCTCAGTCCTCAGCTTATTTTACTTTTCAACAGAATCTGACACCATGATCACTCCTTCCTCAAAATACTTTCTTCACCAAGACACCACGTACTGGGTTCTCCTCCTGCATCTCTGGTTATTTCTTCTTAGCCTCTTACCTAGTTCCTGTACTTCTCCCTTAAAGGTGGAATGGCCCAGGGCTCAGACCTCCATCCTCTTTTCTATCTATATTTACTCCCTTGGCTCTCTTGGTGTTATCTGCCCTGCCTGCCAACAACTCTCAAATTCTATCTCCTACTCAGACCCATGTCCTGACTCATACATTGTACAGTTGGATGTATAATAATTTTCTCAAACTTGGGCATGTCCATACTTGAATTCTTGATCCAAATTTGAAAATCTGTTCACCCTATGGGTATTTCCATATTAGCTGGTAGCAAATTAATTATTCTAGCTGCTCAGACCAAAACACTTGGAGTCATTCTTGGCATCTTTGTTGGCTCTGCCTTCAAAATATCTTCAAAACATGAACCCCTTTTGGCCCTTTACTGCTGCCTTCCCTCATGACTGAGCCATCCACATCTCTCCTGGGTTACTGCAATAAATGCCTGCTTCTATCTTTCATGCACATCATCCTCCCCAGATAGATTAGTCTGGCTAAAAATATAATGCAGACTCATCTTTTGGAAACTTAAGTCGAATTATATCACTCATTTGCTCAAACAAGTGCAATGGCTTCCCAAATCACTTGGAGTTAAACCCAATATTTTACAAGAGTCTCCAAGTCCCTATGTAATCTTTCTACACCCACTACTCTGACCCTAAACAGAAACCTTATCTCACTAAACAGTTCCCTTGGCTTTATCCACACCATCTCCAGGGATTTCGCTCCCTGTACCTCCTTCAGGCCTTTGCTTTAGCTGATCCCTATGTCAGAAATGTTCTTTCTTGCAATTATCTGCTTAGTTCACTCTTTTACCTCCTTTGTATCCTTGCTGAAATCTTTCCTCAACAAGATCTCTCTGACCCCTTCTTTCCTATTTAATATGAAAGTATACACACTTTCTCCTTGATCTGATCTCTTTCTTTTTCTATTCATAGCTACAATTAGTTTCAGGTATGCCATCTTATCTAAATTACGTAACTACGTATGGCAATTGCTTATTGTATATCACTCCCTCCTCGCCTGCTAAAATATAAGCTTTTGGAGGACAAGAATCTTTTCCTGTTATTTTTCCACTGACATAGCCCCAATGCCTATAACAGTCCTTGGCATGTAGTAGACACTGAATAGCCATTTATTACATAAAAAAATAAAATATAGTGAGGAACATAACAACATGAGAAGGAAGAGGGTGGTCTGGGCTTTCAGTCTTGGCTATAATTCGTAGAATTGCACAGAGCTTGATTTCAGTCAGATTGCTGTATGTGGGAAAATATCCTTAGCACAAAACAATATAAAGCCATCACAGTTCACACATGCAAACTCATGCAGCAGTAATTAACACCGAAAGCAGAGAAGTAGTGCCTTTTGTTCAAAATTAAGTAGGTAAATAGCTTTTCACTCAAGAATCATGCAAAGTTCTATATGAGGGAGGATGGTTATTTAATAAAGAGACTCCCAGAGCCCTTCAGTGTTATATTGGAAAGAATTACTCATTGTTCTGCTGGAAGGGGCATTTAATTTAGGGAGATCTCATTTACTCAGAGATTGTTTTGTTATAGATGTTTTAAATTACAGTTCTTTAAAATTTCAGGGTAAAACATGGTTCAAGTATATCACACACAGCAAGCGTGGAGACTTCCAAATCAGGGTCACAATAAAACCGTTCAGGATAAGTGACTCGTGCTGACACTGTGTAATTGTGCAAATGCTTTTCTGAATCAGGATGTGTGCTTGAAATTAATTTTATTTAATTTGTTTGCATGTCACTGTTGCCACATAGTTATAGCAGAGAGACATCCCTGGTTCTTGCTGTCGGGTCAGACTACATGGAGAGATGGTAAATATTAATAATGGAGAGATAAGCAAATGACAGTTCTGGAACTACATGGAGATTTAGAGAAGAATGTGCGTATCTGACTGGAACTCCTCTCCTTTCTAGATCCAAGTGGCATGTCAGCTCTCCCCAGGGTTTGGCAAGTAGGATGCAGTGCAGACACGCCCAGTGAGCCAGCAAACGCAGCACCTCCATTTCCTGTCCCTCGCAGCGTGGGGCAGGAGGAGAGAAGGGAGCAGGCTTGGCCGATTCTGCTCACGGTGGTGAGACTAACTGCAGCATCCTTTATCAGGGCACGGTACACTGAGTGAGGAAATGCAGCTGACAACAGGAACCCATCACAGTGCACTCGGGCTCCATGCCTGACAACAGCATGTCTAGACTGAATAAATCAGAAGAAACCAACCCGTAAACAGCGGAGGGACTTATGGGTAAAGAGACCACCCACTAACTATCCCCAAGGTACTACAGCAGGAAGATTGCCATTCTCTTTTTTCATATAGGCAACTAAACGTAGCCATTTTACTAGTCTGAGGCTTACAACCCTGGTTTCTCTTCATCCTTCCTAGATGTGATTTTTGGTAAGACTTCAATCTCTTTGGGCCTCATTTTTTTTTTTTTTTTTTACATTTTAAACAGAAGAGCTAAATACAGGATTTATTTTTAATATGGGTTTCTTTTTCAGTTTGAATATTTTGTGACTTCATGAGACAAGTCAAATGGTGATTCTCAAGATGGTGTCCCTCTCCAATCATACCCATTAAACAAAACAAGAAATATATTATTTTGGCCAGTAAGTAATTATTTCTGCTGGTATTCAAGAAATGCTAACCATATGATCAGTATTAGCAGATTTTTCTACCCAATTTATTCTGTTCCACTTATTTCCCAGAAAGATATTCATTTCCCCACTATATTACTCACTACAGTGTTCTGTAACCATGTAACCCTTGGGAGTCCACTGCGGACAAGGAACCTCCAACTGTAGTGCTAGAAACACAGTACACGCCAATAAACGTGTGGCTGGGCGATGAAATCTCTGTGCACACACGTGCACGTATGCATTCAAAAGGAAATGAATTTTTGAAATACGCTTGTGTCCTGGCCATTTTGCCTGTCATTCTCGTAATGGTCCCCAAAGTGAAGTACTTCCCCTCCCTTGCCAAAATTTGAAAAACATCCACTGTGACTACTTTTTCCCAGAGAACTGAATGAACATCTCTAGGTCTGACAAATGGGCCAATACAATTCTCTGCTGGAGACCTCAGGGTAGAAATGAGAACCTGGGTTTCTTAACTTAAAGAAGGCTGCCATGCTGGCTCTAAGGAATTTCATCCCCTTTCCTTTCCTTTCCTTTCCTTTCCTTTCCTTTCCTTTCCTTTCCTTTCCTTTCCTTTCCTATCTCTATTCTTTCCTGCCCTTACCTCATTTCCTCATTTATAAATTGGGGTTCAATACCACCAAAGAAGGAGTTGCTGTAAGAAAGAAAACAACTAAAGGTCAGCAGCACGGGCAATGGCATTCATTCACGCATCATTTTAATGAAAACACACATATGTTGGAGAACCTGTGATTTCTAGGCACTGGATTGGGTGCTGGGAATAAACCATTAACAAGTTGGACAGACTATATCCCCTCACAGGACCTAGACATGAGGAAAGGCTCTAAGCAAGTCACTGCACAGGTGAAAGGTCTGATGGATGTGTGGGGTAATGTGGAAGGTGGCCCTATCCAGGATTTTGAGAAAAGGTGATCCCTTTAAAACTTAAATCAGAGCATGTTGTAGCTCATCTTCTCAACTCATCTCAATGTCTCCCTGTTACTGAGAATAAAAGTCCAAGTCCTTATAGTGACCTACAAGACTTTCTGTGACCCCCACCCCCATTCTCTCTCTGACCTCATCTTCTCTTCTTCTGCACTCCCACTAATTCAGTCCAGCTCCCTGGCGCCTGTCTGTTCCTTAAACACAGAAGTATATATTTATCCCCAGGCCTTCGCACTGCTGTTTCTTCTGTCTGAGGCAGTCTTCTCCAGACAGCCTCACCACTAGCCCTCTCACTTCATTTAAGTCTGACTCAAATGACGCCTTCCCAGTGAAGACTTCCTCCGCCACTGTGCCTAAATTCCAACATCCCCACACCCCAACAATTTATATTGTCCCTTCTGCTGCTTTTTTTCCTGCTTAGCACTTATCACTACTAACCACTATTATACAGTCTCCTCTTTATTGCCTTACTTTTCCACTAGAGGTACAAGTTTTTTAACAGTGGGGTCTTTTATTTATTCTACTCATGGTGTATCCCCAGGAACCAGAAAAGCACCTGGTATAGCTCAGGTACCCAATAAATATTTTGTGGCTGAATAATAAATGAAGAGTTTTAAAGTATCTTCCAGAAGAAGTAACCAATTGAAAATTAAGTTGAAATCCTAATTTCAACGAAATCCATGAGATGGATTTTTCCCAGCAGAGAAAATGGGAGTCAGGGGGAAGAAAGTGGGATAGAAAATAGCATCTCGCCCTGGCCGGTTGGCTCAGCGGTAGAGCGTCGGCCTAGCGTGCGGAGGACCCAGGTTCGATTCCCGGCCAGGGCACACAGGAGAAGCGCCCATTTGCTTCTCCACCCCTCCGCCGCGCTTTCCTCTCTGTCTCTCTCTTCCCCTCCCGCAGACAAGGCTCCATTGGAGCAAAGATGGCCCGGGCGCTGGGGATGGCTCTGTGGCCTCTGCCTCAGGCGCTGGAGTAGCTCTGGTCGCAACATGGCGACGCCCCGGAGGGGCAGAGCATCGCCCCCTGGTGGGCAGAGCGTCGCCCCATGGTGGGCGTGCCGGGTGGATCCCGGTCGGGCGCATGCGGGAGTCTGTCTGACTGTCTCTCCCTGTTTCCAGCTTCAGAAAAATGAAAAAAAAAAAAGAAAAAAAAAAAAGAAAATAGCATCTCAAAGGAAAAGAGCAGCCTGCACAAGTGTCAGAGGTAAGCGAAGCAAGAGCATCTGAAACCCATCAAGACTTTGGCAGAGCTGAAGCCTGAATGTCAAAGGGTTAGCAAAAGACGAAGAGGTGGGGCTGGAGAAAGCGCTGGGATCCAGTCATGCAGGGATTTGGGATCCACAAATAAATCTGCTCTTTTACCTCAGAGCAATGGAGGGTGTTTAAGAAATTTTAACCAGAGGAGTGATGTTATTTATAATTAAAAAGAGTTACCATGACTGGATTGGACAGGAGCAGGGCTGGAGGCAGGGAACCCAATTGGAAGGAAGGTGAGGAATGTTCTGTGTACCAGGGAGGCAGTGCTTGCACTCAAGAGGAGTGGAAAGAGCCTAGAGCCAAGTAGAAGGTGTCGCATAGATAATGACTTCTTGAATACCAAGTGGCATACACTGAGGGACCTAGGGGAGACCGCCTCACAATGCCTTATACAGGTTTAATGAGACGGCCCTGACCCCCAGTCCTTAGAAGCAGAGACAAGAATGAGGAAGTCAGGAATCAGGGAAGAGAATGAGGAAGTCAGGATGGGGGGGGGGGCTTCTTTAGAGCAGATTAAAGGGCAAGGGAGTAGCTCAAATGTTCCCACCTATTGACTAATCAGAATTGCTCATTCTATCCCTATTGTGCTGCTGCCTTCTGCATAGTACTGCATCAGTACTTTTGTCAGTAAAGCCACTGTGGCCTTTGCCTCCAGGCAATGGACTCTGTCCCTGCTCCATGATCCTGTTCAGGATCTCTTCAAGGAGTTGTTAATTGATTATATATATATGATGTAAATGATATATGATTAAGTTACATAATTATAAATTTTGTGTATTTCTAGGGTGAGTCATGGAGAGAATAAGTAAAACAAAGGAAAGGGCCAAAGCCAAAGGTGTTGCTTACATTTCTGGCTTGGGCAACTCGGTTTAACTGAAAGAATTTGGCAGTATAAAGACGGCCAGATTCTTTGACACTTCTCCCAATGATAAGGAGGGTTCTATGTCCCTTCCCTTAAATCTGGGCAGGGTTTGTGGTTCTTTGGCCAAGCAAATATGACAGCAATGATGCTGTACCAGACGGGAGGAGACTGGCAGCTTTCAGTTCCAGTACGTTGGACCTAAGGAGCAAAATCCCTAGACAGTAGACCCAGTTGAGCTCCCAGGCATCAGAACCAACTCCCCAGCCATGTTAGTGAGACACTGGGAGGTCAGTCCTTCAAGGCTGAGTCACACAAGCTGATACTGTGTGGAGCAGACATAAGCCTTTCCTGCACAGCCCTGGCCAAATTGCAGATTAGGAGCAAAATAGATCATTGCTATTGTTTTAAGCCAACAATTTTTAGGGTGTTTTGTTATATAGCCATAAATAACCAAAAAATTGAAAGAGAGAAAATGAGAAGAGAAACTGTCATGATTTCTTTCGTGTGGGGCCACACAGCACTAAAGCAATTGGGGTCCCCCTTATTCCTTCTTAGTGGGATGGCACAGGAAGGTAGAGTGCCCTCTAGTATGGGGTAGACTAGTACTTTGGGATAGTGTTAGAAGGTGTTAATTCTGATCCAAATTAACAAGGAAGGAGACAGAATATCTTAAATCCTTTAGAAGCATGCTTTTATTTTATTTGAACCACTAGACGGAATCCAATCCCAAATTAATATAACAAAACCAGAAGCTTGCTGTAAAAATATTTCATCAGATTCCAAAATTCAGCTTGGGGTACTACAGTATATTGGAACCCTTTAATAGATACTGTACTAAAGATAGTCTTCATTTTGTAAGTGAATAAAAGATTAAGTGAATGCCTCTACAATTGGCTAAGTTATTGGTAGATACTGTCCCTATATTAAGTTGGAGATCTATAAAGCTCCAGACCAATATCAGAGCTGCATGCCAGGGGCCAGAACATGTAAGTGACAGGTGTAGCCAGATAGGCAAGGGAAGCAAACAACTCTCTGCTTTGAACAACTTTTTTCTTGTTCTTTTTTTTAAGTTAGTTGATGATAGGTAGTTTGTTTAAAGAACTGGGAATCTGAGCTGGAGTATGGATGGAATTAAAGTCATTTTATTAGAGAAAGAGGAAACTCAGAGGGTTAAAAGGATTGAAAAACTCTGACTTCTAAAAACTGACATCAGTCTGATATGCTTACCATGAAGCCAGAAACCACCTTGATAAACCTCATGCAAGGACTCTATAAACTCAAGAATTATTTCTATTATCATCATCATTATCCTCCTCATTGAATAGGAAGAAAACACACCTTCATTGTAGACATAATGTTCAAATTATATCTGTGCCCTGGAGCTTGGAAAAGGTTAGGTATATCTTGGTTTTTATGAATCTAACTTACAATTACCCAATCGGGCTATTAATTACTAACATTTCTTAAATGTAATTACAGTCTTTTTAGGAAATGAGTTCTTGCAGATTTTTCTACCCAAAGCCATAATTGAGAACAACTCCTCTGTGATATTTAAAACATGTTAGGCTGAAGAACAGGTAAGTGGTTCAAAGGAAAGAGAAGTACTGCCATTACTAACCATGATTCACAATATGGGGACCTCTGTTTTGTGAAGAAGACAAATGAATTCCAACACCTTATCAAGAAATGTGGCCATTCTTACCCCATTTATAACATATTTAAAAGGACATTTTGGTGACCTCTCTAATGTCCTTGTTGACAAAATTGTTTCCTATATCCATTATATATGGTCTACATATTGATTTCTATTTGACTATAGTTCCAAGAACAATTTTATCTTCAGGGGTAGAATTTAAATGCTATCTTTTCTTAAGAAAATGAAGATGATGCAATTGAACATATTTCCTTTAGTGACCTGAAATAATTGCCCTAATGCTCTGATCTGTTACACTTGAGGATCTGAGTGCCTTTTTTTGTTTTTTAAGGATGATTTATTCAACTATTTTAATTTTAAATGGTTTTCCATATTTTCTTTTCATCTTTAAACCATCCAATTCAATTTCATTTTGTGGAAGTTAGCAAAAAGAAGGGATGGTTTGGAAAGGAGAGTAAATGTTATAACTCAACACCCCCATATTTGCAATCTACTTAACAAGTTCTTTTAGGGGTTCCACATTTCATAAGGTAATTATTTGGCTATTCTTAAGGTTACATAGTAGGTATTTCCACTCAGGAAATTATCTCTTATATTTGGTTGGGACATAACACATATAAAGATAAAGAGACACCTCATAAAATTAAAAAGTGAAAATTCTAAACACTGGGAAGTTAAAACGTGGAAGAAAGCTTCAGTGAGAGCATAGGGACTGAGATAGTTATGAGAACATCACGTGTTCATGCACTCACTCATCAAGTATTTACAGAGTGCCTCACATATTAAGTCCGAAGAGTATGACACAAGCCAGATGCAAGACGTAATGCTGGCAGTTCGACATGATCTCCACGCTACTGGGCTCAGGAAGAAGGAAGGCTGCCTGAGCTTGCATCTTGACCTGGCCACTTAGAAACAATGAGGCTTTCTAGGGCTTTGGATAAATGACTTGATATTTCTGTGTCTCAACTTTATCTTCTATAAACAGAGGTAAGAAGAGTACCTGCCTTTCAGAGTCATTAGGAGTTAACGCATGTAAAGCATGGCACATACAAGCACTGTACAAACGTAAGTCCGCTCCTTAGAATAACGAGGGAGGCCTGCCGGTGAAGGCAAACCTAAGCAATGGGACAGGCAGGAGATCAGAATTCCCAGGAGCGACCTTCAGTCCCTTCATTGACTTAGATGTGTAGGGCCCAGGCCCCAGCAAAAGGCTGGACAGGTTGTCCTCAGCTTAGAATCGCTAAAGAGTGTTCTCCAGTTCCCCAATTCAAGATGTGGGCCAGTGCACTGATAACATCACTCCAGATTATGTTCATTTGTTCAATTTGTTCAAGTTTAAGACAATTCCAAAGCCTGTCAGCACAGAAACGAAGTTAAAATTTGACCTGTCTTCTTACCTCCTGGTTTACCAGCCTGAATAGCCTGAGAGCTACTCCTGACCCTTCCTGAAGAGGCTGTGTGTAGGGTGCCAGACTAGGAAAGTTATGGATTACCTCATTCAATTCCCAGCAATAAACCTCTGTGGTAAAAACAGTGATTCTCATTTCATAAAGACTGAGCCCCAGGAGATGAAGTGCTCTTGTCTGTGAGATTCACCAGTCTTTGCTTTTGTCTCTGAGACCTAGAAACCCAGGCTTGTTATAGCCGAGTTCTTGAGCTTTAAGCCAATAGAGAGCTTAGAGTCACTGTGGTTGGTCAAACCCATGGGAAAAAAAAGGAGTTTATAAAGCACTCAGGATAACTGGCTCCAAAGCCTAGGGATCTACGATTCCAGCAGGAGGAGAGCAGGGAAAGCTTCCACTGACAAGGGCCTCCTATGGGTTCATATTTTCCGTTCCATTACAACATTCCCCCATTCCTGATCAAGAGCCAATGTGTGCTGCCCCCTTCCCTGCTTAGGGCAGGTCATCTAGGCCCCAGTTGAGGGTTTACTTGCAAGAACTCACACTCAGGCATTACACAGACTTGTGACAGAGGTGCTAAGGTGTGTCCATCCGTTTACCAGCCTTCCAGGACCACCCAGGCGAGGACAGGGCACTGTGACTGGAGCTGCCCGTGCTGGGCTGCACTCACTCCCAGCAACCACAGGGCACTCTAGCCCAGCAATCTGATCCCTGTTATGGTGGGAGCCGGGTTTGTTTTCTGAGGCCAAGTTCAGACACAAAATAATGCATGGCATTCCAAGGCATCAGTTGGACGGCTCCGTAAGTTCTTTTCAGTTTGTTTTGAAAAACTTCTGAATTAAGACCCAATAATTTTGGCTTCTCATCATTGGCCATTGGAGGAAGGCTGAATGAAGTTTGAGCACATAGCTATAGATTAGCTAAACATACAAACTATTTTGAACCTTGGGTAGTGCTGAGCACAGGATCTTGGGGCTCTCTCTCACTCTCCACAGGTCCGTGCACTTTAGTTATTCAGATGCAATTAGGTCGTTCATCGCCCTTAAATTCCCCAGGGATTCATTACATGGGCCTTTGATGGTTTGCCTTTCAAATAGCCATAGATTTTATATTCAAATCAGCATTCAATAATCACTCTAATTCTGCCTTTCACTCTGCCACATTCCTGTGTCCATGGAAATTGAGGATGTGCAGAGTGGGAAAACCAGGTTCTGCGATCTGTCACATGAAAAGCAGCAGAAGATAAACATGGTTTTGCAGCATGCCAGGTGACCAGAGGTTATGTCGTGAAGCCACCAGCCTGGCTTCCACATCCCTCTCCCCCAACTTGGAGTTGAGGGAAGACAAACGTGTCTTTTCTTAACGATGACAACAGGGGACTCACTTCATGACACAAAGCTTTTTTCTCTTTCCCGTCACACCACAGAGTAAATCAGTCATGTGTCATAAAGCAGAGCTGGGCATGCCACCATTTGCCGAAACCCACTGGCCCGTGTTTCACCAGCTGATATGCAGGTTGTATATTTATCAGCCCAAACAAAAACACAATGCGTGTGCCACTCTCAGGAGGACAAAAGGCAGGGGTTGGATTTTCATGAGTTTAGTGTCTACTAAGAATTTTTTAAAATCTCATGAGATGGATAAACAGACTTTGAGGCTTTGAAGGAACTTAAAAATGACCTTTAAGACTTCTATTTTTCAAAGCCAGGTACATTTAAAATTACTGTCACGATTTGATTTTCATCATCAGATTCCATGATGAAAACTAGGCTTCTGTGCTTTTAAAGCTCTACCTGCTTGAAAAGAAATAAAAATAGAAAAGTACAATGACCAATTGTCTTCTGTATCAGCTACACTCTGTCTATACCACAATTAGCCCAACAGTCCGTGATGAAAGAATAATAGAACCTCGTTCTATAGAACCATGTCCTCTAGCACTGCTGAGTCATTTCTCCATGAAATGACTAACAAAGCAGGTTTATTTCTCGTCTCTTCCCCATCAGGTTCAGCTACATTATTATAGCATTTTACCCCTATGTCCAATTCATTCTCCACTGAGTCATGGTTTTTTCTTCAATAATTTAATTGAAAAAAAAAAAGTTCATTTCGAATGTCAAATCTGTATGTGTAGATGTTATGTCTGAATTTCAAAAACGGTTCATGTCAACCTGAGTGAACCAATTTGAACATTCTCAAAGATAGGTCAAGTTAAGACTGTTTTGGAAGACTACTTTTCCAAATAATGCTCAAAGGTCATATTCATTAAGTATGTGGGTAGCATATGTTAAATTTAGATAACAAGCAACTCATTCTTTTTTTCTATGGATTTAAACATTAATCAAAATGGTTTATGAGTGAATGCAGAGAATGATACCATTCATGCACTGGTTAATTTACTCATTATTTGCTGGACATTTACTGTGTGCAAGGTTTTTATGGTATGTAATGCATGTGCACAAAGAAAAAATATGGAGCTCAGAGTCTATCTGTCAGTATAACAGGGACAAAAGTATGAGTAAGATGCCATCCACAGAAGTATGAAAGTCATTTGAGGATCAGAGCCAAGTGGCACCATCTAGACGAAGCACATAGAAAGTACCTATAAAGGGTACTTGATGAAGCTAGAGTATGACAGACAAAAAGGATAGGTACCACAACTCAAAGGACAGGTACTGGGCCAGAGATGGAGGTGAGAAAGCATGGGCTGTGTGACAGAAGTAGCCCGTCCAGGAGGGACTTTGGAATGGAAGCATAGCCTTTGAGCCTGGAAGGGCAGGTTGAACTTGACCCATGGCGGACCTTGAAAACCAAATTAAAAAAATTCTGCTAGCTAATAACAAGGGTAGATGGTGTTCTCACTTAGGCCAAACAACTGTTTGAAATATAAAAGCATTTGTCAAGCAAATTACTAAGTAAAATTAGATTTTTTTGGACAATTTTACTGTTTTGATTATTTGTTTTAATAAATATAGGCAAACTGTAAGAAACAAAGAGATTTAAAAATATACCCCAAATTACATATGTGTGAGCCATTCTCTCCTTTTGAATGATGAATCCGGCAATGGTGGAAAGGTCTCATGAGTCCCTCTTATATATCATGTGAAATAAATTGAGTATCTATTTGCCTTACTCATTCTCTTTTCCCCCTGAGCATACAACTAGTTTCCCCAGCATCCTCTGCAGTTAGGAGTGGTCATGTGACTAAGATCTGACCAATGCAATGTGAGAAAAAGTAATAAGTGCTGCTCTCTGGCTTGGCCCATTTTGTCTCCTCCCCTTTCAATGCCACAGCTGAGAAGCCATGTATTGAAGACAATAGAACATCCATCAGTCTTAGCTCCCCAATGCCTCATGATGCATATACTATCATCTCCATAACTGCCATTCAGCTTGATGTGAATAAGACATGAAATTCTATTGTAATAGGTCATTGAGATGTTAGTGTTTATTCATTTATTACATTGTTATAATATTATAATGTTATTATAAAGTAAATATAGCTTCTATTATTTACTTTAATAATGGCTGCTTTCTACATTTTAGATATCTATATCAATGACAGATACTATTTTATCAACGATACAGAATCCAGTTTCTCCAAATGTTCTCTCTTGTTGAGAAAATTTGTTTTCTGTATCAGCTATAGCAGTCAGATCTCGCTTAGTTTTCTCTCTCTCTTTCTTTCTTTCTTTCTTTCTTTCTTTCTTTCTTTCTTTCTTTCTTTCATTCATTTTTCTTTCATTTATTTTTCATCAACAAGAAGAAGGAAGAAGGACAATTGCCCCTCTGCAGCGATGGGCAGGTGTGGCTTTGGTCAAACCCCTACCAAAGCTCTGCAGGCAGCTTGGCCATCGCTTAGTGATTCCATCACTAGTGATTCTGTGGGGTTCCTACATCTTCTGGAATCTCTGAAAACTAATGGCACCTTTCCTTGAGCTTTGATCCTCCAATCCTCTCAACAGCTTTAGAAACAACTAATTTAAAAGTATGAAATCCCTACCAGCTTCAAACACCTAAAGGAGTTTTTGTTTCTTTAACGAAAGTCTAAGGATTCTTTTATGTGTGTGTGTGTGTGTGTGTGAGAGAGAGAGAGAGAGAGAGAGAGAGAGAGAGAGGGAAAGATAGGGACAGACAGGAAAGGAGAGATGAAAAGCATTGATTATTTGTTGCAGCACCTTAGTTGTTTATTGATTGCTTTCTCATATGTGCCTTGATGGGGGAGGGGGGGCTACAGCAGAGCATGTGACCCCTTGCTCAAGCCAGTGACATTGGGCTCAAGCTGGTGAGCCTTGCTCAAACCAGATGAGCCTGCACTCAAGCTGGCAACCTTGGGGTTTCGAACCTGGGTCCTCTGCATCCCAGTCTGACGCTATATCCACTGCGCCACCGCCTAGTCAGGCAGTCTAAGGATTCTATACAATCTCTTTTCAAGACAATTGATTATTGGTTGTTGCTATTCAAGTTATTTTCTCTGCCCCAGCACATATTTCTTCCAAAGCTGGCAGTAAATGGATATCAGTCAATAAAAACTCACTATTATTAAAATCTGACTGTTAACAACAACCATGAATACAGGACAGGCTTCTTGGGTATGTAGCCCGTGCTGACAGGGTCCACACATGGCTTCATGCTCTGTGGCTGTCTTCTCAAAGTTCTTGACAATTTTTGAACAAGAGGCCACATTTTCCTTTTACATCAGGTCTTGCAAATTACATAGCTGGTTCTTTTTCAACGTTAGCATTTGATCCAGAATCACAAGGGACATTTTCTAAGAAAGAAAACCAGGTGTTCTAACCATTTTTGCTTCTATAGTTCTATGTGACAACACATAAAACAGAGCCCTGCACCTAACCTTGAAATCCAGCACCACCAACATACTGCCTTTAACCACAGTGTTACTTGACCAAGCAAAGGAAACACCTTAAAAATGGGATATACAATATGTTGAAAGGAAAACAGCAATTTAAAATTTTCTGACAGTTCTTTGCATGTGTAAGAGTAAAAAAGGGCACCTTAATGCTTCTTTGTAGACGTTGTTAGCTTAGGCTCCAGACTCAAGGCTGGAGTAGGGTTTTGAGAGTTCAAGTCTTCTGTATAATAAAAATAAATAAATAAAAATTTTATTATTATATTCAATAGTAGTTATTGACATGTAACTATCTCTGGAATAGAAAATATGGGCAAGCAATGGACCCTCTCAACATGAAAGGGTTTTGAGACTTAAAAATGCTAATGACAGTGACAACATCTTAGGCAGAGAATGGCTAATGCGTTTCTAGGATCAGGGATATATTCAAATCTAATGTGTTTCTCAATCTATGTTTAGATGAGCCATATATTTCACTCTTATCTCCCTCTCCATTGCTACCAAGGTTTACCAATGCCTAACTCTAACTGCATTTATGAGTGGCCTTAGTGATGTCTTAAAGATTTGATGGAGGCCCTGGCTGGTTGGCTCAGCGGTAGAGCATCGGCCTGGCGTGCGGGGGACCCGGGTTCGATTCCCGGCCAGGGCACACAGGAGAAGCGCCCATTTGCTTCTCCACCCCCCCTTTCCTATCTGTCTCTCTCTTCCCCTCCCGCAGCCAAGGCTCCATTGGAGCAAAGATGGCCCGGGCGCTGGGGATGGCTCCTTGGCCTCTGCCCCAAGCGCTAGAGTGGCTCTGGTCACAGCAGAGTGACGCCCTGGAGGGGCAGAGCATCGATCGCCCCCTGGCGGGCAGAGCATCGCCCCCTGGTGGGCAGAGCATCACCTCTGGTGGGCGTGCCGGGTGGATCCAGGTCGGGCGCATGCGGGAGTCTGTCTGACTGTCTCTCCCCGTTTCCAGCTTCAGAAAAATACAAAAAAAAAAAAAAAAGATTTGATGGAGCAGGACCAAGGCAGAAAATGGCCAGTAGCCACGAAGGGTGAATCCGTGAGTGGGGACTGTGGACTGAGACCTTCCAGCACAATGCCAGACTTTTCAAACATCTTGGATAGATATTCATTACAACAGTGGCCCTCCCAAAGTGTATTAAATGGAAGTTTAAGCCATTTATTGGCTAGGAAGAAAAATGGTGGCCTTAAAATTGAAGAGTATTAGGCAGCAACTGGTATATACCAGTTATTTCCTAAAAAGGAATTTTCTCTGGGAGTAATGGAAATAAATAAATGGAAGAAAGCAACATGAAAGATGGAGCTAGAAGGCTGGTTCAGGGCAAAGCTATGAGGTCACCTACTGTCTAGAGACCCAAGCAGAAACAAGAATACTAACGCCTTAGAGCAACTTCCCCGTGGCTAAGATTCCCACTTAGTAGAGCTCAAGTTTTTCCATAGACACAGAACTCACTCTTCAAATATACTAGAGAAAAAAGAGAAAAAAAGAAGATTCTACTGAAAAAAAAAATCATTTACACTTCAAAGAGAATGCCACCTGGCGTATTTTCAGTTCTTTAACCAGAACAAAAGTGTCAGTTTACAAGGCCAGCTACATTTCCAGCATCAAGACTTAAATTCTACAGTGTGTGTATCCTGCATGTAACAGACTCCAGTAAAAAAGTTCTCCCTCCCAAGAATATAACATCACATCCTTGTTTCAATATGTACAAGGCAGTTATCAAAATTGCGCTCTGATTCACCATGTTTCTCCAGGAACTCAGTATTTATTCATGAGAAGAACGGAGCTTCTTAGAAAAGCATCAAGTAGGGCCACCTAAACACCACAGTGAAAAATGCACACAGTAACAAAAGTCAGATTGCTCTCAATTACATACATTGACAGCTTCCCCATCACAGAGCTCTGAAATTACAGGCAGGGGGGAAATGATTCTAGTCAAAGATAATATAGTTTGATAGATAGTACATGTATTCTTTAAAATCAAACATCTTTGATTTAACTACTCTTCAGATTTGTTCTTCTTGACAAGGTTGCATTAACATTTTAACCTAAAGCAAATTCATATTTATCCAACATACCTTCAATGTGAAAAATTGCCAACTCTCTGGATAAACATTCAGGCACGCCTTCCCATCCACATTTAGGAACCAGAATTCTTACTCATACAAGTGTATATAACAGGTACAGAAAAGCTTGCTTTTTTACTTATAATCTTTAAAAAATAAATCCAAATATATAATAATAGCGAAGATTAACAGTATTGTTCTTTAATAATACAGCTGCAAATTACAGATTAAATGTTTTTCTCCTGGATGATTTTATGTTCAGGTCAATTTAATAAATTTGAACATGTCATCTACTAAATTATGAATCACCAAGAAGACCTACTCACCCAGAAATTGTTCTGTTGTTTCAACTGCAACTTTAAAAATCATCATCTATAGCATTGAGAAGATTAAATTACCTGTTTTTTAATTTCAGCAAGCAATGAAGTGTGTCTACCTGCTTCATCCTCTGCCAACTGACAGACAAAAGGCTGAGGGAAGTGAACTTTGGATGCTATCAATTAAGGAGAGGTGGTTCATTAATCTTTACTGTCAACGCCTGAATTCTGCTCTGATGGCTCCTATGGTATGCAGTTGGTTGCTTATATTTTAAACCAAAATCCATCCAGCTAAATTCACCTTGTAGAAGGATAACAAGCTTTCCCTGGTTAACTGTGGGTTCATTTTAAAACAGCTAATAATAATTATTACTATGCAAGTGAACTATTTTGAACAGTTCTTCTCTTCATTCATTCATTTAACAGAGAGTTATTTTGTATCTATTATTTGCTAGGAATTCTATGTAAAGATTAATCAAACTGCATCAAAGAAGAGCCACTCATCATGGAACTATTTCCGGAACTTGATCTCCGTATATACCTTAAGAAAAGTCGACCTTTAAAAGAAAAATATGATGGCGGCTTTCCAGATCCTTAGAAAATGAACGTTGCAAGCACATCTTTTAGAGAACTTGCTACAAATCACTTATGAGTTTTAAGAGAAAGCAATGCCATGTAAATCCAGACCAGAACAGGGCTTACTTTATCACCACAAGTTAATTATTATTTAGTTATTCTCTCAAAGTAAGTATATATTTCTAATAAATGCTTCCAAAGAACAGAAAATGCCCGCAAATATAAACTCCTGAGTAATAATCAAGTTTACCTCTTAGTGGAAGGCTGATAGGTCATCTTTATTTTCTTTTTTTTTTTTATATATTTTTCATTGTTTCTCAAATTTTTGACTAGGACCACATCCTACCTGTACCATCAGATAAGCATAAATTTAAAATCACAATATAATCTTCAATTAAATAGAGTTGGCAAAAGAAGCCTCATTTCAATGTTAAACTGAGAGAACACACGATAATGTACTAATCACCTTCAATTTGCTTAAATTTGGTACATTTCAGGACATATTTATTATTATCTTCAGTAGTAGTACTAATTAAGTCTTAAAGTAATGAAGGATATTAAAAGACAATTTGATACAAGTATTTGTAGAAAAACATTAAATTCTAAAAAGTCAGTAATTTATGGAGTTGCTTGTGACTATTATTCCACTAGAATAACTAATGCCAACAAACTTTTGGTATTTGAATGGACACAATATCTGTCATGGTCCAAACCAATGAGGGTTCCCTGAGTTAAATTCCATTCACTTAAGCTGGTTTCACAGGTGATAGGAAAGCTGAAAACTAAGTAAGAAACACTGAGGCAACCTAGGAATGACCAAAGAGAGGGACAGGACAGAGAAGAGGTAATGCCACTGGAGCCAAGACAGCAGGGTCACATGGAGGAAGCTGTGACCTTGTCAGGTTTCTCTGCCAGAAGACAACACAGAGATGTCATTTAGGCTGAGAGGGAGGGGGAAGGAAATCCTCTGGCTCCTTCTCCCTCATGTTCTCCACTCCCCTGACGAGGCCTTGCCCTGACCAAATCCAGGGGCTCTCAGACAAGGAAGATTGGGAAAGGCAGCCCACAGAGGCTGCCCTCGGTGACGCAGCACAGAGCAGGGGAAGGGCAGGAATGGATGCCAATCCAACAGGCCCAGGACCACCGCTTCTGCCTACACTGATAGATTTGTCAAGTCAAAGACTCCACATTGTGTGACTCTGGAGTCACCATGAATTCAACATCAACCTATCAGTTAATCCGGTAGACTCTGAAGTCCTATTGATACAATATTCTCATAGGGAAATAGCAGATTTAAATGGGCAATGGTAGCACGGGCACAGAAAACCTTTTTTTTTTTTTTTTTTTTTTTTTTTTTTAGAGAGAGAGAGAGAGAGAGAGACAGTTTGGGACAGATAGAAAGAAGGGAGAGAGATAAGAAGCATCAACTCATAGTTATAGCACCTTAGTTGTTCATTGATTGCATTCTCATATGTGCCTTGACCAGGGGACTCCAGCCAAGCCAGTGACTCCTTGCTCAAGCCAGTGGCCTTGGGGTTCAAGCCAGGAACCTTGGACTTCAAGCCAGTGACCTTTGGGCTCAAGTCAGTGACAATGGGGTCATATCTATGATCCCACGGTCAAGCCGGTGATCTCACACTTAAGCTGGTGAGCCTGCATGCACTAAGGCCAGCAACCTCGGGGCTTCAAACCTGTGTCCTCAGTGTCCCCGGTCAACAATCTATCCACTGCACCACTGCCTGGTCAAGTAGAAAACCTTAACACAAATTTTTAAAAAGCAAACTTTACGTCTTAATATCCATGAACAGAAGAGGGTAACCTTCAACACCATTGCTTTCTCAGGTATATTTAGTAGCAATAAAATTGCTCCAGGTAACACATTCTTGAGGTCCTGGCACATTCTCCACTATTTATTAGTTTAGTCTTTTTACTCTGAAGACAAGGTCCCTGGGTTCAACACCCACTGTTTCTCTATAGGCAAGAAAAGTCTGTTCAGTTCACACACAATTTTCTAACATCTTGTTACAGAGAACAAAGCTTAATAGTTGAGTTTGTCTAGCTTTAAAAGACAGAATTGTTTAAGAAAAAATAAAATTAAAATCTTAAAATTCACTTGACCTGTGGTGGCACAGTGGATAAAGCATCAACCTGAAATTATGAAGTCACTTGTTCAAAACCCCGGGTGTCTGGTCAAGGCACACACAAAAAGCAACTACTATGAGTTGATGCTTCCCACTCCTCTGCCTCACTTTTTTTTTTATTATTATTTATTTATTTTCAGAGAGAGAGAAGGGGGAGGCGAAGGAAGCATCAACTCCCATATGTGCCTTGACCAGGCAAGTCCAAGGTTTCAAACCGGCGACCTAGGCATTTCCAGGTCAATGCTTTATCCACTGCGCCACCACAGGTCAGGTCCCCCTGCCTCACCTTAAAAAAAAAAAAGTCAAACAATAAAAAATCTTTAAAATCTTAAAATTCAAGTTTTATAGTAAAAAAATAACTTTTACAAATCCTTATAAAACTATTGTAGGGCTTATTTATTCTGACATTTATCCAAGACTGCCTTCCCCAAAGGGTGACCTGAGAGGCACACCAGGGGCTGTTACTCGGGAAAAGGGCTCTCTGGACAAAATGTACCTTTGCTGTGAAGATCTCTCTCCGCATTGGCTACATTAACAATCATGTCTTAACCACCAAGAGAAGGCCATATATGGCATTTAGTATTTATAAGACATATCTGACAATGAAACTTTTCAAAAGAATTTGTAGAACCGTGGAAAGAGTGTTCTCATTCATAGTTAGGAAGATGGAACACTGAGGTTAAAAAAAAATAATAAGTCATATAGACTCAGGGAATGGGATAGCATAACACCATGTGACTCAGAGTTTCCTGGCGATAAAAACCACCGAGGAACTAATTTACATGTCCAGATTCTTGGGGAGAACACAGTAAACTGTACTTGAAGCCAGTGCCCCAGGTGAGTTTAACAATGGAACTATGAGCTTGGGGTGTGAAGACAGCTTAACCAGAGTCTGCATTCTGGCTCTGCCACTTTCTAGCCGCATGATGTTGGGCAAATTTATTCAACTTTTGGAGCCTTGAATTTTTCATCCATTATATGGGGATTGCAATAGCTCCTATTTAATAGGAATTGTTGTGAAGGTAAAATGGATATAAAGCTCTTAGCAATAGTAAGTGACAAATGTTATATGCTCCACAAATGTTATTAATGTTATAATATTAACCTAGACATGTCCTTTCTTCTCCTCAGTCTAGAAACTTATGTTTCCCTAAATGATATTCTTTCTCTACTCCCAGCCCCAGCCTCTCGCCTCCTGTCCAGTATGCTTTTGCATTATTATCATCGGTCAAGCTGTATTTGCAATGCTTATGACAAAATTAAAGTTTTCAGCCAGAAACATTCAATATCAAATAGCCATGTTCACAACCCCTGTAAGAATTTATTTATTCCCCACCGCTACCTTTCTGCACCCTCCTGCACTTTATAGAGACATTATAACAGGCCTTTGTCAGCATGACTTGGGAGGAAAATGGAAGGGACAGGGCATCCAGTGCTAAATGAGCCAACAGGTATGTGCACTGGCAGAAACGTAAGTGCCACTTATGAAATGCTCCTGCCCTTCTGGTCCCATTTTTCTTCCTGAAGATGGCTGGTGAAATGTGAGGCTTATGGCAGAAGAAACGGTAAGGAAGCTGTGAGCGGTTTGCTTCTGGTTGATTGGGGCCTCAACTGAAGCCAGCTCACAGAGAGAGTGGCCGGGAACTGCTGGGTCCTGACCCCGCATGATGGAACCGTGTGGCCACTGCCTGCCTTCTGAATGAAAGGAGGGGAGGCCCTGGCCGGTTGGCTCAGTGGTAGAGCATCGGCCTGGCGTGTGGAAGTCCCGGGTTCGATTCCCGGCCAGGGCACACAGGAGAGGTGCCCATCTGCTTCTCCACCCCTCCCTCTCTCCTTCCTCTCTGTCTCTCCCCCTCTGGCAGCGAGGCTCCATTGGATCAAAAGATGGCCGGGCGCTGGGGATGGCTCCTTGGCCTCTGCCCCAGGCGCTAGAATGGCTCTGGTCGCGACAGAGCGACGCCCCGGATGGGCAGAGCATCGTCCCCCGGGGGGGCGTGCCAGATGGATCCCAGTTGGGTGCATGCAGGAGTCTGTCTGACTGCCTCCCCGTTTCCAGCTTCAGAAAAATAAAAAGAAAAAAAAAAAAGAAAAGAAAGGAAGGTGAGTCACCGTCCTTGTAGAAAGTGTGTTCGTTCTGTTCTTTGAGTCATGGTTTGGTTCTCACATGTAAACATGCAGCTCGGCTCATTCCTCAGAGTCCCCCTCTAGAATGTTATGTTGACTCTGATGCTCACTTGTACCTGCATCACCTCCAATTCTGTGCCCACAAGGAAGACTGGGCTACTGTCAGATTGAGAGCAACGACCAGCCCAAGTGGGATTCATTACTCTGGTCTCACCCTCTCTACGAAACATAACCTCTGATGTCTTGTTTCAATTTCAGAGTCTGCATTCCGTGGCTCCTACAACCACTTGGGGTCTTGATCACATAAGTGCATATGTCACAATAAACCTTGGAGTCCTGCTTGGACAGCAACAACAGAACCACTAATGTCCAGGAGAAATATTATAAAGAGGTGCCAAATGGGCTTATTCCTTCAGACGGCCATTCGGCCATTCCACGTGAAGGATGCCCTGCTCAATATTAAAACCACATGAATGAGCCCACCTTACAGAGGAAGTGTGAGTCTACCCTTATTCCTACCTTCTTTGAGGGGAAGGGGCAGAGGCTATCTGCTGAGTTTCACAGTAAGCTCTGAGCTAGCTGTCCCACGTCCTTCCCTCCTACGGGGGCTACAGGAGGCTAACCCACACCGTCGGTATTACCCGGGCTCTCTTGCCAGCTGGCTGCTGACTGGAGGCATTGAAAGGATGTCAGAGTGGGAGAGAGGGGTCAGGGTATTTCTTCAGTGTTTACGCCTGGCCCTGGGATTATATCTTAGTGGCCATGTTCCTCTATGTCTGTGTTTTTCTAGATTGGCTATCCATTATAGTTCCTTGAACAGCTTTTAAAAATCCTGATGTCCACACCAAGGATCAATTGAATTAAAATCTTTAGGGGTGAGACCCAGGCACTCGTATGTTTAAATTTCCCCTGGTGATTCCAATGAGTAGCCCAGATTCAGAGCCACTGTCCTAGGCTCTGCCGGAGGCCCTGTTCTCCACAGCTCCAGCTCTCACTAGGTTCCCGGGGGCCTTCCCCTCGTCTCTTTAGGAGTGGCTGGGAGCACAGGGGTGGGTGTTGGGGTTGGTAACAGCTTCTACAAGTTGTGAGGCTCTAGTGGCTCAGCATCTTGTCAGTTTCCTCAACTCTACTCAGACTGGCGTAACTACTTTAATTAAATCCTCTCTTTAAACCATCATTTTTATTTTTAACCTATTCCTTTAAATAAGTAAATTATATTGCCTACCATGATCCTTTGTTAAGATCCTTCATAACATAAGAGAAAAAAAAATAGTGAACTGGTAAATTGTGATAAGCATGAGATAAGCAAACAGAACAAAACAAAATTTCTAAAATGTGGATAAAGTTAGAGATGGAGACATTTCAAATTCTGCCCTTAGATACCCAAAACAGAAGCCTGGGGAGACTCTTTTTTTTTTTTTTTTTTTTCAAATAGACAAGTTAAATTAACTTTGGAGGGAGGAGCGGGAGGATGTTGTGGCTTGCAGGTTAAGAAGGCTGTAAATGTCACCTGCGGGAACTAGTCACAGCGAGGGCTCAGGCTGTGGGGTCATAGCCCTGGAGGGGAGCACTCAGCAGGAACCCTCACCTGGACTTCGCTGCCCTCTTTTCACGTGAAACAACTGCTTACCTTCCCATTTCGTCCTGCTGCTCTGAGAAGACTTGTTGAAAAGGATCAAAGGGGCCAGTGAGAGCCAGGGAGCAGAAGCACTAGCTGCAAGTAGGCGAACAGAGACAGACAGCCATCCCAGGTCACAGAGAGCAGGCTTCCCACAGAGACACAGGGCGTGGGGGCGCTGCACCACCTTCTGCACTCAGGCTGGAAAAGGGTTCTTACGGGCACGGAAATGAGCCCCTGCTTCTTGCTAACCCCCCCCCCCCACCCTGCTCCACCAAGACGGGGAGAGGAGCGAGGGTAGAATCACCTCAGGGATTACAAGGTTTTTCAAATAACAACCGTAATAATAATGCACTAATTCAATTTCTTGAAAAAATTATTTTGTATGAATTTTGTCCTTTTTCTTAAAAGTACACTTAGGAATAGGTCCTGCATTTGATGAGGATTGAAGAGATGTCCCTTTCAACTTATTCGAGGTCATATTCAGAAATGGACCAGTAATCTGTTCAGTTTAGGAGGCAATCAGCCAATTCATTACACTGTTTCACGGTCCTATCACATGTTCCCCCTCCCACTATGATGTTTTTTTCAGGAACCATATATAGCTTTAATTTTTACACTTCAACAACCTTAAATTAATGGATATGCTTACGTGTGTATTTATGCAACATACTTTTAGTATATGGCCTATAGGACTACTGTTCTTTGTTTGTCTTTGACCTTCTGGGTGATATTGGCCAAATCTTACCTCTTTATCTATAAAATGAGAACACTGGAGAGGGTCAACCCCAAGGACTCCTTTCCTGATTTAACATTCTATTAAGTTTCCTCCTATTTAGTAATTTAGAAAACTGAGATTGACTCTTATTATAAACCTCAGACTGTCATCTAAGGTCTAAAATAGACTATGCAATAGATGATATTTAGAGAGCGAACTAAGAAGTTGAGACTATGCCTTGGAGAAATAGAAGACACTGCATTTTCCAATCAGAATTGTAACCAAAGGAAAATAGGTGGCCATGAAAACAACATCTCACAATCAGAAATAAAGTTACCAATGGTTTAAAAAAAAGAAAATGCTCAAGGAAAATTACCACTCCAATGGGTTAATAGTTGCCCTAAAAGGTAAAATTTATTGAACAAGCATTTGCTTCATTCGTGCTCTGGAACAGTGACTGTGATGGGCTCTCTGGAGGTCAGATGAAGGTGGGCACTGGGATGATCACAATAATTCCAACAACAACCAGAGCTGGCATTTAGTGAGCACATATGCACACAGCACTGTTGTAAGCACTTTATATAAATTAAATCATTTCTAAAGATGATTTAGAAAGTCATTATCTTTTTTTATATACACAGCAATAATTACAGTCATAATAATAATAATTGGTGTTATTATTATTTACAGAGTACTTATAATTTGCTAGGCACTGAAACCCTTTTAGATAGCACAACATAAAACTAATAATTATTGGTTACTGTTTAATTTCATTGACCTTTCTTGAATATTTTTTTAAATTGGGACTTAATTTTCTGTCTTGTTTCCTCTAAATCAGAACTTTCACTTTTCTCATTTAATCTTCACACTCCTTTGAAGTGGATAATATTATTATCAGCATTTCACAGAGAAAGCCTCTGAGTGTCAGAATGGGTTTAAGGCCATATTTAAAGTCTCACGGTTATTGAGTAGGACAGTGGGATTTCTACCCACTCTTCTGTCCTCACAGCGCTGCTGCCATCCCCCTCCCCAAAGTAATACTGTAAATCCCCAATGGTAATGATTCGCATAGACATGCAGACCCGTGGGTTCATGAACAGCACTGACAGTGCACCTGTGTAGTTAGAAAATGGCATCCTAGGGTTTGGATGTCAAGGGGGGATTCATTAGATCTCAGATCCCCTGAATTCCTTTAACTTTCTAAGATCCTAAGGCTTATGCACCTTCTCATAGAACCACGCCCATAATCTGGAACCAGACTGCATTCCTTCCATTTCCTTTCCCATAGGAATTACTGACATGTTTGCATCATCTTAAGAACCCCCTGCACAGTGGTGGTCAGGGAAAAGAACAACCCAAGAAATTCTGCTGGCCAACAGCCTGGCCGGTCCCTGCCAGCTTGCCTCCCTTTGTTAAGAACTTCACGGGGACCCCGATTGGAAAAACCACCTTTCCCTGTGGCACCCTTTGTGCATGTTTATGTCCTGGTTGTATGTGCCATATCTCTAAGTCCCCGGTAAAAGGAATAAAAATGTATCACACGATGGCCATTCTAACAAATATCCTCCAAGTGAGGCTATTATATACAACATTTCCCCACAGAGGTACACATTGTTAATTATTATCATTTCATTGATTTACCTTATGTGAAAATTCCTTGAAATTAGTACTTAATTGTCTAACTGCTTCCTTTTCTCTGAATCAAAACTTTGCTTTACATATTAATTACCTATTAACTTTGTGGCTTATAATTCAGGGCTTTATAAAGTAAGACTCTTTATAATTTGTGATATATGTACGTGCTAAGGCAGTGTTTCATAGCCACATCTTAGTAGAAATTCAACTATACAAATTTCCCGAGACAGCGTCTAAAGAAGCGTGCTTTGAGAGTTAGTGGGCACCAATGGTGGGTTGCTTTAAAATGCAGCACATAAGGAAGCTGAAGAACATTTCTCTGTGCACATCAGTCCAATTCCAGCGGAGGAGTACTTTGTGGTTCACCAGCTCAGCCCGTCCAATGAGTGACCAGAGCATGGGAGTGTGGGAAGAAGTTTCCAGAGAGACTTTGTGAAAGGCAGAAGATGTAAATGTGAGCATTCTTACCAGGGGTGCATGTGAAGAATTTGGAATCAAGAATGAAAAGAGCCTGCATGGAGGACAGTGAGATGGCCAGCCTTGCAGAATAAAGACAGAGACTGGGGTGGCGGTTTATAGCATTTGTAAGAAAAATGTCAGAACGAGCAAAGATGGCCAACTGAATGGATCTTGAATGAGGAAGATTTGGAGTGATGAGTTTTGGAGAACACTTTCTGAAAGAGAAATCTGCCTACACTTAGTTCATTCTGAATTAGAAGGATTAAAATTCAAATAAATACATATTCTTCTTATGTAACTGGCTTTACATAACAGTGACAATCTAGCTGAGGTAAAGCATATGACATTATATAATGTGAAGGACAGACTGAGATGATGGAGAAAATATAAAAAACACTTCACAGTTGAAAGGTGGTGTTATTTAAATACTGTCATCAGTATAATTACAGTGGTGATGGTGGTGGCAACGATCCCAAATCAATTGTGTTCACTTCAGTGTGGCCCTCAGAACCACAGCCTGGGCAACACTGGAAGCTTATTTGATGCAGAAACTCAGTCCCTGCTCCCAAATTGCTGAATTTTAATCTTATTTTCACAAAATTGCTGGGTTACTCATGTCTATATTAAAGATTGAGAAGCACTGTACTTGTGCAGCCAGAAATCAAATTTGGAAAAATAGTCTATAAATCTAAATTGCTATTTAACAGGTGGATTATCTAGTTTTTCACACTTTTATTTTATGGTTGTAATAGGATAGAAAAACAAGAAACAACTCCATTTTTACAGTAGGTACAAATTCAACCGGACATGGCTTGTGTATTTGGAATTCTACTTAAATGTACAGAAGGCCTTTCAAACTTAATTTCTCTCTTCCTCTACCTTTTCTGAAGGCCAGCCCTTGTTCACTAAACCTTTATCTGAGACAAGTATAGGTATATCTCACAATGTCTAGACTTTGTGCAAAATTTTACCAAATCATATAATTAAGCTCTATTGAATTTTGTGCATATTTATTTTAATTAAATTGTATTTAACTGCCACCAGACAGCATTACTAGGCAAAAATCCAAATTAAATTTGATCACAGGCTACTTGATTAGCTTGTGGGATCTATTTACACAGAGAGAGTAAGAAGTATAGACAAGGGAGAAAGTCCAAGCATCTTCAATAAAACTAAGTATGTTTACTGTGAATAAACAGATCTTAGTAACCTTAACAGAAAACCATATAGAGTGCAATGAGATCTTTATATCTGTCCTTAAATCTTTCTTAAAAAACAAGGTTCACTTTAAGGCTTAGAATTAATTACATTTTTAAAATGTTAAAGATTCCCTGAACAACGTAATTGCTTAGACATACTATATTTTTTATTTACATGTTATCTGTTACACTACTTAATATTTTAAATGACCAAAACTAATCTAGTCACTGGACTCTAAAGGAAATACCATAAAGAGATAACATCTCTAAAAATATTTTCATATTCTTACACAGGAATTTACTCTCTTTTCAAGCTATCAGGGATAAATTAAAGCTTGTAATAGATATAAAGATACTAATATAACAGTCTTACAAGACGCCATTGTGTGCCCGTCAAACCAAGAGATAAGAATTGAACTGTGCCTTATTTAAAAAACTCATTAGGATCACTACAAAACTGACTTTTTCCTCAGCTGACTCATGGTAGCTAAGAATGAAAGGCTGTGCTGTTTCATTGGAATATTAAATTTAATACTGTTTAGAAAGGTTTGGTGAAAATCATGACACTATTTATTCATGAAATAATAGAGTATTTACCATGAGATAATGTGGCTTAATTTAATCTTCAAGAGCCCTTATCTGCAGTGGCCCCTTTTATGGCCTTAGACAAGGTCCTAACAATGTGTTCACATGGTCCTATATATTTTTTTGAATTAGCAAAAATGAGACATAGTTATGGTTACATCCTAGCTAATAAAGATAATTAGTGTTAAAAGTATTTAAGATTAGTTTCTGCACAGGAAAATTTGAAATATCCAAATATCTTACAGCTCATCATAAAAAATGTCTGAAAAAGTTTTTCCATGTTTGACCACAATTTTAACAATGAACATGACTATCAATAGTGTTATAAAATAAAGGAAAACTTTCCCCAACTATTAATATTTTTTAATTCCATCAACTTAGAGAAAGAATGATTTTAAATACCCTCTTCCTAACTGATTTTATATTTGTAAGTTTTCTTTCTCTCAGAAACGATCCACCACAAAAATAGAAATGTTTACTGTTAAGTAACAATTTAAGTTTTTAAAAATAACTTTTGTAGTATGAAATATAATCTATTTCATCTCCGCTGTATCAAGTGAATGAGCCCAAATTGTGGCACAATAATAAATTTTAAAATGTCCTAAAATAAAAGTGGGCAGCCAGTTCAACCATACTTAGTAAGATGCTACATGTATTAAGTCTAGGTCAGTCAATCACTGGTAGTCAGTGAGTCTTTGGTTAAGTATACTAATATAGTGATATAAAAGCTGTTAACATATACTATATCATTAACTAGGCTTAGGGATCAACATTTTTTATAAATCAAATTCAAGAATAGGTATTCGGTAGCAATCATTATTACCTTTCTCACAGCAATTTCTAATTTTAGTAATTATGAACTATGCTGTGCTTTCTATATAAAAGATAATCCGACTTATCTGACCACAGCTTTCTCCTAGTGGAGGCAGAGTTGCTGGAAAGCCACCCACACTCTGATTGGTACCTCTTTGCACTCAGAGACAAAAGCCAGGGTGATGATGAGGGTTAAAGTGTCCTTCTGGGGTCATGGAGTAGATTAAAACCAAATGGCCTCCAGGAGTATTAAGCCCCTAATTATGACCTCATTACTCTAGGATTCCAACCAAATGAATAAACTGCCCACCTGGCTCAAGAGATATAGAATGCACACAAATCTAACTAAAATACACTCTGAGGGATACGTGGGGTCCATTTAATTAGTTATGCTTAACGGTTCCTTTCATGTTTGTCTCAATACTTATTAAATCCTTGTCATTTCTCCCATTTGCAACACCAAAAAATGAAATGAAATGAAATAAATTGCTTGTGTACATTGCTCCTTATGGATGTGTGATAAATCTAACAAATACTTGCCCACCACCATAGTGCTTCCAAGCAAGAGCACTTCTCAGACCCTCTCCACATGTGAGCCATGGTAATTCCATCAGTACGCCATGCTCATTTCTTAAACTTGGCCTATGTAAGACCAAGGTGGCTTCCCAACCTTAGCATTGTGGATGCTAAGCAATGACAGCAAATTTCCTCACCAAGTTTGTCTCCAGGTAAATGAGAATGATTTCCCTCGGCTCCCCTAGTCATATGTCCTAGATCAGATTGACACTTGGGGGTGCGTCACAGGTCTGGTGACACAACACTGAGCTATGACCCCGAGCTGGCACTCACAGAGTGTGTGAGACCTGCCACAGAGCTATCTCTAGGACATGTTTCCATATCAGATGTTACCATGGGCTCCTCAAGGTAAGAATGCTACTTGGGCTTGCAAATACACAAAGGTGACAAAGCTATATGCTCCCCTTCTGTCCTCTACCAAACGTCTTGTCATGTCTCCACTCTGACCTTTTGTTCTCTCCTGTGCTTGTTGCAGACTTTGTTTTCTACCCCCTATGTCCTACCACATCACTAATGATGCCAGTCTTTCTAGGGTCACCAGTGACCCTAAAATCCAAATGCCATCAGGGTCTTCTCAGTGCCCACATATCTTTTTCTCCAAAGATGATCCCTTTCTTTATGTCTACATAACAATTACTGCGTGTTACCTTTTAATTATGTTTATCTTCTAATGCATGATCCTCAAGCTATCTTAAGTAAAGGCAATTTTTTTTTCACATTTGTCTCAGTATCCCTAAGACAACCTCATATTTCACATGTGAAACATGAATGAACTGTCTGTTGATTCAACCCCAGAATAGTTTGTCCAAGGATGAAATTTTGTCCCTCCATAGAAATCATCTACCAAAAACTCTCAACTTTAATAAGCTGACCTGTTAATGGGATGAGGGGAGAGTAAACAGAATTTGATAAAATCATCCTGAAGTTCTTCAAACTGTCCTCCTATTCCATTGTAATTGTTTCGTGCTGGGGACCAGAGTTCATTAGCAACTGAACTCATTTTTTCTACCCAAGGGGAAGATAAATCTATTACATCGTGTCCAACCTCCAGTGTAGGTGGCTCTCCAATAAGAATGAAATAAAAACGTGCAAAAAGTTCCAAAACTAAAAAAGCCACTTGCATAGTTAAAAAAAAAACATAAATAAAATGAGCCATTCATTTTAACTCTTTTTCTCAATGACAAGTTAGTTTTGTATATATTTCTGCAGCTCCCCAAAACACAGTCATTTCTCTTCCTAGAAAGAGACTTCTGTTTTTTAAATTAAATGTGAGACCTCATTTTCCAACAGCATAAGGCACTGCATGTCATAACATGGTCCTTCACTCAGAGTTGTATCATCATTGCTACTGAGAACATGTAAGAAGTTGCAAAATCTGGCCTAAACTCTTTTCTATCCCCAGCTACTCCTCCCTTCCTAAAATACTGTCATCTTTCTTATGAATCATAATAGCTTTGAACTGCTTGATCACTTCCTATGTTGAGGCCCCTTGCATGTGAACACCTTCAGGATTGAAAATCTGCCAGTCCATTGTCTTCCATCCTGATTACACCTCTTTAAATCCATAGGCCTAATTCCACATCAGATACACTCTTCTGTGTCTAGTAATCTCTCCTGTATTTTGGATTATTTAGAGGTTTCAGAAGCATCAAAGACCAGAATACTCTAAAATCCACCCATCAGTTTGGGGTGCCCCAGAATATCTTATCTCTGCTTCATCAGGAAGAGGACTAAATAGCTCTAAAAACGGCATTAAGGTGCTGATTAAACATCTAGTTAACACATCTTTGATACAACAGTGGCTAACAAAACTCAAATATTTAATGCTGGCTGCATGCAGAATCTTTTTTCACCTGAAGGATGTCTACAGATATACATTTCCTCTTTAGTTAAACTTGTGAAGTTCTGATAGGGCCTGAGAGAGAATGAGGAAGTTGGCCCGGTGCCAAGCTAACTGATTTGCATTTTTTTCAAACTCCATTTGTATATTTTCAGGAACGTTCTTCAGAATGGTTCCTACTTTATTAGGCCGGGGTTTAGAATTGTCATAGAACTTCAAATCATCTTTACACTGCTGACAAGAGATCTTGATCTTTTATTTTCTCCTGTAACTAATGCAAAAACAGAATTGCAATGCCTAGAAATGTCCTGTACTTTCAAATCATGGCTCTGCTTCCCACGGCTCTTTTGGATCATATGTTAGTGATATTTCAGTCAGTCCCTGTGTTCTCAAGAGACCTAGATTTTTAAGATCCAATACAGAAGTATATATAATTCTTGGTAGATTTTGAGTTGGGATTTTGAAGCACTAGATCTCTTTAGGAGCAAAAAAAAAAAAAGATTCCTTTTCTATGATTTTCCTGCCTCTAGCTCTGATGTAATACAAATGCCAGAGTCAAGGTCAAGAGCCTGTTTTGAATGGCAGTGGGACTTTATGCTGCTGCCACTGTCCCTTGCTTTTAGTTGTGAGTTCCTACTAGTCAAAAGAAGGCTTGAGCAAGAATACCCAACAGTGCTGGTGGGCCCACGCTCCGATCCTCACTGCTTCAAGGCAGCCCAGCGTGCCACAGTCGCTGCAACCTCTCAACCCATTTCATTCAAGGATGTCAACTTATTCAGTAGATAATAGTTTGTCACTCTAGTGGTAAAATAATAATGAAGTCATGAGTAAGAAGAATAAATTTAAAGGAGTAAAATGTAGGTGACAAGAATGATTAGCTGGGAGGAAACAGACAGGAAGAGGCTGAATCTAGGTAAAAGGGGAATCAGAAAAAGTAAAGAGAATACTCTACGTCATCAATTCAAAGATGCCAGTATCAGAACATCTGAAAATCTCTGTCACTGAACGCTGAAAATAGGCTGGAATTTTGCAGTTCTACAAAAGTGACCAGAGCTTCTAACTGTGGTGAAGAGGCCTGACCAGGTCACAATTGGCAAATGCATTAATTTCCAGGTAAGGGTTGCTCAACTTACATGTTGGGAACGATTCTGAGGCTTTGCCTTAGTGCAGGGGTCTCCAAACTATGGCCTGCGGGCCACATGCGGCCCCCTGAGGCCATTTATCCGGCCCCCACTGCACTTCTGGAAGGGGCACCTCTTTCATTGGTGGTCAGTGAGAGGATACATTCTGTGCTCCTGGAATACTGTATGTGGTGGTGCCTCAAAGCGCAGAGTCACTCATGTACAGTACTACTTCCGGTGACAGTGACGCAGGACGCACACGTCACGGCTCCGGAAGCACGTCATATCACTTGTTACGGCTAGCAGTGACAAATATGGAACCGGACATTGACCATCTCATTAGCCAAAAGCAGGCCCATAGTTCTCATTGAAAAACTGGTCAGTTTGTTGATTTAAATTCACTTGTTCTTTATTTTAAATATTGTATTTCTTCCCGTTTTGTTTTTTTACTTTAAAGTAAGATATGTGCAGTGTGCATAGGGATTTGTTCATAGTTTTGGGGTTTTTTTTTCCGGCCCTCCAATGGTCTGAGGGACAGTAAACTAGCTCCCTGTATAAAAATTTTGGGGACCCTTGCCTTAGTGCATAGTGTTGGTCAAATAAGTTTGTAAATATGATGTATATGTTTGCTCACTTATAGTTTGCATTGGATGTGGGGGGACAGGCTATAAGCAGGCAGGATCCCTATAGCCTAAGGCTTAGTTTTAAGCCTTCCCCACCCTTTTTGATGTAGGGTGGTGCCCTCTCATGAGGAATCCCATTATGCCTTAGATAAGTGACTTTGTATTAGAGACTTCCTTGTTTGTATATTGGATTAAAGGTTTTGATTTCTACACTATAAAATGGGGCAGACCAGGAACTTGTTCTCTCTTGGTTCCTGAGATTAACATTAGAGAGCAGAGTAGAGAAGGAGAGCAGAGAAAGGCCACATGGAGAAGAGGAGAGGCTCTGCACAAGATGGTGGATTGCTGAAGGAGAAGCCAGTTTGTGCAGAGAGAAGGGGATGGGGAACAGAGGTGAATGAGACTGGTGAGGTACAAACCTTTGATTCAAGGAAAACTCAGTAAGTCAGTGGCTTTGGGAGCCCTGAATGGAAAGGTAAGTGTTTTCCCACTGTGTGTATTTCTTGCCCACTGGGTGCAAGCTAGGATTAAAGCTAATGGCCCACCAGTTCTTGGCTCCATTGTTTCATTACAGTCTGTCTAAATCAAATGCAAACATGCATGGGCCAGGTGGCTGTGATGTTGGCCATGGATACTGGCTTTACACATAGCCAGTTCTGAGAAGAGAAGGGCTGAAGTTGAGGTGTGATGTGTGTCTAGGCGTGAAGAGGGGCTAAGATTTCTACCAATTTGCCATCCTTATAATGCAGGCTGTGCTGATGAGATGGTGGACCTTCCGTTAGATGATTCTCCACAGGGTTGAAGAGTTTGATTTGCTTTTGGTCAAAAAGTCTGGTTATATAATCTACTCACAGAGTTAATAAACATTATTTTAAAGGGGGAGGGGGTTTCAGCTTCCCTAGAATTGTCACTAAAGGGACAGTTTTTTCTCCTGTTTCACTCTCTCCATTGTTTAGACTCAGAAGATGCCTTAAGATAAGGTGACCAACCATCCTCCTTTAGGGAGGACAGTCCTTCTTTTGTAAGTTCCATCCTCCCTCTAAAAGTGTCCTCCTACATGTCCTCCTTTTTTATATTGGAAAACTAATCTGTAAATGTCCGTATTCAATTGATGCAGTCGATCCATTGCATGTTATGTGACGTATTTGTATCTAAATGCATACTTTTTTTCTTACAATTATTATTAAAATTAATAGGCATGTAAGCATAATTACAATATAAAATATTACAAATGTTTTTTATTATGCATTTATCATATTATAATGTGTAAGGCATTTTCTGCCAAGGAAGAAAGAAGGACGTAGCCACCAAGTGTGGACAAGCAAAAGCTTTATTTAGAGCGCTCCCGGGCGAGGTTCACTGGTCTGCAAGACGGGGTCAGGGAAGTCGCTCAGCTTCTCCCGCCAGGGGTAATTTATAGCGTTGGTAGGGTAGTGGTAGGGTGATAGGTCGTGGTGAAATTTCATTGCACAGTTGTTTTTTCAAAGAGCTCCTGGGCCATTTCTTTTGGCGGTCGTGGGTGTGGGTGGTTTCAGCCAAGGTCCCCGGACCTGGTTCTCCATGTGACTTTCCCCCATTGCCAACCAACCTCACATAGTGTACTATTGTTGCAATGAATAAAATGTTTCCTTTACTTATGATATTGTTTTCTTCAATTTATTTTTGTCCCCCTTTTCATTGTAAAAAAGTTGGTCACCTTACTTAAGAAGATCTAAAAGGAGAAAAATGCCAGTTGTTCCTATAGGGTAACTAGAGAGAAAGATAGAATTAATGGCCCACCAGTTCTTGGCTCCGTTATTTCATTACTGTCTGTCCAAATCAAATGCGAACCTGCATGGCCCAGGCGGTATAAGTAGGATAGCATATTCAAGAATATATGTGAGCAAGCGTGCTTGAGAGTGCATGTATAAATTCTTCATCCAAGCCCTAGGAAGTCCATTAAGTGAAATGAAAAGAAAAAGCTAAATAATAAACCATAAAAGAGCATTGTTTAAACATTAGTAGCCTTATTAAAATATCCATCAATTTTAATTTCACTCCAGTTAGAGAAGGCAAAAAGTATACCTAATGGGATAAAAAAAAATACTTCTCATCAGAAATTATCAAATCATTTGTTTAAATACCATTTCTCCACATTTACCTCCCCATCTTCTTGCACAAGAATAATGTTCCCTGAGAACAGAATTTAGTAACAAATGCTTCAGGAGAGCCATGGAGCCCCTAGAGCTCATTAATCCTGTGATTTTCTGCGAGCTACTGGCCTGAGATAGTTGGAGTTTATGTTAAAACCAAACTGAATTTCAAAGCAAAGGGCTCTGAGGTGGCAACTAGTTCATTAAGTCAGAGTGTAATTTAGTGACAGAAGAATTGTTTTAAATGCACAATCTAAAACTATTTAAATTTGAAATCTATTTGAAACTATTTGAAATTTGAAATCTGGATATGCAATCTACCGATAAAACTAATGAACAAAAATTTTTAAAAAGCAAGGACTGTCATCTTACCGAGAAATGCTAATCAACCTGCCTTTTGAAGTGTGCCTCATTTGCATCACAAGCATTGTTATGAAAATTCAACATTATGATTCTGTGTATTGCATTGTACTGCTCTGTTGAACATCAAAAAAAAATCAGGCAACTCTTCCTCAAAGTGCAAAAGAATGAAATAAAAATTATGATCAAAGATAACTCCAATTCCTTATTAATTTTATCTTAATTTTACTCCTGGGATAAGAAGCCTTCTTTATAAGTTTTCTTTCCTACAACAAATATCTTAGCAAGCTTATGGTCTGTAAATATATTCCCAATGTAATACATGTATAAATACACATCAGTCAAATTTGCATAGCCTCTACCATAAATATGGCAGCACATTCACAAACTCATTAGACTTCATTGTGAGAAAAACTCATTATACTCCTATTAAGACATGCGAATTAACTTTTTAAAATTAATGGTTCAAAAGTAGTTTCACTATTTTTTAAGTAACCAGTAACAATAGACTCACAAGTGCTTTATTTTGTATTTTTCATTTGTCTAAAAATAAAAAGTATATATATAGTTACTTCTTTTAGCAATATTTCTGGTAAAAAAATATAAATAGATCTTGACTAAAGCATTTGTGGTTACACACCAGTTTCTTTATTTCTATAAATTTAATGCATTATTTTTCTAAAAATTGGAATAAGAAAATCAAACATGGAACATTTAATTTTGTTGTTAATTATTTTAGCTAAGAATATACCAAATGGTAATGAACATCTTATAACTGAAATTAAATTTAATTAATAATTTAAATGCTGAAAATTACATGTAGAAAAGTGATGTGCAAATTTCTACCAAAAATATAAAATCTATCTCATAAAATATGAATTTAGCATAAAAATGTTGACATTTTAAGACCATTTTTTCCTTAAATTGATTTTCTTGTGAAATACTTGTATGTTTGTAATGAGAAGTCTCATGATATTACATCATATTTTTGATCACATCAAAAATATTTTATGGCACATTATAGATGAAATAAATATCAGCCATAGAACATTTACATATATTTAAGAAAAAATACCCAGCCTGGACAGTTGGTTCAGAGGTAGAGAGGCAGCCCAGATTATGGATGTCCTGGGTTTGATTCCTGGTCAGTGCACACAGGAGAAGCGACCATCTGCTTCTCCACCCCTCCCCTTTCTTTCTCTCTCTCCCTCTCCTCCCCACCCACAGCCATGGCTCAGTTGGTATGAGCACATCGGCTGTCAGTGCTGAGGATGGCTCAGGCACTAAGAATAGCTCTGTTGTGAGCATGGCCTCAGATGGGCAGAGCATTGGCCCCAGAAGTGGTTTTCTGGGTGGATCCTTGTTGAGGCACATGCAAGAGTCTGTTCCTCTATCTCCCCTTCTCTCATGAAGAAAATGAAGAAAATAAAAAGAAAAAAATACCCAAGTGTAACACTTAGACTCAGAAAAACAAAACTTGTTTCAGTGATAACCACTGCTGTGAAATTCTCAGCTTCCTCATTCAATTACTTTGGTGCCAGGAATCTGTTATTATTATTCCTGAAAAAGAATATTTGGGGGGAAGAAACATTTTTAATAGACAAAAAGTCAACCAGATCTTACTGATTGTAACTCATTTCCACAGCAAACCTCTGTAACTTCTCTGACAGCTCAAATTAAATTCTGCTGGGGCAAGGTAGGGACACTCCTTTCAGCTGAAGCAATGCTGTGCTTTTTATTCCTGCTGAGTCAATAGCCTCAAGTCAAACTACTTGCCCTGACTAATGATCAAACATACCCAGGAATTCTGTACAAGAAATGCATTCTTCTCCCCTTTGAAGTGCATGGCTGGGAGAGTAATTGGGTTTGCCGGAGCTTTTCCTTAGAACTGCAAAAGACATTTCTTGGCTAAGCATATAATCAAGCTACAGATTTTCTTTTTTATTAAATATTTTCTGGTTAGAGGGTGGACACTGAATAAACAGGCACCTCAAAGGAGTGTCAGGATGATGCACTACTGTCTCTTTGCTGACTGAGAAATTCTCAGCAGTGGTAGGCAAAAAAAATTCCATCAGAAGAATACATATTGTGAAACATTTCATTCAGTCAAATAATCTCTTCTAGAACTAAAACTCTGCCTCCGATATATTAATAGCATTATAAGTAGGCAGTAGGAATATAAAAGATGAATATGACATACAACCTGTCCTCAAAAAAACTTACAAATTAGCAGGCTACATATTATGAGAATAAGTTTTGAAAAATATACAGAAATACCCTGGCCAGATAGCTCGGCTGGTCAGACAGAGCATTCTGCTGAAGTGCAGAGGTTACTGGTTTGATCCCCAGTCAGGGTACATACAGGAACAGCTAGCTATCCTCCCCTCCCATCCCTCTCTCACCAAAATAATAATAAAAAAGATATATCCAGAAATAACCAAAATGTAAAAGGCTCTAATGAGAAGGTCACACCATAAATGTCACAGGGCATCTGATGAGAAAGAAAGAGGTCACTCTTGGGGAGTGTGGTTAGCAGAGGCTGTTCAATGATCATTACCATCTGTGAGCTAGGTAGCCAAGGATGGATAGCATTTCAACAGGTAGTTGTGGCTGGGGAGGCATTTCCAGACCCCAAAGGCAGAGAAGTAGGTCCTCTCTGGGGAGTGGAGTATGGTTTGATATGACTGAGGTATCAGAAAGAAAAGATGGGAGATGAGTTTGAGGAGCCAGACAGGGCCAGAACATCAAGAACTTGAATGCAGATATCATGTCTGGAGAATGCACAGGGAGCTTTAGAAGGCCCTGCTTCTTCTGTTGATATTCCAGAATTAATATTCTACAGTTTCTTTTGACAGTTAGTTGTCTTGGGTTGACTTTAAGCACAGTAATCATAAGAACCAATGGAGCAGTTTGCCTGAAACAATCTGTTTACACCTTTCTTTTTGTGAGAAAGGGGTATATCTCTTTCATTTTGAAGTATCTCAATTGAGACTGAAGTGGAAATAAATTGGAAACAGCATCTAGATTGGGTAGTTAGTGTCTTGGGGACATGTCCTATCACCATTGCTGAGCTAGTTCTTTGCCTCTAAGACTACTAAAATTTTTGAGAAAAAAAATAGCTTATGGTACTACAGGAGAGTCTAGAATGTGGAGCACCTCAGCCAGGAATGCCATTTTTAGCTTCTCATGCAAAGGCAACTCCTAATCAGTGTGAGTGAAACATAAAGCAGAAAGCCAGGGTAGTCTCAGAATTAGCATGGAGATCCCTGTGTGATGGAGAAAGTACAAGGAGGTAGAGTGGGTGACTGGGGGCAGGGCAGCTTGGTAGTGGGGCAATGGTGGTCAAGGCAGTACCAGCAGCACCAAAGGACTATGGAGTGTCTGGGGTTTGAAAGCTACTTTCAGGCTGAAAGCATCAAAACTGTTATAAGTTAAAACTTCAAGGGACATGCACAGACAAAAATGTGCTAAAGAGTACAGGAAAACAGCAAAGCAGTTCACACGAGGAAGCAAATAAGAGCCAGCCCAGGCCAAGAGATGGGTTCTTAATCTCTTAGACATATGCCCAAGAGAACAGAAGTGATCAGAGAAGAGGTGAAAAATGCCTCAGTGGTTTTTCCCAATTGCCCTTTGAATAGAGGAAACGGTAAACAAATCTGAACTGCTGGAGCAGGCTTAGGATATGTGTCTAAGTTAGTTCTGGGTCTACCACCAGGACAGATTTAATTTACCTGCTTTGTCCACCTGTTAGGAAAGGAAAACAGAAGGAGTCAAAGCAAGGATCTAAGCCAGTGGTAGTCAACCTGGTCCCTACCGCCCGCTAGTGGGCATTCCAGCTTTCATGGTGGGCGGTAGCGGAGCAACCAAAGTATATATAAAAAGATAGATTTAACTATAGTAAGTTGTTTTATCAAGATTTATTCTGCCAAACTTAGCGAAAATCCAACATAAAGTACTTGGTAAGTAATTATTATTATATGCTTTAACTTGGTGTAACTCTGCTTTATAAATTTTATAAAGTAAACTTACTTCCCTACTTTATAAATCACTATTCTGTGGAACTGGTGGGTGGTTAGAAAATTTTACTACTAACAGAGATACAAAAGTGGGTGGTAGGTATAAAAAGGTTGACTACCCCTGATCTACACTGTGTGTGTGTGTGTGTATGTGTGTGTGTGTGTGTATGTGTGTGTGTGTGTTCTCTTAGTAAAATGTATTTTGAGCATACTCTAATATTTGTATATTTAATCTGTTTATCAATTATACTTGTGTACTATTATATTGGCAAAGTAAATATGTATATGTTATAAAATATACACAAATTTAAAAGGATGAAATAAATAAATTTAAAGAAAAATTTTAATATTTTCTTTAGAGACCATTACATTAGAAAATTGTTTTCTCTCCCAGTCCCCGTTGTAATGCAAAGAGCTTTGATTTTTTTTATTCTACAGGCATTAAGGAAATAAGAAAAGCTTATGAACATGAAATGAAAGTATAAGAGAGCTGTTCTAGGAAGGCTGAGCCAGGGGATCAGAGGCAGCGACGGAACAGGGGGCACTAAGAAGCCAGAGAGAAGTCCATATTGAGGTATCAAATGATAAAAACCCGGAGTTAGGAGTTAGGTATTGTACAGATGGGGAGAGGGGGCGCACACACTCTGGCAACGAAACTTGCTAAGAAAACGGCCATACTGGCATGGCCCTGTGAAGACAGGGGAAGGAGTGCGGCTCTGGCTGCAGGCCCGCCTCCTGGAGATGACTCCTGGGGTTCATCTGCTTTCATCTTCTCCATTGGATGTTGGACTCCATTGCCTTGCTGAAGATACTTCACCGTAGAAGGGATAAGATTTCAAATGATAATTATTTCTTGTATCTGAGCAGAACAATCCAAAAATGAAATAATTCTAGAGATAGACAAAGATCAATTTGGAGAACCAAAGAGCTTCAAAAATGTCTCAACAATTGTAGGGTGTCATTTTTTACTTTAATTGCACACAAATATCTGCTCTGATCCTAACTCTGTCAGCATCCTCTTTAAAGCTATTATAGCTATGGTAATAAAGCATTACAAAGAACAACGATATGCCCTTAAAATCTTCCTAGGTGTATTTCAAATAGGACAGAAGAGAACAGCACTATAATTAAAATAAAAATAAAGACAGGTCTCAATTTTAGGAAAACACCTCCAAATGTGAGGGTTCCAATGACATACCTAGAGCTCTTGACTACTGTTCTGGGGAGATTATAGAAGATGGACTTAGAAAAAAATTAATAAAATGTCTTAATGTCTAGGAGTCTCTATTCTGTAGAACTCTATCCAAGGAAAAGTCTTAAAACAAACCTTGATGTAAATAATACTAAGATCATATAATATTTCTTAATTACTCAGAAGATGCAATTTCTTTCATGGTCTTTGACTATGTTATAAATGGCAGGTAATAAGACAAAACTAAAGTTTACTTATAAGCATGTCATTTTAACTTTGATTTATAACATTGTATTGCAGTACTGCTTTGATGGAAGATATTAAAGCTGAAATTCAATTGAACATCAAGACACTTCTATTGGATCACCCATGAAAGCTGCATTATAGTGTCATTCAAATGTGTCTTTTCTCTCCTCCCCTTCCCTCCCTCCCTTTCTTCTTTTCTTTACTGAAAATACTGGAAAGGGAAATCTCAGGTACTCTCTCACACTTAAGCTAAGGTGTTGAAGACTAGGGAAGCATTTCAAAACCCATTGCTCCGGTACCTTTTTCCTGACAGTGAAGATGGCGGGTTCCTTTTGCCCCTCCCGTCAGGAGAAAGTTCCTCCAGAACAGATTACAAAGACAGTAGTTCATTCACTTGAGCTACATTTCTAAAGGAATTTCTCAATCAAAACCTATGGTTTGAATGTCAGAGGAGGTCTCAAGGGAATGCTTACTTAATTTCTTTTTTTCATCATGTTATTTGTTTGATTGAGTTATTCTATGAACATCGATCATGTATCTAGAACCAAATTCTTTATTTTCACAGTTGCTTCAATACACAGAGATTTCAATGAAAATATTTTTAATATTGGCCAAAAAAAAAACTACTTCAAATATAGGCAATAGAGCAAACCTTACGTTAAAATAATATTTGTTAACTATTTTAAAATTTTTTATAGTCACCTATAGTTCTGAACTAAAATTTCTGAGTGCATTCTTTGAGATAAGACCACAAGATTGTATTCCATGCAGCAAAAGAGGTGAACCATCGGTACGGAGCGCCTGATGAAGATAGATCACCATGCTCACTTCACAGCGCAGTGCTGCGGCACCTGCCCTGTCCTCTAAGCCAGGCCCATCCTTCACTCTGAAGCCCATCAGAATCATGATGAAATATTATAGGACAACCTGTGATGAGCTTCCAGATAAGAGCAAAATGTAGAGTTAAGTGAAAAAGCTTTCTTAAGCTTTCAAAATGACCTTCCTTTGAAAGAACCTATCACCCTTTCCAATGATGGAACATCAATATTTTTAGGGCCAGCTTAACTCAACCTTCCTTTCTTTCTTTTAGTTTCAATATAGTAGTCCTGGCTGGTAAGAAAACTGATTACAGTCCTCCCTAGTCTCCCTGGACACAAATGAACAGGTGGGCACAGAGAAATCCTCAAAAATATAGCAGGGGATAAGTTTAAGTCTTGGTCATTTTACCACGTCAGGAAGCCAGTCTGAAATGGAGATGCTAAGAGAGACTTTATATCCCTCTTACCTAAAACCATGAGCCCTATAGGAGCTGTTAGAGGAATGAGCGATATCTCAGAGAAGAAAGGGGAGGAGAAGAAACACTTTTTATCATTTGACTACCCCTTTCAATCTGAGAAAACTGAGAACATACGATGTATGGTAGTTTATTTATCAGAAGAGATTGAGAATTTCTGATAAACCTGATCTAAACTTTAAAAAACACTGGCTTATATCTACAATGAAAATTCAGCAGTGGAAGAAAAACCCTTTTTTAATATGACTCATCAGATAAAAAGTATTTCAGTATTATCCTTATCTACAAATATACAAATGTAACCCCTATCCCAAAATACTTTCAGTCTGATGAGTGCCCACCAAGAGCATTTTCAACAACCAGTGTCTCTAAGTCACTGTAAAATTTTGGGAACAAACTCACAGATCATTGCAAGAGACTAGAGCAAAATTACTTATGGACCAATTCTGAGCCCCATCAGGCCACAATAAACACTATTTTATGGGAAATGGGAAACCTTAAGTGACCCAATCCATATAACTTGCATGTGTGTGTCAAATGGAGATGGGCCAACAGCCATTACAAAGATCATATTGCTTTGTCTTACATGCTGTCATTCCAAAGGCAATGTAACTTAAGACAAAAGCTGGTTTTCCAATGTCCACAGAGCACTCAGCTTAAATCAAATTCTTTCACGCTATCTCTCATTCCATCAGACTTGTTTTTTAAAGTATTAGGAAGCCAAAAAGTTTAAAATCACAAAGGGAAATGCAAATCAATCTACAACAAATCACCTAACAGGTGCCCTGCAAGAGAATTTTATTGCTACTGACATTAACCATTTGCTTATCACCAATGCTATCCTCTTTATACGTGCTTCTGCCCCTCACAGCTGAGAGCCACATGGAAGGAAAACATAACCCAAACAACCCCCACATGGCTTCGAGGAAAAATGCATTGAAATGACTAACGTTTCCCAAGGTCATTAGGCCAAGAGATGGGTTCTTCTATTTCAAGATAACTTCCCTCCTGACCCAGAGCATCTGGTTTCTATTACTGACAGACCATGACCACAAAGACATTTCAAATCCCTGTGAAAAATGTGGTTCTATGCCTCCTGCTCGGTTGTGTGTCATAAAGGACAGTTGAAGTTTTGGCAGGTGAGAGGGAGGGGGAAAGGGCCACAGTAGGAATTTAATCCATGCTATCCCTTTATATGACATGACTAGGTTTGTAATAGAAACCTTCTCACTTCTGCTTTCTTTCTTTTATCTTACAAACCACTTAATGCTCACGAGGGACAGTGAACATATTCAGTGGATCATATTTTAGCTCTCCAAAGATATGAAACAGCTTTATCAAGGGTGACAGCTCTGCCATTCACTAATTTGCTTTTCAAAATTTGGTGTTCTTTAAAGGGAGATAAAAGCAAATTCATGCTAATTGATATGCATTAAAACAATATTCTGTCTATGATGATTAAGAAATGTTTATGAAATTATTTTGAGTAGATATTTACTGGTAGTTATTACAGTTGCCCCGAACATTAATAATGAAGACAAGAATTAGTCAACTAATACAAGATATTCCACAAGGTACCTTTAATCCATTCAGATTAGTCAGACTTTCAATATGAACACAATAATGTTCTGCCTTATTAAATTTCAAAAATGATGTTTTCTCAGTTTTTAATATAACATAAAATGTAGAACCACTCTCTGGTCTTATAAGAATACTTCACATAATTAATTACAATACAAGTTTCTAGCATATCTTAATTTTATAGTAGCTGCCTTCCAGCATCTCTTTGGGCACTGAATTCAATGGTTCCTGACAAAAGAAATGGGTCGAAGGTTATACACATGCCCGAACATTTACACAAATATAAGCATATAATGCATGCAAGCTACTTGCTTTAGAGTGAAAGACTGCCAAATAGAAAACAAAATAAAACAAAACAAAAACCTTGAGCAATTTTTCTCATTTTATCTTTATTAATTATTTCTGCCCCATAGTATGGACTCAGCACTTTTATAATTTGTCCTTTTCATTTGTTTGTTTGGCTGTGCTCTGTAGCTTGGTTGTTCCTTCAGTGGTTATTTCACTCTTTGAGATTATTTTTAAATTATTTTAATGCTTCATGGGAAAAAATAAAAGAATACCCTGACAACTCTCCATGAAGCCCTGAATGTGTATAGATAAAAATTATATTTTAGTATATGCAAAATGTTAATCAAATTAAATCCCCTGTTTGAGCTTGACATAGGTAAATCCATTGATATCTTGTTTCTTGTGTAAAACATAAGAATTTGTCATACCAAACTATAGATTTGCTAGTGAATGGGGAAAAAAATTAACCAAAATGATTCTTTTATTGCATTGGCTGGTCAATTGCATTAAAAGTAGTCTCTCTTATCCCAAGTACCCTTTGCATTGTCATATTAGACACTTGATCTTGGAAACCATGAAGGCTGAAGCTTTTAAGGGACAGTTAGTTTCAAGGCCAGAAATTTAAAAGAAATGCAATTATCAAGGGGAAAAAACATTTTACCAAGGCTCTGTTATATATTCATTCATATTCTAATTGGTTAAATAACAAGAATACTAAAGAGTTGTTATATTGTTTTCAAGAATATACTCAGGTATAATTGTCTTAAAATCATCTGAATTCTTTCTTTTCTGTGGCAAACTTGCTTATTTATATAACAATTTCCTGTCAAACAATCAAAAATGTTCTAATGGCAAGCCTGTACATTTTAGAAGAGATTCACTCATATCCTATTACTTGCTCATTGGGAAGGTAAAGTTCATTCCGAAAATATAACTGTACCAATTTACATTCCCACCAGCAGGGAATGAAGGTTTCTTTTTCTCCAGTCTCTTCAACATTTGTTACTATCAATATAGCTATTATGAAAGAAAGCATGGTGGTTCCTTAAAAAATTAAGAATAGAACTAACATATGACCCAGCAATTTCTCTGCTGGGTTTCTACCAAAAAAACTCAAAAACACTGGTACATAAAGACACATGCACCCCCATGTTCATCGCAGCATTGTTCACAGTGGCCAAGACATGGAAACAACCAAAGTGCCCCTTGATAGAGGATTGGATAAATAAAATATGGCACATAAATACAATGGAAGAAATGATAACATATTGTCATTTATAACAACATGAATGGGCCTTGAGAACATTATTCTAAGTGAAATAAGTAAATCAGAAAGAGCTAAGAACTATATGACTTCACAAATAGGTGGGATATAAAACTGAGACTCAGGAACATAGATAAAAGTGAGTGGTTACCAGGGAGAGCGGGTAAAAAGGAAAGGGAGTAAAGAGGGTCAAACATATATCCTGAGACTGGCTGGTTAGTTCAGTGCATAGAGCCTTGATCCAAGCATAGGGACATCCTAGGTTCGATCCCTCATCAGGGTACACATGAGAGGGAACCATCTCTTCTCTTCCCTTTCCTCTCCCCCTTTTCTCTCTCTTCCCCTCTTACAGTCAGTGGCTTTATTGGTTCAGGCACTGGCCACAGGGGCTGAGGATAGCTCAGCTGGTCTGAGCATTGGCCCCAGACATGGTTTGCTGGGTGGATCCTGGTAGCAGCGCATGTGGGAGTCTGTTTCTTTATCACCCTTCCTCTCACTTAGAAAAAAAAAGAGAAAGAAAAAATATATATCCCGCATAGGTGGGATATAAAACTGAGACTCATGGACATAGATAAAAATGAAATGGTTACCTGGGGAAGAAGGAGTGGGGGAAGTGAGTAAAGAGGGACAAATAACGGTGATGGAAAATGATTTGACTTTGGGTGATGGATACGTGTCATAATCAACATTTCAAATGGTATAGAGATGTTCACTTCAGACCTATGTACTCTTATTCATCAATGTCACCCCATTAAATTTAATTTCAAAATAAAGAAAAATTAATAAAAAAAAAACAAAAAGAAAAAATCTATTTTCTAGAACTAATACATATATAATAAACACTTTATACTTTAGTCTTTAGGAATCAAAATTTGCTTGGGGAGAAAAGTAAGCTGATGAGTGAAAAGGAAACATTCGTCTACTTTTAATTTACAGACCAATTCATCACATCTTTAAATTAATCACAGGATTTCTATTTCCTCTTATCTTTTTGAAAAACTCATGAACTCTAAAGCACAACTGCTTTCCTTACAATCTATTTTCCTGACTCATTCTTTCAGCAAATATTTCTTGATCATCTAATATTTGTTATTGTAAAGCCAGTAACCACAGCCACCATCACAGCCACCTGGCCCATGCAGATTTGCATTAGATTCGGACAGATGGTAATGAACCAATAGAGCCAAGAACTGGTGGGCCATCATCTTTAATCCTAGCTTGCACCCAGTGGGCAAGTAAACACACACTGGGCTCCAAAATCCACTGGCTTATCCGAGTTTTCTAGAATCAAAGGTTTCTAGCTCACCAGTCTTATTCACCTCTGTTCCCCATCTCCTTCCTTCTCCCTGCACAAACTCTGCACAAACTGGCTTTTCCCTCAGCACTCCACCATCTTGGCTGCTTCTCCTGGCCTCCTCCATGTGGCCTTTCTCTGCTCTCCTCTCTAATGCTAACCTCAGGAACTGAGAGAGCAAGCTCCCAGTCTGCCCTACTTTATAGTATAGAAATCAAAACCTTTAATCCAATATACAAAATAGGGAAGTCTCTAATACAAAGTCACTTATCTGAGGTATAATTGGATTCCTCATGAGAGTGCATCACCCCACATCATGCAATCAGTCAAGGGTGTGGGGAAAGCTTAGTCTTAAAACTAACCCTTAGGCTAAAACCACCCTGCCTGTTTACAGCCTGTCCCCACGCCCAATGCAAACTATAAGTGAGCAAACATATAAATAATATTTAAAAACTTATTTGACCAACAGTTATCAAGTGACCTATGAACAGACATGTTTTTGGAGAAGAAAAATTTTCCATACCTATGCATACTTCTACCAGTCCTTCAGCTTGGTGTTAAGTTTCACTGTCCATATCATCAAAAGTTAGGACATAGCTATACAAGGTTAATTTCCTATCAACAATCGTCTAAGGACCTCTCATCCATAAATTAATCCTTAAGATATGGGTCGGGGAGAGTTTGTCATCTAGAATTTGATTAAATAGTATGGGCAACCTGTGGATAACATTTATAGTTACACATTTCCGTAATATCCCTCCATAGTCACTGCCATGTTAGATCAAAGAATCCTAGCTTCCTAGACAGTCCTCATATGGAAAATCCTTCATTTACCTTGATCCCTTTTGGGGCCTCTGTCTTTTTTGAAGTATAACCATCAGGACCATAGCCGCCAACCTCCCCTGAGATTTCCTGAGAATAGCTACTTTTAGTGATGGATAAAACTGGGAAACTGGGATTTTAATAAACATGTGCCGTAGGATGCTAATCTGTCAGGGCGCTTCAATATAAACTAGTTTTAAGTCAAACGATTTGGGGCAAAGAACCTACATACGTTAGTCCCTCCTGTTTAACACTCTGATGTTGCAGTAAATATAAAATAATCTGTTCAACTCTGTTTAACCCACCATTTCCCAAATATTTTTTTGGTAGGGAACTCTCTCTTTTTTTTATGTGTTTATTAGTTTGTCAAAGTTTCTTTTTCTCTTGCATTTTTTTTTTGTTTGATCGTTTGCATTTCATTGTGAGCAGTCTACCCTTTGGGAAATTCTGCTATAAATATATTTATTTAAGGATTTAAACATGTTTAGCAAAAATATAAATAGGAAAGCTCGTGTAAAATCTTTCATTGCAGGTTGTTATTTGACATACTAACGTTTTCTGTATGTCTGTAACATATTTGCCTGAAATTTTCTGAGTAAGCAATGTGTAGGAGAAGCTAGCCAAGAAAACAGTACTCAGACCAAGCAATACCAAGATAATACATGTGATAGGGCCTAGCACAGTATCTGGCATCTACTAAGAAACAGGTAATAAAGATAAAAGTAGAACTGGAATAACTAGCGGCTTCTTCCATTTCAGTTTCTTAGAGGATGAATGTTATAATGCCCCCTCCCACAGCCAAGGCAATAAAAATGACTGTGGTCCAGTATCTGAGTAGGTGACAATTGACTCTTAGCGATACACTGACCTTTGACACCTGTAATCAGGTTGGTTCACCTAAGGACTACACTCCTATATTCTCTCTGCTGTTAGCCTCACCTTCGCTCAGACTTTTAGAGCCTAGATTTCTGTACATTGTTATCTAGTGGACCAAAAACTAAATGTCTTTACCTTACATATCAGTTTCCCATAGCTAGAACCCAGAGGATGGCTAACAGATCTCCATTAAGCCAATGTTTCTCTAAAAAGCATACTCTGATTGGCCTCAGACTTACTATCTGCCCAGTACAGAATCCTGGACTCACCACAGACTGAATGGTCACTGATATTTCACATGTTCCCTCATGATTTATGAGCAGAAATCTTGCTTCAAATACATGTCCTCATGTATCTACCTTACCTTATGCTCTCATTCCTGAACCTGTCCAAGTAGAATGATCTGGAATTCAAAGGATATCTTTTTCCTCATGTGTCCAGGGCTCAAGTAATAAATAAACAGTGTCAGAGGGAGAACCAGCAGCACCGAGGAGCTGATCTAGTTTAAATAATTGTTATAAAGGGGTTTAGGCACACATACCAACAAAAAATGAATTCAACAGTGTTTTATTTAGTTCTATTTTAGAGAAGTAAGGGAAGATTCAGTTTTAACAACTCAATCTCTCCTTCTTTATCATCCACCCACTCAAATATATATATTCTCATAGATACACAACTAGTCAATGCACCAAGGGGAGTAATTTAAAACACTATTGTCCATTACTTTAATTCTACTGAGTTTTAACAATGGCCTATATAATTTGGAAGAGTGCAGAATAAAGTTACTTCAACCAATGACTGTGGTTAGATCATGGATAGATGTACTGTAGTACAAAAGAGAAATACGTGGGATAAAAAGCTTAATAACTTATGATTTCCAAAATACACTTAACTGATCCTTCAGATTTTCACTTTTCATTTCTGAGTCTGAAGTCCTTAGGGCCCCTGGTTTATACCAATCAGAATTGTTTTCCCATTTTCACTGCCAAACATAAAATTATATCACTGAATCAATTCATGACAAAGCACAATCCGCCTTCCCTAGAGCACATGAAAATACTATTCTGAAAAGGTGATCATGCTAAATATTTTCTATCAATTTACTTCCCTTTCTAGTATTTTCTCTGAAGTTTGATTTTTCTACCTTTAAAAAAAAAAGAACACTAGCTGCAGAGGTAAAGGTCATAAATCAGCATTTTTTCTTAAAATATCTCCATTTAAATGCAAATTTTGGCCTTTATTCCTAACCTTTAAACAGTCATTTCATAGAAATGCAAAAAGTAAGAGTAAATTTTGTGTTTTAGTATCTACAGGGTAGCACTCTAATGTATTTTGAGCTCCATTTATACTATATAAACTCTAGATTTTTAGAGTTTGATGGATTTCTTTAGAGAAAAGCAGTATTTTCTCAGAAAATTCAATTTAAAAAAACTTAATTTGCACAGACTGTTTTAAATCCAACTTTAAGAAACAGAGCATCGTTTTTCATAGTCTGAGGCCCTGGGACTTACCACATTTTTTTCATTATACTAGTTTTATTTGTCTTATGCAATTTAAAAGCTATGGCATTTATTACTAACAAATAACTTAAAATAGTCTTTTTTATTGTCAAAACTAATTTAAATACACTTATTCGAAAAGAAAAATGTAAAGCGGATAGCATTTTCTAGCTCCATTTCAAAATGTAATAATTGAAAACACAGTAAAAGACTACTTAATAATGAGGTAACAGTTTTGTCTCAGTGACTAACTTAAAGTAAAATCAAAATGATGAAAGTTTAAAAAGGAAAGCCATGGCTAGTTATAGCACATTAAACGTTTTAAAGCATTAAATTAATTTAGAACATCAGGATTATTACCAGAATTAAATTTCCAATGATGTGAACTTTGATCCTGAATCATAAAAACAGATTTGAGTGCACCAAATTGCTGCTGCTCAATGCCTGGTTAGACAGCCTAAGACCCATTCCGCGCCTCCAGCATGTCACCTCAGCCCATCTGTGGTGTCCTCTGCAGCAGTGGGGTACAGTTTCCTCGCAGGAAGGCACCTCAGCTTTCCCTCCTCAGGGATTTCTCCCAGGTCCTGACCGCAACCTTAGCCACAGTCAGGACAGGTTGGAAGTATGAGGGAGCTGATACCCCTGCTCCCACATACCTTCCCAAAGGGGGGGAGGTGTCAGAGAGTGATTAATGCCTGGCCTCAGGTCCTTTAGAGCTGTGCCCTCCAATCAAGTAGTCACCAGTCAGCCACAAATGGCTATTTACATTTAAATTATTAAAATGAAATAAAATTCAAAATCCAACTCCTCCGTCACTCTAGCCATGTTTCGAGAACACTCACACGTGGCTGTTGCAGTGGGCAATGTGGCTGTAGAACACTCCTATCATCGCAAATCCTCCCACAGGACAGTGCTGTTTCGGGGGCACTTCTGAGCCTCAGCTGCCCACGGGTAACCAGCCCAAGAACACATCCTCTCCTGGATTTTTCCCTGTGCTCTAGCTCACCTGGGATCACAACCAGATAAACCACTCCACCCAAACCCTAGCCTTCGGCTCTGTTCTGTGGGGAATGCAAACTGAGAAAGGTAGCATCTCAATGTACTTGACCATCTTTTACTTAGAACAGTGCCATGCTTAACCAAGATGCAGAGAATAATAAGATTATTCTAATAATTAAATTATGTCTCTAAATTTTTTTCTCTCCCTCGCCCCCCTGGGTTTCGTTCTTTTGCTATTTCTATAACTGCCTGGTCTTCACTGAATTGAGCAGGCCGAAGAGAGAACAGCACAGTGTTAGAGGCCCACCAGACAGGCGTAAATATTACAGTTCAGAAATAAGAGTGGTTGAGGAATGAGAGGGGAGGAAGGGGGATCTGGAGAGGGAGGCAGAAGACGACCAGGTGCCCTTGGTGTGGAACTCAGGAGAGCGATGTGAATGGAGTCCCGAGAAGCCCAGATCTGTTTCTTACCATCTGATGTACCTCCTTCACTACTGTCTCCCAGAAAGACCTTTGGGAAAGACCCTCATTCATTTTTAAGGCTTTTTGGAGTTAAATTTGTACAACTTTCAGTTGCAACTTTGGTCTCAAAGGGATCCAACACACTCAGGGTGCACCCCAAAGAAAAGAGAAATCACCAAATGTGAACCTCACAATTGTACCATAATGGAATCATATGTTACTTAAAACAAGAAAAATAAAAAATGAAAACTATGACAAACTCCTATGACAGTGAGACATTAACAAAGTATCTTTCCTAAAGTTGTGAGAATTAAAATGACCTGTATTTATGTATGTTTAGTTACTGGCAGCATTATAAATAAACCTCAGTAATGCTGTGGGGTAAGGAGGAGCCTAACATATGAAATAGTTTCCATGAGGTTTAAAATTATATTTAGTTTATGGCAAGTGTTAGTAAACTTCAATAATCACCTTGGCAGGCAACTACTTGTACTGTTAGTAAGCAGCCCTTGAACCTTTATAAAAATAAAAGCCTACAATGTAGCTGTCCATCATTTTACTATGTAAGAGCTACCTACTTGTGGCCCTTAGGCCATACTTCGAAAATCACTATAATAGAGCTTTCAGATTTTTCTCCCTTATTTAAGATTAAGGTAAACTATATAATTAATAAAAATAACAGGATGACTGAAAATGTACGAGATACAAACATTTGCTTTTAAATCAATTTATTCCTGCCTGACCAGGCGGTGGCGCAGTGGATAGAGTGTCAGACTGGGATGCGGAGGACCCGGGTTTGAGACCCCGAGGTTGCCAGCTTGAGCACGGGCTCATCGGGTTTGAGCAAGGCTCACCAGCTTGAGCCCAAGATTGCTTGATCAAGCAAAAGGTCACTCGGTCTGCTATAGCCCCCCGGTCAAGGCACATATGAGAAATCAATCAATGAACAACTATGAAACCGCAACAAAGAATTGATGTTTCTCATCTCTCTCCCTTCTTGTCTGTCTGTCCCTATCTGTCCCTCTCTCTGACTCTAACTCTCTCTGTCTCTGCCACACACACACACACACAAAAAAAAAATCAATTTATTCCTACTACACATACATTTCTCAACTTTGTTATCCAAAGGGTAAAATATGTATACATTAACTTTCACACATTCCACAGTTAATTCAATTTTATTATTCTTTTCAAATTAGTGCATCGGTGGAGATGAAACGTTGGGGAGTGATTGACACAAAACTAATCTTACCTTGCTATTCCAAAAGGATATATGAAAAGAACTTCTCTCTAAACTTTTCCCCTCTATAAGACTGTTATTATGCATCTGGTATAAGTCAAGTAAATTAAACTAGAGCTGTTGATCAAACAAATAGAATGGTCCCTCATCCATCATGGGGTTAGGTTCCAGAACCCCCTGCAATAGGCAAAAATCTGCAAAGTAGTGACCTTATATTTTATTATTTATATATATTTTAAGGCTTTATAAACCCTCCCCATATTCTTATAAACCTTTCCCACACTGAGCCCTGGCTGGTTGGCTCAGTGGTAGAGTGTCGGCCTGGCATATAGGAGTCCCGGGTTTGATTCCCGGACAGGGCACACAGGGGAAGCATCCATCTGCTTCTCTACCCCTCCCCCTCTCCTTCCTCTCTGTCTCTCTCTTCCCCTCCTGCAGCCAAGGCCCCATTGGAGCAAAGCTGGCCCGGGCGCTGAGGATGGCTCTGTGGCCTCTGCCTCAGGCGCTAGAGTGGCTCTGGTTGCAACAGAGCGACGTCTCAGATGAGCAGAGCATCACCCCCTGGTAGGCATGCCTGGTGGATCCCAGTCAGGCGCATGCGGGAGTCTGTCTGTCTCCCTGTTTCCAACTTCAGAAAAATAGAAACAAAATAAAACAAAACAAACAAAAAACCTTTCCCACACTGTTATTAACCTTTCCCATACTCTTATAAACACTTCCCATGATCTTAAACACTTTTTATACACTCTTAAACCTACATAATTTTAACAATTTATAATATTCTATATGGGTACTCACCAGTGAATATACTACAACTTGAATGATGATGATGAATTAGCTTATTTTAAAATAATGCTTATTTTTTTTTAAATGCTTATTTTACCACAAAAATAATTAAAATAATAAATATATAAAAAGATCAATATACTGCAAAATTCTGCAATATCGTAAAAAAATCCACGATACAAAATTAGATATATACAATTTAAAAATTTGTGATACAGTGAGACCATGAAAAGTGAACCGTAATATGGTGAGGGACGACTATAGGAAATTCATTCATTCATTCACTCACTTACAAAGTTTATTAAGGAAATACTGTCAGCCACTGTGCTGGATGGTAGGAATCCAGAGCAGTGAATTTATGCACCAAATATTTGTCAGACACATTTGGTAGGATAAGAGTGGTCACTGGTTCCTGCCATTGAGGAAACACAAGAAAGGGGACGTCAGGTGAACAGAGACACGTGGTGTTCATAATTAGGTGATGCAGTGCAGCCCAGGGAGACATGCTCACAACCACTGTGAATTGTGCAGGTAAGACAACTAACACTGAGCCTAAACAGTACAGATAGAGGAAAATCTTGACCACATGGACTAGGGACAGATAAGGCCAGTTCAAATTACATTTAGGAACATTTTTAAGGATAAATTATGACTTAAGAGGACATCATTCTAGCCAGCAAAGCAAAGGCAGGTTGATCTTGTGGGCCCATTTTGATAAAAGAAATATTTCTGGCTGGTCCAATTATGGAGAACTATGGGTCTCAAGTGCCCATAGACAATTTGTTTTCTTATGTAGATTGAACAAGTCCTCCCCCCTGTGGGTCTGGCTATAATACGCATCTGTCTGGTAATTCACTGCCAATTAATAACTTCACCTTATTTCAGTCCACTCTTGACTAAATTTTTACATTTTGAATACTGTTTCTCTCTATCTGCCTGTTGGACATTCAATAAATCAATATCTAGATTACTTAATTGATTTTTCTGGTGGTATATGAGCATGTAGACATTTCACTCAGTTTGAGGAAATGAAATATAAATAAAGATACACTAACATGCTCTCTGAAATAAATAAAAAAGAACAAGCATCATGTTTAAGTTTGGTATTTAAATGGTTTATATAAAAATCTGAGTTTCTAAGTCTCAACTTATAAGCAGAAAGATGCTATTCCTAAGAAATGCGTCAATGTTTTATATAATACAAATCTTAACCAATAAAGTTAAAAAAAAAAAAAGGCTCTAAAAACCATTGCAGAAGTAAAGCACACAGCATAATGTTTTGCGATTACCACTTAGAGAGGCATCGCAGCACGGACAATTGGAATTTCAGTGATGCCTCTTTAAGCCCTAATGAACCGTAGTGCCCTAATGAGAGGTTTCACTGCATCCTGATTAGTCAAGCATACATTTCAGAGAGAAAAGAGAAAACCAGGAGCTCACTGCATCTAAAATGGGGATATTTGTATCAGCAATATTTATAGGTTAGTTTTTCTGTGGATAGAAAAAAATAGCAAAACCCAAAAAACAAATATTGGCCCTGACCAATTGGCTCAGCAGTAGAATTTCAGTCACCTGTTGTGTGGAAATCCTAGGTTTGATTCCCAGTCAGGGCACTTAGAAGAAATGCCTGTCTGCTTCTCTGCCCCTCCTTTTCTCGCTTCTCTCTCCTCTCTCTCTCTCTCTCCTCCTCCTCCTCCTCCTCCTCCTCATGCAGCCATGGATTGATTGATTTCAGCACGTTGGTTCCAGGGCACTGAGGCAGGCTCCATGGCCTCGCCTCAGCTGCTGAAACAGCTTGGTTGCTAAGCAATGAAGCAGCAACCCCCAATGGGCAGAGCATGGCCCAGCAGGGACCTTGCCGGGTGGATCCCTGTCAGGGCGCAGGCAGGAACCTGTCTCTGCCTCTCTGCCTCTCACTTAACAATCATAAAAAATTCCCAAATACTTACATTTCTATAGGACTCATGCATATACATAAATAAGGGTGTTCATTTAATTCAATATGAAACTCATTTTACATCATGGAATATTATGTGTTAATTCATCAATGTTAAGAATTAATTCACTAACTGAACTTTGCTTAGGAAACTAATATTTGCATAGTTTTATAAAATCAGGAATAAATTTTTAAATGTTTAACAAAGAACCAAAGATATTTTGTCTACAGAAAATTAATGCTGAGACAAAAAGATGATTTACTCAAAACAAAGATTCTGTTAATTCAAAAACTAATATTGCTCACAAGAGTTTCTGGCATCATCTCGGTCAAATCGCATCAAAGTCCATGTATTTTCATTCCCTTCCTAGTGATTCTGACAAATGTGGACAGAGTAATGGAGAAAATATGCCCAAGGAAAGATCAGACTTCAGGCTCTACTGTTGTCTAATGATGGGGCACCAATGCTTTTTCATTTTTTGCTTAAGACCCTTAAAGTTGATTATTAGACAACTGTAACTAGAACTTCACTTACCTCCAAGAATAGCACTGAGTAACCCGAACATACTGCCTATCACACGAAACCTCATCTTGGTGATGTGTGACTTGTTTGAATAGAGGCATAACATTTTCCTTCTGAACCACCATATGTTAATGATCGTAATTGTGGGCAAAAGGAAAAAGAGAAGGGGAACAGAAAAGAGACTTAATAGACCATCTTACCTTGTCCAAACTAAAACAATAAAATGGCTTGACTTAGAATATGACAAAGCATACCACGCATTCCCCAGTAGGAATGGCAGTTTTAATTGTTGTTAGCATGATGTACCACAGTATTCTATTCCACTTACATCTTTTTTTTTATTTTATTTTTGTATTTTTGTATTTTTCCAAAGTTAGAAGTGGTGAGGCAGTCAGACAGACTCTGGCATGTGCCTGACCAGGATCGCCAGCATATCCACCATGGGGCAATGCTCTGCCCATGTGGGGCGTCGCTCTGTTGTTGCTGGAGCCATTGTAGCACCTGAGGCAGAGGCCATGGAGCCCTCCTCAGCACCTAGGCCAACTTTGCTCCAATGGAGCCTTGGCTGCAGGAGAGGAAGAAAGAGATAGAGAGAAAGGAGAAAGGGAAGGGTGGAGAAGAAGACAGGTGTTTCTCCTGTGTACCCTGACTGAAAATTGAACCCAGGACTTCCACATGCCAGGCAGATGCTCTACCGCTGAGCCAACTGGCCAGGGCTCCACTCACATCTTTTAAGTGTTAAATATAAAATTTCTTTGGGAGGCCTTTCTTTTCTTTTTTTTTTTTTTCTGAAGTGAGAAGCAGGGAAGCAGAGAGACAGACTCCTGCATGTATCTGACCAGGATCCACTCAACATGTCGACTAGGGGGCGATGCTCTGCCCATCTGGGGTGTTGCTCCATTGCAACTGGAGCCATTCTAGTGCCTGAGATGGAGGCCATGGAGCCATCTTCAGAACCCAGGTCAACTTTGCTCCAATGGAGCCTTGTCTGTGGAAGGCGAAGAAAAGAGAGAGATAGAGAGAATGGAGAGGGGGGAAGTATAGAGAAGCAGATGGGCACTTCTCTTGTGTGCCCTGACTGGGAATTGAACCCCAGACTTTCCACATGCCGAGATGACGCTCTACCACTGAGCCAGCCAGCCAGGGCTGGGAGGCCTTTCTTGACTTACCATACTAGATCAGGTTCAAACTCTCTGTAATTTTTCCTTTATAACACAAGTTCCATCAAAAAGGCATTTGTACAATTATTTATTTCAGATTCATCTCCACTGGTTGCACGGTAAGTTCCAAATGAGCAACAGGACCTTCTGTGTCATATCACAGTTGTATCACAGAGACTAATGCACAGTAAGCCCTCAAACAGTTTAAAACAAAGAAATGAGTGACCATGTCCCAGTTAATCATGAAGTAATGTGTGAATCCAGAACTTCTTCTTACACAAGTGTAGTTCCAGAGGGTATTTTTGTAATATGTCTGAATATTAAACATGCATAACCTTTGACCTTCTTAAATAGAAGTTATAGATATAGGAATAACTAAAGAAATACTGTTTATAATCATAATAGCTCAGAATCCAATTCCAACAGCAAGTAATTAAGTAAATTATGGAATATACTTTAAATGAACTAGCACACAATTAGTTGCATGGACTAGCAAGGCAACCAGCCCTGCCCTCAAATTTATACATATACACAGGAAAATATATGTGAAAAATTTTGGAAGGATATCAACTATTAACAGGGCTTACATTTAAGTTATGAGACTATATTGCATTTTAATCTTCTTCATTGTGTTTTCCTATTTTTCTTAAACTTGAGCAATAAGCACACATTATTTTAATAATTAAAAATTAAAATTATTAAAATAAGAATGAAGACAGCTTATGAAAATAACATAGAGTGTAATATTACATGTATATAATCCTTTTCTACTTCATATTAGACTATAACATATTCTATACTATATATCATGTGAAAAACTTAGCTACATATTTTGAACAACTATTAATAAATAGTAAATGTTCATTTGAATGTAAAGCAATAGATAAGCCTGTGAAATTGAATAACCTCCAACACTACAAATAATAAAACCCAATAATTTTGGCGAAGGACCACCCCAAGAAATACATTCTGGCAAGGGGTTTGTTTGCTGAGGAAACTACACGTGTAGAAATAAAACTAAGTCAAGAATTAGTTGCATTATCTGTATTATATAATCTCTGGAGCCAATCAGGGTACAAAACCTAGGTCAAAAACAAATTTAAATTTTCTTTTCCATAACCGTGGTCTGTGGCAGGGCTCTTGGTCTGTCATGCGGGGTAAGTAGCTGAAGTAGTGCTTATGCCTCAGAGAAGAAATGATATCTGCCTGGAGAGTACTGTGAAATCAACCCAGACACCATGCAGAGACAGTGTCCCTGCCAGGCCTGCAGTCTACTTCTCATTCAAGCTGCTTTTATTACTGTTGTTGTTGTGCATGGGGATTGGACAGAATAAAATAATTTGTTCAAATCATCAACATAACTGTTACAACGTTCTACTTAATGCAGTCCCTGAAAAAGGGGACTAACTGCTGTGCTGATTGACAAGCAGCTCCCAGGGATATCAATAAGGAGTTCAATAAGTCATTTGATGCCAACTTAATTTTTTAATGTAGTTGGTGTAGTCCCAGAGGCCCCGTGGCTGCCTCGAAGTAGTTCTGTAACAGCAAATGTCACAGCCATTCAAGACCCAAGGATGCTAATGTAGCATTCTTCATAAAATAAAACTGGGCTGCTGCTCCCCCTGACATCAGAACAAAGGCCTGACGGATGTGCACTCTGCGTGCTGAATTGATTTTTGTTAAGTCCGAGTTCTCATACCATTTTATCCTAATGTGCCTAAATAAGCAGTGTTGACTCCTTAATTTACTCATTTGAACACCAGCAGCTTCCAAGACTCCATTAACACGATGCCACATTTAGGTTGTCTGCTGAATCTGCTAACCTCAAAATGTATGAAATCTGAGTTCCTTAAACTAATAACACTGCCCGGAAGATCGTTTCTTTTAACACCAACAGAAACTCTTGAATCAGGATTTCAACAAGTTACATCCATAAATACTTAAACCAGAGGGCACAGTGAATTAATTAGGACTTAGTTTATTAAGAAGGTTGATTGTGGAGACGTGTTACGAATGCAACCTGAAGCTCATAAAGTAGTTTATGTTTGCCACCCAAAGAAGCCATTGGAGAGGCATTTATTGAAGGAAATCCAACAAAACAGAATGTAACTCAATAGATATAAGGATTCTGCCAAAAGCAAAATAGACTAAGGGTCTGGAATAAGTTGGAAATAAACAGTAAATTCTCTAAGAATTTTTTTTTTAAAGAGGAGAGTAATTATTTCAAGTAATACAGTGTTTTAAAAACAAATGAAAACTACACACCAAAACAGAAGATTATTTTAATCAATTCAAATTCAAAATAATTTCTGTTAGGACATTTGAGTAATATACAATGACTATGCTAAACCCCAAAAGATATAGTAATACCTATATTTCTTTGGGAATTTAAGAAATCTATTTTTTAGGAGAAATGAAGGGTACTATGGGTTTAGATTTATGTTTTATTTCTTTTTTTTTTTTTAACAATCTGGTGTTTATTTCTGAGTGTTTGGTGGCTGTATTTTATTACGCAGGAAATTGAGCTATTGAAGGGTTATATATTTAATGAATTTCTCCTTCCATCAAATTCAGTGTTTTACTGGTTTTAAAACCAGCCATTACTTTTATTGTCTCCTGTAAAACCAAAACACCCAAACACCCTTTACTTTGGTTCCACATCTGTATTGATAACGATAGGTCACCCTCTCTTCAGGACGACCCAAACTGCAACATTATAAAAGCCAGCCTCCTTATTGAAGTTTAGCCTTTCCTTGTGAAAACAAGGCGAAGGTCCAATTAGTGATTCAGAGGAAAATGGGAGGGCAGTCTTTTGTGCATAGGCATCCCTGTTAGAAAACCTATAATCCATAATGAGCCCTGTTTAACATGACGGATGCTTTCCTTTCAGACAAGCCCAAATACCAGGTCACTAATGAGCAAGAATTTAAAACGCCGAGCCCATGAATGAAACAGGTTATTGTGAAAATTGGCTCATATTAAGAGATTTAAAAGACTTGGCTAGTTCTGTTTGGCCTGACAGGTCTAGCTAATTAATCAAATGCTTTCATAGGTAACTAACTTCTTGCATTTTAAAAGGGAACATGATCTGCCAAACAGTGAAGGAAAAGAACAATCTTGACTCAACAAAGTATAAAGAATGGAATTTCATGGCCCATGCTTATTTTGACAAGGGTGTGCTAGTAAAAGCTGTGATTGCTGGAGCATACCAATTAGAAAGTATTAGAAATTAGCATATTTATAATGCCCCTGTTTACAAGTCTTTATTCCCGAAAAAGGCACCAACATGGAGAGCTTTTTAGAAAAGACAGGAGAGGCTGTCATTACTGGTCGGGCTTGCTGAGGAGAAAGAGCTTGCAATGAGGCAGAGCACAAAGGTCTCTGCCTAGCCCACAGCCAGCACTGCCCTGTATGGCCTCTCACGAAGGCATCTCTGTGGCTCAAGTGACTCTTGGTTAATTAGAATGTCTAGGGTCTCTTTCCCTTGTCCTCAATTAAAAAAAAAAAAACAAAACAAAAAAACCCACAAAAAACAGTGTATCAGTTGGCAAGGCTTTCGTGGAGCTGAGAGTAAAAACACAGCTTAGACATGCCTGCGGTGGTTACAGTGGATAGACTGGTTCAGAAGGTAGCTGAGGATGGAAGGGGGAAAAACTTTGGTGGCATTTACAGCTGGGCTGAAATACTGGGTCCCGCCACTTAGAGCTATGTGACCTTCTTTTAGTCAGTTAAAACATTATGAACCTCATTTTTCCTATCTGAAAAATGGGACAAGGATACCTTTTTTTACAGGGCAATTTTATGCCTCAAGATAGTGACAGCCCAAGTGCCCATCAGTGGACGAGTGGATTAAAAAGCAATGGTACACATATACGATTTCTTCTTCTTAGATCTAATTGTTAACCCATTCATTATTTAATAACATGCTATTTAGTTTCCATGTGTTTGAGTATTTTTCAGTTTTTCTGTTGTAGTTGATTTCTAGTTTCATGACATTGTGATCAGAGAAAATGCTTGATATGATTTCAATCTTCTTAAATTTGTTGAGACCGATTTTGTGCCCTAACATATGGTCTATCCTAGAGAATGTACCATGAGCACTTGAAAGGAATGTATATTCTGCTGCTTTAGGGTGAAAGTTTCTGAAGATATCTATTAAATCCAGTTGATCTAGTGTGTCCTTTAAGTTTGCTATTTCTTTGTTAATTTTCTTTCTTGAGGATTTATCTAGTGATGTTAGTGGGGTATTGAAATCCCCTACTATTATATTATTGCTGTTGATCTCACCCTTTATATCCATCAAAGTCTGCTTTAAGGTGCTCCTATATTAGGTGCCTAGATATTTATGATGGTTATATCTTCCTGTTGGATTGTTCCCTTTATCATTATATAGTGACTTTCTTTATCTCTTACTATAGTCTTTGTTTTAAAGTCCATTTTGACTGATATAAATATTGCTACCACAGTTTTTTTTTTCATTTCCATTTGCATGAAATATTTTTTTCTATCCTTTTACCTTCAGTCTATGTGCATCTTTGTTTTAAGGTGTGTCTCTTGTAGACAGCATATGTATGGTCCTTTTTCTTATCCATGCAGCTACTGTATGTCTTTTGGTCAGATCATTTAATACATTTACATTTAAGGTTATTATTGATATGTAGTTGTTTATTGCCATTTATTCTTTAAAGTTGTATTCCTCTTTTTCTATATTCTTTTTCCCCTTTGATCTGTTTACAACAGGCCCCTTAGCATTTCTTGCAGCATTGGTTTGGTTGTAGTGAATTCCTTGAGTTGTTTTTTTTGGCCTGGGAAGTTTTTTATTTCTCCTTCGATTTTAAACAATAGCTTTCCTGGATAAAGTAGTCTTGGTTGTAGGCTTTTGTTCTTCATTATTTGAATATTCCTTGCCATTCTCTTCTGGCCTCAAGTGTTTCTGTTGAGAAATTGGATGTCATCCTAATGGGGGCTGCTTTGTAGCTGATAGCCTTTTTTCTCTAGCAGTTTTTAATATTTTCTCTTTATCACTTAGTTTTGGTATTTTAATTATGATGTGTCTTGGTGTAGATTTCTTTGAGTTTCTCTTTAATGGAGTTCTCTGTGCTTCTTGAACTTGTGAGACTTTTTCCTGAATTAATTTAGGGAAGTTTTCGGCTATGATATGATTGAACAAAGTCTCTATCCCTTGTTCTTTCTCTTCTTCTTCAGGAACCCCTATGATGCAGATGTTATTTTTCTTCATGTTGTTACAGAGCTGTCTTAGAGTTTCCTCAGACTTTTTGAGTCTCTTTTCTTTTTTCTGCTCTCCTTCTGTGCTTTCATTTAACTTGTCCTCTAACTCGCTGATTCAATCCTTAGCTTCATCCATCCTGCTTTTAATTCCTTCCATTGTGGTCTTCATTTCTGATATTGTATGTATTTGTCATTTCTGACTGATTCTTTTTTATTATTTCAATGTCCTTTCTTATATTTGCTATGTCTTTATTTAGGTGTTTGTAATGACCATCTATTGTTGTTCTAAGATATTTGAGCATCCTAACAATCGTTATTTTAAACAATGCATCCAGTAATTTGGTTATATATGATTCATTCTGGTCCTTTTCCGGGGATTTCTCTTGATTCGTTGGTGTTGCATTTGTCTGCCTTCCCATTTTGTCTGTGTATAAGAAGTGTGTGGCCACTGGAGCCCAGTGGGTGTAGCCTCTGTGTTCCCTAGGTGTGGTCTGTCTGCTGGATTGCCACCCCCTCTGCCAGTTCTGCCTAGGGTGTTCGGGTATGGATGTTCCCCATGCCAGCCCGCTGGGGCTGCTACTGCGTTTTCTGCCTATCCTCCACAGGAGGAGCTGTGATTACGTGCCCGAGTCTACAAGTGTCGGCGGCCTGGCCTTTGCCCTACCCCTGTGGGTGGGATTATGTGCTGCGTCCCTGCCACAAGCCTTGGCACCACTGGCAGTGGTGAGCAATTTTGCTCAGCTGCAGGTATCCGCCTGTTTCTGGGCTTTCGCCCCACCCCCATGGAAGGAGCCCGCTCATGTCAGCTGCAAGTCTCAGCTCCTTGGGCCAGGCAGAGCTGCATGCCCTTGCTCAGTCACGGGACTCCGCTTGTTCTGGTCTTTTGCCCTACCACTGCGGGAGGAGCCAGCTCCCGTGTTGGGCTGCCAAGCCTCAGTTCCAAGGTCCAGGCGAGGCTGCGCACCTGCTCACCCTTGCTCAGCAGTGGGTCTCCACCCCTTCTGGGGCTCCTGCCCTTACCGTGCAGGCAGGATTGCAGGTGGGCCTGAACACTTTCACATGTCCCCTCCACTGAGCTCACACCTGGGCCTCAGTTGTGGCCGGCCGGCTTCCGCCCTTGCTGACAGAACTGCACTTCCACATCCCACCACCTCTCCTGTGAGCCCTCAGCCATGTGGGTGGGGGCGCTGCAGCTCAGAACCTAAGACTCACTACTGTAGTCCCAAAAGCTCCCTCCTTCTAAGCAACTCTGCTCTGAGTGCCTTTGGAGATCTTGTTTGGCTGGTGTCCTGCTTCTTTTTGCTGGGATTGCTATTTCCAGGGGAATATTCACTTCAGACTTGGGGAGTGACTCAGCCCAGGGGTTAGGGTGGCTGTCCCTCAAAGTGTTTCTCCCTCTGCCTCCTATATTACACTCTCTTCCTGCTACTCCGATCCTCTCCTCTCTCCCTTCCCCCAGAGTCCCAGGTGGGTGGTTGTGAGAGAGGTTTTCTGCTCAGTCCCTTTAAGAAGAATCCTGGGTCTGAGAAATCTGTCTCTTTCTCACAAACAGTATCCTGACTTGTTTTGCAGCTAAACACTGTCCATATGCCTCTTCTAGGCTCTGGGGCTGCAGGATTGGGCTTTGTTCCTGGGACTCAGGAACCTCCCCTCTCTGCTAAACTTACTTCCTGCCACACGAGTATCTCCCAGCTGCTGTTCACTCCGGGGAGCTGGGCAGCCCTCTCCGCATTTCTGCTTTTCCTACCAGTCTCAATGTGGCTTCTTTTATGTTCTTTGGTTAAAGAGTCCTCTTAGTTTAGTCCAAAGTTGGTTTTTCCAGATGATGGTTCTTAAAATTAAATTGTAATCTACTTTGGTTCTGGGAGGTGGAAGTAGGTACGTCTGCGTACTCCATCACCATCTTTCTGCTGTCTTTCATAGAGTTTTAAAAAGCACAATCTTCAGTACTTGTGACTAGCTTCATATTTGCTGAGGCATTTAGAATTATGTAATTGCTCATGGGCTCTCTGGAACATCTCTGAAGATTGGCTAACTCTAGACCAGATATCATCCCCCTTTTTCTTACAGATGATCTGAATAAAGTTGCCAGACTAGTGATTAGTGTGTAAAGAAATTTCAGAATTCTTAATTAATTGCTAGAAAAGTTTGCATAGGTTTATTGTCCTGCTATTTTCCCACCTATGGTGCTATGGTTTTCTTAGGTAAAACCCTTTAGGTCAATAAATACTATAAATTTTGTATTTTTAATTTGGGCATGTTTCCCAATATTACAATCTCAAAACAGTGATGTGGCAATGATTGCTATTATCTACCCCAATATCTTTCCTGTTCCTCCTTACTAAAACACCCACATATACATGCACACACATAGAGATATTTGGGATGGTATTGCACTCAGCTATAATTCTAGAATCCCAAGCCTCCATTTCTGTCAGGTATAGACATGCTGGTGAGTCCTGACAATCAGACCTTGGCAGAAGTGACATATGGAACTATAGAAGACTTATTACAAAGAAGAGGACAGCTCTTCTGGCCCCACACTCTGCTTTTCCAGTTTCCCTCTTGTGGGAAGGCTGGGACCCAGCAGCAATCTTGGAACAAGAGGTGATCTTGAGGATAAAAGTTATGTGCTAGAGAAACAGAAACCCAGCCCTGGATGGGCAGCTCAGTTGGGTAGACTGGAGCATTGTCCCAATAATGCCAAAGTTTCTGGCTCAATCCCAGGCCAGGCACATGCAAGAATCAACCATTGAATGCATAAATAAGTGAAACAACAAATCGATGTTTCCCTCTCCCCCCACTTCCAAAGTCAATAAATAAAATTAAAAGATAAAGATACAGAAGCCCAGATCCCTGATGACAGTGGTGCCACCACACCAGCTCTGGACTCCCTCTTTCTACACTTATTCTACATGAGGAGAAACAATTAACTTTTAGTTTCAGTCACTATTATCTTCGAATTTTTATTTGCAAATAAATATAACTCTAACAAACACAAGTGACCTAGGTATTACTACGTAAGAAAAAAAGAGGGTTGAGTTTAAATTTAATAATATCTACCATGTTAAAAAGGCTCAAATATCATAATACCAAAAATTTATTTTAAATAAATATATAATGAGTATTACTCTTAAATAAAATCACTTAATTTTTTGAAGAGTGAATTTTCCTACTCTTATCACATATTTTTCCTAGTGTTATTTTCTTAAAACATAAAGCAATTCTGAGTTGATAACCTTTTTAAAACTATCTCTTTTATTTGGAAAAATATCTTAGAGGTTTCCAACAGCCAGAATGTTTCTCACAATTTTTCACCAGAACTTTAAATTTATATACAATTCTTAAAGACAATCATCCAAGGATAAGTGATCTGACATTCCAGACAAAGTCTATTAAGTTTTAAAGGAATAAGAACTCTTGTTTTTTATAAGAAGGTAGCAAATGGTGTTCAAAAAGTACTATTGGACTCATGCCTCCAGCATATATTTAATGTACTATCTTGTTCAAAGATGTAAGATGCCAAATACCTACTTTTGGTATTGTTAAACATTTCAATTCTAAACTGAACAATAAGCATCCATGTAAAAGTATTAAATAAACCAAATATATATTTTAGTAAGAGGAAAAGTCTAAGGCACCTATGAGATGAGATGGTTCTCACTAGACAGAAGTCCTTGTCAATATAAGTGTCCACTGATAAGTCTTTACTCACATAAGTATGTCAGAGTGAGCTGAAAAGTACGAGAGGGACTCTCAGACAAACTAATTCCCCTACATAGTAGCTTAAATGGTCTGGAGTGTCCTCCTTAAACTTCTATATAGTCAACCTGAGCATAATATGGAACCACCTGAAGCTCCTTGGACTGTCAGCAGCACCCTTATCTGCTGTACCCGAGACATGGGCCAGACTTGGGGAAAGCAAAAGGAGAAAGGAGAATGCGGGAGAATGAGGACAGTTACCTTAGGGAAGCATGCTGTCCATTCCACACGATGGGAACACAAGCTCTTAACCTTGGCTACACATCAGAATCACCTGGGAGTTCTGAAAAGTTTCAGACGCCCAGGCTGCACCTATGACCAACTAAATTAGGATTTAGGGGAGATGGGACTCAAAGATCCAGTATTTGAAAGCACCTCAGGTGATTCCAATCACTCTGACTAAATTCCCCCTTAGCTACTGGCATTTAGGGAGGTCAGCAAAAGAGCACAGAAAGTGAAACATCATTTCCCTTAAGGAAACTGTGTGTGCGTGGGTATACAATCCAATTCCCAACTGTCAGATTAAGATAGTAACCCAATGATGCTTATTTATTACATTGAAAAAAAATGGTGCTATCACTTTATTTTAATTTGTTCAACTGCTAAAAGAATATGTATTGCAGTGTCAATATGCCAAACCTGATACATTTCATATTAAAGACATTGATTTATGAGCTTTAGTAAGACAGGAAAACTGCCAATGCACATTTTCCAGTAGATCTAGGAGGCTTGGTCGGTGGTAAACTGAGCTGGCATGCAGGGCCTTGTATTAACGAAAACTCAGAATTCTGGTTTCCGAACACTTCATGATCGGGAAATTAGAATTTATAGTTTGGGAGGCTTTTCATGCACTTCACACCATCCAGGCATATTAAAAGCCTGACCCAAGTACCCAAGCATCATGAGAACACTGTAAAAATGCTATACAGAGAGGCACAGCAGCTCAATCAAAGGAAGAACAAAAGCACAGCAACACACAATGAATAAGTAAAATTTCCATTAATCAAGTCACTTAGGCATAATACCCTAAATCCTTAAAAAAGAAAAAAAAAGCAACAGGAGTCATTTCCCATAGTATACCCAAGGGTAACTGATGTAACAAACTGATTAATGACAATACAGGATTAAAATAAACACCAAAAACCCCACTATGCCTCGATTCATATTACTTAGATGAGAAGTTAAGATACTCTAGAAAAGCTCACTTAATTACACTGGTGATGATTATCTCTGCTTTGGCTTAGCAGGTATGACTTGAGTCCAACTCTCCTGACCTTGTAAGTTGAGCCCCATGTTCATTTGAACATATCACACACACTAGCTGTATCTTTAAAAGAAAAGCTCTTTTTTAATTATAAAAGCAAAGCAAAGAAAATAAAAGAAAGAAAATTTATTTCTAATCCCACTACCTTTATATACCAAAACAATTCCATCTGCATTTGCGCCTCCTTTTACAATTAGAGGGTAGGGCTCCTCCACACCCCTGTCCAGCAGATAGAAATCAGCCTTCCTTTGACTTTGGGTGACGGGCACACAACATAATCATCAGTTCAAATGCTATAGAAATGTTCACCTGAAACCTGTGTACTTTTATGGATCAATATCACCGTTAAAGTTAATTTTCTAAATTAAAATAAAAATTAAAAATAATAAATAAATCAGTTTTCATGCAGGCAAACATCCTAAGGTTTTCAGGCTGTCTCCATAACGCTCACCCCACTGTCCAAATCAGAAGTCCAGGCCATGCTATTGTTCTTCCCTCCTTTACTGCAAACTCACTAGTCTTCCCTTTCTAAGTCCTCAAGATCCCTCAAAGAACTCCATTTCTCTCCACCATCATTAGCAACACCGTGCAGTGAATCATCAGAATTATTGGTACAGCTTCCTGGCTTCTGGATTTATCCCTCTTCAATTCATCTAATACGAGGCAGAGAGAGGAATCTTTCCAAACTTCAAATCATGAAGTCACTTCCTTCCTGAGGCCTCTATGACAGAAATGGCATCACAATACCGTGGGTAGCTCAGCGGTCTCCATCTCCCCCTCTTCTGCTGTCTCTGTTCTCCATCTAGGGCTCCATGTCCTGGCCATATTCCGCTTCCCATGCTGGGAGAAGGCCTCTGGGCCTGCAGACACCTCTTCTCTCCATGCCCTCCCCCCCTACTTTGGCTTACACCCTTTTAGCTTTCAGCTTAAAAACCATATTCTCAAGAAAGCTTTCTCTGATCCCTAACATCAATTAGATCCCCTGGTTTTGAGCTCCTTTAGTAATCTCCCCATAATAACACTGAAAAGGTAAAAACCCAGCAGTCAAAAGTGCCTCAGGGGCAGGCAGAACCCCTTCTGCTCATAGTTGAACCTCCGTGATCTGGCCCTACACCCAGACACAGTTGATGGAGTCAGGGGAGAAACTAAGGTAGAAACCCACTGAGTCCTTGGAAGCTGAGTAACTGTGGTTGTGGGATGCAAGGGTGGATAGCATCATGCTCTCTGGAATGGAGATGGAGAAATTAGCTGGCATTATCATGCACTCCTCCTAGAGGCAGCGTCTTCAGAACTGCTATGGCAGCCCAGGAAACCATACCCTATTAGAATAGGCGATGGCTGCCATTCCTATGGTCTGGCAGAATGCAGGAGACTTGCTAGGGGCAGTGAGTCAGGAGCAGTATTATATGGAGCTTTGGCAGGTCCTCTGGGAACTAAGTACAAAGAATGCTGCTTTCAACCTGAGGTCCTGTGGGCCAGATGGCGAAGTACTTATGGTAGGGATGAGGAACCTTATTCTCTGTACCACCCTGTCAGCCTTTTTTTTGGGGGGGTCAACTGGTGGCTATCTTGAGCCCCTATGTAGGTAGCCCATCAACATTGTTACACAGACTAGGGCAAATTACAAGGACCTGTGTTATCTGTAAAGTCTTGGGGGCTGTTTAGTCAGGTAAGATGAAAGTTATCCCTGACACAGTTATAGATAAGACCCAGGTGTTCTTCATTCTCATTCCAGTAAAACAGTTACAGAAATGCCTAGGTCTGTTGGGGTGCTGGTGAGCACTCATACTCATTTGGCTCAGTTATTGCACCACCTATATAACCTTATTTGGAAGAAGTTTTGCTGGGATTGAACTGAGCAGGCACAAGGTGCTTTTGCATCAGCTAAAAGAGCTGTCAAGTTGGCACAGGCCTTGAATGTGCTTGACCCCGCCAGGCCCTATGAGCTTAATGTCCCTGTAACTTCTTAGGGGTTTGGGTGGGGCTTGTGGCAACGAGCAGAGCACTTACAGCAACCTACTGGGTTTTGGTCTCAAATGTGGAAAGGTGCTGAAGTTCGTTACTCATTAGAGGAGAAGCAGTTGGCAGCTGTGTATGCTGCCCTCCTGGCCACTGAGAGTATTACTACCACAACTCCTGTTACAGTCAAGTCAACATACGCATTGCAGGATGGGTGAGAGACTGGGCGGCCAAACCTCATAGTGGTACGGCCGAAACTTCCACCTTGGCCAAGTGGGGTGCATACTTGCAACAATGCTGTGCTCTTAGCACCAGCCCGTTGAGGGCAGAACTGCAGGAAGTCTTGGGTCCAGTCACCTATGTTACCTTAGAGTCAGGAGCAGCTGGGGCTCAGGAGGCAGAACCTGAAGTCAGTCCCCACCAGGAAGAGCCAATGCCCATTCCTGAGAATGCCTGGTATACTGATGGTTCCAGCAGGGGCCAACCTGCCAAGTGCATGGCCTTAGCCTTCCATCCGGCTACTGAGACTAGTTGGATGGACACAGGTACAGGCCAGAGCAGCCAATGGGCGGAATTAAGAGCTGTATTGCTAGTTTCCCATAATAAACCTTCACGTCTGGTGATTTGCAGTGACAGTTGGGCTGTCTTATCAGGGACTGGCCCTTTGGGTTGCTACATGGCATGTTAACCAGTGGATGGTAATGCAGCATCTGCTATGGGGTCAGGCCACATAGCAGGATTTATGAGAAATAGGACACCAGAAGCAGGTGACATTATATCATGTCATGGGGTACACCCCATTAGTCCCATCTTAGGAATGATGAGGCAGACACCTTGGCAAAAGTGCACTGGTTGGAGACTGCGCCTGCAGGTGATGAGGCTTAGTGGCTCCACTGGTGTCTGCTCCATGTGGGGCAGAAACTATGTGGGCTACAGTTAGGGCGTGGAACTTGCCTTGTCCTATGCAGAGGTACTTGCAGCTTGTGAGCAATGTGCAGTGTGTTCCAAGGAACACCCTCGGAGACCACTAGTGTCACATGGACAGATCCAGAGAGGTCATGTTCCATTGACATGTGGCATGTAGACATCACTGGACCCTTACCAAAGTTGGACAGGTACCAGTATGCAGTCACCTGTGTAGATACTGCCACTGGTCTGCTTGCTGCTTACTCCGCCCATAACCCAGACCAGAGGGCAGTCATACAGGCTCTGGACCACCTGAGTGCTACATATGGGTGGCCGCTGGTCCTTGAAAGTGACATTGGTACCCATTTCACTAGTTCTATGGTGAAGCAATGGGCTCAAGAGCTGGCGGTGACTGGAATTACCATGTTCCCTACCACCCCCAGGCTGCTGGTATCATTGAGCGGTATAATGGACTCTTAAAGCAGGGACTGCGACAGGAGTGGGGCACCAGCTCCCTCACTGGATGGACATGCCACTTGTGGACAGTACTCCGGATTTTGAATGAGAGACTTCGGTGAGGAAGCCCAGCTCTGGTGGGGGCGCTGCTGCACCGGGCAGCTGCTCCCATCCAGGTGCAGGTACGCACCAAGCACATTTTACTCAAGCCAGGCTTTGGACAGCAGGGCAACATGCTCCTACATGCCCCAACAGCCCTCCTAAAGGCCAACAGCTGCAATGGTCATGGCCCTAGACTGTACAGGCCCCTCACCTACAATGAAGGTGGCCTTGTTGGCACCATGGGGTAGGGGGCTAGCGGTGGACCTCCAGTTAACTCCCTGGGCAACCAGCGCCTGGCCTGCCTAAGGTGAAAGTGGGTTGTCCCTTGGGTGCTCAGGGAGATGTCATTGTGAAGGGCACCTTTGTAATTTTGGTATCACTTGTGCCTTTGTAACTTGGTTGCTGTAGGCTGTACTGTTTCTGTTTACATAATGTACCTCAGTCCTCGCACAGGGACCATTGTGGAAGATACCTGTTGTGTAGATTGTGAGACTATCAATCTTACAGGGGTGGAATGCATGAAAACAGCTGTGTTGGGCTTGCTCGCTTGCACTTTGCGTAATTGGTGCGTGAGCACATGGCAGCGCCACGTGTGTGTGACCTATGTAAGGCTATGGGTGCTTGCGCTCAGTGTGGATTGCTTGCCTGCCACTGTCAGGGGCCCTTTTGCTGTTTGTTTGCCTGCTTCTGTCAGAAACATTTTTCCTGCCTGTTTGCTCCCCACTGTTGGGAGACTGAATAAATGGGATTGACCCTATGCTTTCCGGCTCCACAGTTCTTCTACCATCTGCCCGAATCCAGTGTGAGCCTGCCTGGCCTCAGTCACCAGCATTACACTAGTTAAGATTTGTTGAACACATAAACAAAAGTTGCATCTTCTTATGTTGTACCTTGTCTTTCTTAAGGTTTGGCAACCATACCTCAGAATTCTAGGTATCAGGCTAAAATCCTAATGGACTAATTTTATGAGTTTTAGACCAGTTAACTGACTTCTATTTATATTTATATAAAGTAAAGAAGGTAATATGCCTTGTAGAACAGTTGTCAAGCTTTTCTTTATTTTTATTTCTTTTAATTTATTGATTTTAGCCAGAGAGGAAGGGAGGGGGAGAGAGAGAGAGAGAGAGAGACAGGAACATCGGCTCGCTCCTGTTTGTGCCCTGACCAGGGGTCAAACTGGCAACCTCTGCGCTTTGGACCGAAGCTCCAACCAGTGAAGCTATTCACCCAGGGCTTATTAGAGATAAAGTACATCTGGGGACATGCACCAGTCATCTCATAAAATGGCAACCATGGGTCTCATTGCCATCTCTGCAGCCAACTCTCTCACCCTATAGAAATCAAAAGAAGAGTAACTAAAAAAACTCTAAATATCAATACCACTTTAAATAACCACACATTTCTATTTGTATTATAGTTGTATTTCCCATTATGGGTTAATAAATGCATATATTGAGGAGAGCCTGTTCTATGATGTGACCACTTTCTGTCCCATGAGCTAGACCCAGGCTAGACAGAGGCTGCTTCCCGTCAACCCCTCTTAGAGACTGTCGGGTCATAACTGCTGTTCATCCCGATATAAATCAGCACCCACCCTTGCCTCGTGCTATGTGCTGGTTCTTGGAACAGAGTGTTGCCCTGACCTGGCCAAGCATGCGATTTCTTGTACCTGGTAGCATCCACGTACTAGCACCTGAGACTATTCCCCTCTTCCACCCTATGTAATTCTTTGGTGCCGGCCAAGTGGTGTGGGGATCCATTTCATCTTTCAGCTGCTCACACCGTGCCTCGTGTGTAAGTTTCCCTTAATAATCTCTATTATATCGACCAGACTGGAGTGGCCAGCCTCTTTCCTTAGTCTTCCCCTGCACCCCACGTACGGAGGTAGATTTTCATTCTCAGGGCTGCATGTACTAACTCCCTGAGTCTGCGTGTTTTAACAGCAAATCCTTAACTATATATTACACTTTCGGCTGTAACTTCTTCAGTATGGATTCAGCCAAAAACATGTACTGATCTTCTCATACGTGCATAGTCCACAGTAGCAGTCATCCTTTAGATAAAACTAGGTCTGGGTGTGTAGACTCCCTATCTTCTCTGTGTGGGCTCAGAACATCCTCTTATCAAAATCTTAAATAATCACTTGAATATTCCAACCAGGGAACACAGCTATTAAAATAACCCGACTAAACAACAATATATTGCTACCCCTTCTTTTCCATACATGGTTGTGGTCAGGGGGAAATACAGAAAGGCCTGTAGACTAAGTCAGGGACACCCAAAGCTACAGAAAGAAAGAAAAAGGCCAAAGCCACTCTGGAAGACTAGGATTCTGTACTTTCCAACAGGGGAGTAAACGACTCAACCACCTGAGCATTGTGAGGACTTGCCCTGGCTCATCCCCTCCTAGACCCACTGCCTTCAGTGGTGGTGACTTGGCATATTCTCCCATGGGGTCTGACCTCTATGCCAAGAACACTAGCCCCTAGCAACAGAGATCCGTAGATGTGTGCAAAGTTATGAATGAATGAATGAATGAATGAATGAATACACTATTGAGAAATGATCCCTCTGTCTTTCTGTAGATGGAGATAGAATAACATTGGGTGGATGTGAGTACACAGAAGGTATAGTGATGCTCCTGTTGTCTCTCCTAACACTCCAGCTGGTCCTGCTCCCGTGTGCTCCTGCTGACTCCCTGCTGCTAGTACCTGCCTCTCTCTGCTGCAGGCCTTTCTCTGGCTATTTGCACTACTGGTGAGATGAGACAGGAAAATCACATCTTCAAACTCTGGGGCCTTCAGCCAATGCCTGATGGGACTACATGTATAAATACAACACATCCTTTACCTGGTGGACAGAATAACTAAGTTTGAAATCATTTCTAAGAATTTTCTTGAACACCTCCACTTTTTTGTCTCATTCTTCCTATCAGTAATTAGGAACTTCCCAAATGAACTACATACACAGGAATCTTTGACATGGGGTCTGGTTCAGAGAGAAACCCAAATTAAGACAAAAAACATAGATGAAGAGTACAAACATTATTAACATGTAGCCGTGATTGGCCCACCATGAAAGCTGGAATGCCCACTAGTGGGCGGGAGGGACCAGGTTGACCAGCACTGCAAAAGTGGGCGGTTTTTATAAAAAGATTCGCCATCACGGTTCTATCCCTTTTCCCCAGAAACCTGCCAGCTTATCTTTCTATACTTTCACTGACAAATTTCCGGAAAAAGTAGCAAACCTAACCTCAGTTTATCGCTCCTTCCAAGTTCTATGCAACTGCTTTTATTGTAGGTTCTAAACTCATCAGTTAACACTTTTATCTACATGGAAAGGAAGATCAACTCAAAAGTTACAGTATAAAAACATACTGCTTCATGCAAAGAAGGACAGTCTTTAGACATTACCAGGCATTGGTTCCCAAACAATGTCACCAAGAAATCCATCATTGTCTTGACTGTGTTTTCCTCATTTGGTTGATTACATGAACTGTGAGTGGGTAGAAGATTGGCTCCCCAAAGCAACATTATGATACATTTGCCAAAAAAGGGTAAGGGTAAATACTCAGAAAGTTATTAATATGTCTTTTATTTTTTTTTTTTTAAGAAGTCACCAACATTTGGGCCACTCTAATGGCTCTCTCTCTGCCTTATCCCTTTCTCCTCATACTCACCAGTAGATAAGGAGGTCTTTCCTCACATTTAGGACACTACTCAGTTCTGGGATTCCCCTCTTATTTCTTTCACTGGTCATTTTAGGTTCTTCTCTGGTGGTCTTCCCTTGACCAAGTCCTTAAGTGCAGATATTCCTCTCAGTTCAGTCCTTGGCTTCTTCCCTTCCTTGAAATTTTGTTGAACAACCTCACTCCTACAGATAGGCTTCTGCTACCCGCTATGTGCACAAGACTCTCAGGTGTACATGTCAAGATGCAAGTTCCCTATTCTTATGGAATAAATTGTGTTCCTCCTAAAATTCACATATTGAGAAGCCCTAATGCCAAATGAGATGGTATTTGTAGATGAGGCCTCTGGGAGTTAATCGGGTCTAAGTGAGGTCATGAGGGTGGGGCCCTTAGGATGGAATTAGTGCCATTATTAGAAGAGACACCAGGGAACTTGCTTCCCCTCTCTCTCTCTCCACCATGGAAGGATACAGGGAGAAAGTGAATGTGTGTAAGCCAGAAGAAACCTCTAACTGGAAAACTGAAATGGCTGGCACCTTAGATCTTTGATCTATAACTGTGAGAGAAAAATTACTGTTGCCTAAGTCAGTTAGTCTATGGTATTTTGTTATAGCAGTCTAAGTAGACAAACACACCTCTCAACTCCAAATCTTCACTTTCCATTGCCTACTAAATGCCTTCTACACAATTTTTATACTGTTACCACAAATTCAACAAGTCCAAAGTAGTTGTGATCTTTCCTCAGTAAGCTAAAGCCCATAGACCTAATCTGGCCAAGATAATTTTGAGAAATAAAGTTTGTTAATTTAGGATGGCTTTAATGCTATCAGGGCAGAACTGCAAGAAAGAACATATGGCCCACAGAGCTTATATTATTTACTATCTGGCCCTTTATTGAAAAATAATTTCTAACCTAGAACAATAATTATTATTCTTATTTATATATTAGAGTCCCATGTAGAGTTTTTAATAATCCTATGCCCTAACCAGTTAAACTACAATCCCTGGAAGTTCAACTCAGGCATCATTATTTTTTAAAACCTCCTCAGGTGACCCAATGTGCAGCCAAGATGAAGATTCCTTGGAGTGAACTGGCCAGAGCCTAGAATGATATAATTAAATCACCTTTTTCCCAAAACTCTTTTTCAAAAATAATAAGATAAGGAACAAACCATTTGTTGTACTGGAGTAAGTAGATTACCTAATGAAAAACTTCTGAAATAGTAAATAAGTAAACAGTCTCTTACTTCCCCTATTGCTGAGCTAACCCTGTGTGTGTATATTCTCAAATTAAACCTATTTACTTAATATAATCTTTTCTCAAACCTGGGTAAAAATTCAATCTCTGCTTCTCACGAGACATATAACTCTAGAAACTTTTGAGCCTGGGGATCTTCGTTCGAAAAATAGAATGTATCAGTAATATCTATGCAATTCAACTCCTTATAACATTAAGAGAATCAGATAAGATGGTGAATGTGGATATGACCCCTGTGCTGTAACAGTCACTACAAATGTTACTGTTTTCATTATGGCAAAAAAAAAAAAAAAATCAAAGAAAGCTTTGAGATATCATGGCCTTCAGGAAATCTGGATTTGGACTTAGCTATGATCTTACTATTAAAGCAAATAATTTCATCTCAATGTACTTACCCTGAACTACCTTCCTGACAGTAATGAAGCACAGGACTCTAATAGAGATAAAAATGTTACAGTACTATATGTACAGTACTATAACATTTGTAGTATCCTTACTATATATTCCCAATAAGAATATATGTTCTAGGCCTGACCTGTGGTGGCGCAGTGGATAAAGCATTGACCTGGAATGCAGAGGTCGCCAGTTGGAAACCCTGGGCTTGCCTGGTCAAGGCACATATGGTAGTTGATGCTTCCTGTTCCTCCCCCCCTTCTCTCTCTCTCGCAAGCACACATTCTCTCTACTCTCTAAAAAAGTGAATGAATAAAGTCTTAATATATATATATTTTTTTTTTCAATAAAATCAGTTCTGGTTATATCCATTGGCAAAGACATTCTAAGTCAATGGCATTAAAACAAGATTATATTCCAGCAAATGACTCTGGTTTAGAAGGCAGTAATGCAAGAATAAGAGCTAACAAAGAAACAGACTATGGGGATAGTGTCTGAATTCAGGGCCACCTTCTTGAACTGAAGAGTCAGTGCAAATAACCACTGCAATTGGAAGCAGAAAACAGTGCAAGAATAAGAGCTAACAAAGAAACAGACTGTGGGGATAGTGTCTGATTGAATTCAGGGCCACCTTCTTGAACTGAAGAGTCAGTGCAAATCACCATTGCAATTGGAAGCAGAAAACATTTGATAAAAAGGAACGTTTGATTGTGTTAAGAAGAACCAAGTTATCTGGGAGCAAAATCAGCAGCTAAATGACCTACTTTAAGACAACATTTAGACATGTGGGTCAAGTAGAAAGTGACAATGCCAACTTTTTTTTTCTGTATTGTTTTTCTTTAATTTTTTTATTGATTTTAATTTATTGTGTTTACATAGATTCTAATGTTGCCCCGAATGCATCCCCTTCCCCCGTATTCCCCTCAACATCTCCCTTGCCCCCTCCCCATAGCACCATGCCCCCTTCCCTTCAGCTTTATCCCATCCTATCACCCCCTTTCCCTCTGTCCTCTTTTCCTCTGGTCCCTTTGATCTCTCTCTCCTCTGTCTCAATTCCATTCCTTGGTTCACATTGCTCATTGGATTCCTCAAATGAGTGAGGTCATATGATATTTTCTCTTTCTGCCTGGCTTATTTCTCTTAACATAATAGTTTCCAGGTCCATCCATGTTGTCACAAAAGGTAAGATTTCCTTTGTTTTCATGGCCCTATAGTATTCCATTGTATATATGTACCACTGCTTTTTAATCCACTCATCCACTGACAAACACTTGAGCTATTTCCAGATCTTTGCTATTGTGAACAATGCTGCCATCAACATGGGGGTGTATTTCTCCTTTTGAAACAGTGCTGTGGTGTTCTTGGGTCCTAAAAGTGGAATGGCTGGGTCAAAAGGCAATTCAATTTTTAATTTTTTGAGGAATTTCCATACTGTTTTCCACAGTGGCTGTACCAGTCTGCATTCTCATCAGCACTCGCCAACACTTATTCTGTGTTGTTTTTTTGATGAGCACCATTCTGACTGGTGTGAGGTGATATCTCATTGTGGTTTTAATTTGCATTTCTCTAATGATTAGTGATGTTGAGCATTTTTTCATCTGCCTATTGGCCATCTGTATGTCCTCTTTGGAGAAGTGTCTATTCATTTCTTTTGCCTATTTTTTGATTGGATTGTTTATCTTCCTGGTGTTGAGTTTTACAAGTTCTTTATAAATTTTGGTTATTAACCCCTTATTAGACTTTTAAGAAAAAAAATAACTAATGCTATATTTGGCACTTTAAAAATGGTTTGAGACTGTGAATCATAAGGGTTAAATGAAATCATGCATGAAAAGAGTTAACAGCACTGTTTGGCACACAGTAAACCCCCAGTAACTGTTACTAGGTTAGGTATTGTTAATGTTGTCATTATTACTAACTTGTGATTGAATGCTACAGTATAGAAGAAAACTTAAGAGTGGGATTTATCTATAAGATTAGTAACTGAACAGCACCTCTAAGACTGACACACCAATTTTATATTTGAATTACTATAGAGGGAATTGAGATGTTGAGAGATAAATACAAGCGTATACCCACCCACACACAAATGATTTCAGGGAACAGATGCAGTGATGTATTCTGTTTTTTTAAATATTTAATCTTTGAAAACTTCAATGTCATTTAGAAATGTGGATGTGAAAAGCCTATTTATGAAAGCACACATGGAAATCCTAAATCAAAAGCATCTACTTAGGAGTTTAAGGGAGTTTTCTTTTCCTTTCAAAAAGTACACTGCTGGTTTTCCTTAAAATTTATACCCATTATATAATTTGGAACAAGACACCATATGCAGAAACATGAACAAAAGATACAACTTTTAAGAGCAAATTACATGTTTCTGACAAATAACAGCATGCACCTTACATTATTTGAAGTACGTTACTCAATTTTTAGGGGCATGTAAGAGAAATAAGGCTTCCCCTCTTGCCATGAGGCTACAGTGTTCTGCAATATGGATTCTTCCCTGAATACTCCATTAAACCCTACCTCTAATTTGCTAAATCCCAGGTCTTCTTGTCAGGGCACAGCATTCAAATCTGTCTCACATCAATTTTTGGATCCATCCATGCATCCACCTATCCATCCATCCATGCATGCATCCACCTATCATCCATCCATTAATTCATTCATACATTCAGTAAATGTTCAAAGTATTCACCCTCTTCTATGATTCTTCTCAGAGTCCTAGAGCTGATAACTCCCTCTCCTGCACTCTCTCAGCATTCTTTTCCTACCTTTACCATCATATTTACTGTCATCTTCTACAGTTTATTTCTTTGATTATCTATCTTCTTTAACTGGCACTTCAAGGGCCAAGATGGCAATGATTTAGTCATCTTTGTTGCTCCAGGAAGTAGCCATGTATCTGAAATATGGTACATAACTACAGCTGTTCACTAAATAAATGACAATCTCAAGAATAAATTCTCCTTTAGAAGATACTATAACTCACACCTTTCCATCCTTTTTGGATACTCATTTCTCTCTACTGGGTGTTTTATTTACATCTCTCTCTCTCATTACAAAACTTTAATTTTTTAGTTTCTACTAAAAACATAATTTATTGTGCATACACACACCAGCCAGTAGAATGTTTTATTATAAAGATACAATGTTTGCAAACTCTCCTTCAAAAGTCATTTCCATAAAGTTGTAATATCAATTTTATTTTGCAAAAAAATGGCAAGTACATACCATTACCAAGCGATGAATATCTATAAAGCTGTTAGCTGTTATTCCTTTTCATATGTAGCTCCTAGCTGCCACCAGGACTGAAAAAAATGGGTTGTGGTGACATGGCAAAGTCCTCAAACCAAACTTTGGATTCCGCAGAGTGAAGAGAGATGTGGAACGGCACTGTTTGGGAATGTACTCTGTGTCGACGCTCTTTCTGGACTTACCTTCTACCTTCTCCACTCGTATTTGAGGTGGTATTACCTTCCCTCAAAAAATAAGACTTTCTATTTGAGTTGTAATTATTAATAACAGCTGTCTTTTATTGATTGCTAATCATGCTCCAGGCACTATTTTTCATGCTTTCTGTGTATAAACTCATTGAATCCTCACAATGAGCCTGCTTTAGAGCTAAGGGAATGAGAGGATAGAAATGCCAGATTGTGTGCCCACAGTCAGACAGCGAGAAAGTAGTAGATCTAGAATCTAGTATCCATGGACTTGCAGGAGACCACCTGCAAATTTTAACCTCTATGAACTGGGTGAAGAGCAATAGAATCTTAAATCTCAGAAAAGGAAAAAAACAAGGCTGTTCAGAGATTGACTTGTTACATATGTGACACCCAAAAGTGTAAACTGGTGGGCTTTGTTCATCTACTATGGCTTGCATCATAGCATGGTGGTTAACCTCATGGGCTTTAAAATCAGAGATCCAGGTTTGAATCTTGGCTCTGTTACTTCCTAGCTATATCACCATTGTGAAATTATTTAACCTATCAGAGCTTTACAGAATTTTTATAAGGTTTGGTTAATGTGCATCAAGCTTTTAGCAAGTTGGCTAGCAGAAAGCAAATACCCAACAAATGATATAATGACATGAACTGATGGTTATTTATTGTTTCCATTAAACTGGTGGCTATTTAAAAAATGACAAGGACACTGCTAGCAGAAAGGGGAAGCAGTATAATACACACCTATAATTTACTAAATAAGAAGTCTCATTAACTTGCGGACTTTGGGAGGTTCTTTGATGTGGTATTTTGGGTCTCAGTTATGGTTGTGTAAATTATGCAGTTCACATCATGTCAAAAGAAAGGTGCTAAAAGAGTAGTATAATCATTCTGTGAACAATATTTAATGCAGACACAAAGAGACTATTCTTTATGATGCCTGGTTAGGTGCCCACAGAAGTGCTTCTTTCCTAGGTCTAAATACAAAACCTAGACAAATAGGGGTAAAATAAGAAAATAAGTAAAACTGAAAATGGTAACACATAGTCAAGATATGGCCAGAATCTAGGAGGAATTTTCTTAAATTATAAGATCAATTGAACTAGACTAGAAAGTCCAACCTTGACCTATACGTGCCATCACTGCTGCCTATAGACAGAAAACTGCTGTTTCCTTGAAGAAATAGTATCCTGTAACCAGTATATTGGGCAACCGTTATTCTACAGGAGGAAGGATTTTCATAGGGACAACTTCATATTTCTTTTTAAGAATCTAATAAGAAGTAATGAATCCTCTCCCCAGAAAAGGCATACATGCACACACACACAATTGTGCCTAAAATTCCATAGGGAACATGGACATCTAGACTTGCAGAGTTTCACAGATAACAACTAATGAACTAGAGGGTTCTGTGTAGGAACTCAGTGTGAGGCACCAGAATTAACCTCCTTATTACTACTCTTCAACACGCACACACACACCTGCACACCTCCTCATCTCTCTTATTACATACTGTCCATGACTGCAGCCCTAGAAAACAACTGGAAAGGCAGTAGAAAGATTAGCATGGGCACAGTCACTGGGGAGCAGGACACAGTAGCTATTCTGGTGGGTCACAACAGTGATTGCGCTTGTCATGGGTGTCATCAGTTCAAAGCCTCTGAATGACAGGTGGGTGTGAAGAATACAATAGAAATGTCCCTGTCCACTCAGCAGAGCAGCCCCAGACAAAAGCCTCTGAAACTTCCCCTTGGCACTGCAGTACATGGACCTATGTCGCTACTGTTTCCTGTCTGCAGGAATGAGACATACTCATGGTGTGACATAGTCATTTTCTGTTTCTCTTTGTCTGGGTGCTGAGAAAAATCATTTGTTCAGACCTTCCACAACTTAAAGGCAGGTGAATGTACACAACTTCTGGTAGATTTCCAGTGAATACAGAGCATTCTTTCACAAAAGAACCCGAATAAAGCTTAAAAGCAAACATTATAATAAGAAAGGAATATAAAAATAAAAACCAAGAGCTACCTATTCCTAGAACAAAGTGAAAGTAAGTTTCCTAAAATGTAGTTATTTTTGAATGGTGAGATTTAAAAATGAAAGCCAATGTCAGTCAACTGTGTGGCATTGGAAAGAAAAGCATATATGCATTCTTTTCTATTAAATTTGACTGTTATAACTTTGTTCTATAATTTCTATCTATTGAACATCCAAGTGATATTATTAACTATAAATGCTTAAACATGTAAATAAAACTTAAATAGTACTACTGCTATCTACTCTAATGGAAGTCATTACAATCATGTAACTCAGATTAGAGGTCAATAATAAAATAGTATAAATATGTGTTACAATAATTTAAAAATAGAGAAGAGGAAGGAGAGAGAGAGACAGAGGGAGAGGGAGAGGAGGGAGCACTTGGTTGAATCATCCAATAAAAGTGTTATAAATTTGTCCAAATCAGATATTTAAATATACTTATAGCTATATATTCATATTTCTATATAGCTTCTCTTTTGTAAAGCTGACATAAGAAAATTAAAATAAATTTGAACTAAATCCCCTCTCTTATAGTCTCATTGAATTTCCTGATTTCTAATTTCTAAATTATCAGCTTCCTTTGGAACTAATCCAAGGAAGGTGAATTAGACTAAAAAACAACAAAAATGGACCCTGGCTGGTTAGCTCAGTGGTAGAGCATTGGCCCGGCGTGTGGAAGTCTCAGGTTCAAATCCCGGCCAGGGCACACAGAAGAAGCACCCATCTGCTTCTCCTCTGTTCCCCCTCTCCTTCCTCTCTGTCTCTCTCTTCCCCTCCTGCAGCCAGGGCTCCATTGGAGCAAAGTTGGCCCGGACGCTGAGGATGGCTCCATGGCCTCCACCGCAGGCACTAGAATGGCTCCGATTGCAGTGGAGCAACGCCCCAGAGAGGCCGAGCATCAGCCACTAATGGGCATGCTGAGTGCATCCCAGTCTGGTGCATGCAGGAGTCTGTCTGTCTGCACCCTCCCCCATCCCCGCTTCTCACTTTGGAAAAATACAAAAAACAAACAAACAAACAAAACAAAAACAAAAATGATATAATTCTCAGAAAAAGCACTAGTAAAAAAAAAAGAAATAATAATAAGCTAGACATTTGAGACATTTGCTGCTGTGAAGATTTTTTAATTTGCTAAATAATTACCTAAAAATGTTATACGTACTTAAATTCACACTTTATGGTAGGAAGTGATGTGTTCATAAACTCCTCCCGAAAAAAGTGCCACTTCACCTTTTTCAAGCCACACTGGACATGAAAAATACCACTTTCCTATTTAAGAAAATAACATTAAATTTACTCCTATCATTATTTAACCACTTACATATCCAAGTGACACTAAGAGCCATACATTAACATAGGCTAACTTCAAATTAGGAAAGAAATAAATAAACCAGAACTTTTTGCTATGACATTCTGAGCCAAGTTTGACTTCATTTATTCATATAAGAATTCTAAAAAGTAAGAACAAGAATGGTGGGTGAGACTGGGTAATTTGTCAATAAGTTCCTTGTTGTGTCCTCTTTTTTCACATGCCAATATATCTTATTTCACGAAGCCCTGAATTTTCCTTCATTCTGTGCTGCTAATAATTAATTCATTTTGCTTACACTGCAACCAGCTTCAAATCACGGTCTCCATTTCGAGGTAATAGATTCTGCCACAGGCAGTATGCCGTGCCATAACCTCAATTACAACTCACAAAGGAGAAGACTGCACTTCTTTTCTGCCGGAGCCACTATTCTGTCTTAACAAGGCTGTGCAAGGGCGAGGGGGGTGCTGCAGTAACAGAACTAGTGGGCCCCATCCCTACGGAGAATGTGTAAAAATCCAGTTTAACTCAGGGGCTAAGAATGAAGGCTCCATTGACATTAATCAGCTGAGGGAAGGTTACTAATAAAAAATTTTCATTTCTAGTAGAAACACCAGTTGTAGCGACACCTCTTATATTACAATAAAATGTAAAAAATTCTAACCAAACAAATCCTTGTCCAGATCCTAATACATGATAAAAACGGTTCTTTTGAAATTATAAGGTGTGTGTGTCTGTGTGTGTATAGAGAGGTAAAAACACATGAGAGAATTAGAAACACAGAAATGGACACACAGGGAGATATTTGTAATACAGTACAATTAAAACGCAACATCCGATGGATATTGCCTTGTTTCATTGTTATTTATCATATATATATATATCTTTTCTAATTGTTAAAATGTTATTGTTACAATTTACATTTATGTCAACACTCAGCACATGTAATCATGAGTACAAATTAAAAGGTCTAATTGTGTGCACGCATGAATGTGCACGCACATGCACTATAGTGTGTGCCCAGAAAAGTGGACGTTTTAATGGCATTTTTGCTGCTTAATTTCTTCTAAAATTATATGGCAGGAGAGAATATTTAATAATGACTACAATATGCCCCAGATTTTTAAGTCTTTCTGTAAAAAAATAGTGTTTAACTATAATAGGAAACTCAATTATTGCAAAGGTGTCTATAAGCACGTTAAAACCATATCCAAGTCCTTTTGTTTCAGTTTTTACCTCAGAAGTCTCTCACCAGTGAACTGGACTCCTGTCTTCTCTGGTCAGAAGCAGTGTGCACAGTAAGAGCGGGTGCTGATGTAATCATGTGCTAAGAGGAAGTTCAGGGCCATGCCGTCTCAGGGTTCTTCCACAGGGAAGCCACTCAGTTCAGGGTCTGTGACATCATGGTTGATGATGGGCCGAGATGCCCTTGTCCACTGGTCACAGGCTCAGTAATTTGGTAGAGATATATATAATTAATTCTGCTTTATCCCTGATGTCTCTAGAACTTAATTGCGTTGAAGTCCTGGAAGTCATCAATATTGACTCACTGTGCCCTTGGAGGGTGAAACTAAAGAGAGGTTACTAAGATTTTATCTTTTAGAAAGTCAAAAGGAAAACAATCAGAAAAAAATAGAACTGGAGCTATAAAAGTCATGCTCTGTGTTAATTAATCGTCTGCATTTCTGTTTCTGCCTGTTATTTTCATATTTCTTACAAAAGTAGAAATGTCTAGTTCAAATGACTGTAGATTTTTAAATCGATCACCCTAATACCATAGATGAAGCCCCAAAAAGGCCAAATGGCTTCATTAGGGTCACACAGCTTGTTGGGGGCCAGGAGTGGAAGCCAGGTCTCCTGGCGTCCAGTCAAGCCTCTGTCCACTACACACTGTGAGGATTCTGACTTCTAGTTTGCTGCACGAGGAAACAATGTCTTTCATAGAAATCAGTTTTTTAAAGAACAACGAGAGGGAGAAGGAAAGGAGGGAGAAAAAGAAAGGGGGAGAGAGAGAGAGAAAAGGGAGAAGAGAGCAAAGGAGAAAGCAAGAAAGAGAAGAGGAAAAGGGAAGAAGAAAAAGGGGGAAAAAGATTTCAGGCCGCTTTCAACAGTACATATATCAATATGTAGGTGAGTGTGGGCCTTCAGCTGGGCCGTCTCTAATTCACTGTGAGGTTGAACTGTCAAAACATCGTACACAGGAGGGACGGAGGATCCTCCAGGGAAAATCTATCACAGGCAAGAATCTGTAAATAGCAGTGTCCCAAAGGGAAGAGAGGTGGGAGTGGTTTGCACAGGCAAGGAGAAATAGATCTAGTTTATATTGTTTCTAATCACCAGCATGTAGAAGAGTAAAAAGTAGACCAATTTTAGCCAATTCTGTTACAGTTCTAAACCCTCTCTAGACAAATCGCCCGATTATCTTCGGTACCTGGAGTGGACTGAGCCCTCTGCTCCTTCCTGTCTTGGCCCTGGCCCTGGCCAGCTTTGGACTGGTCTAAGCTGCTGAGCTCTGGATCCTTGCCCTCCACCAGAACCCTGGACAGTCAGGAGAGAGGCAGATCCCTTGTGGTGTGCCAGAGGCCACTGGGGAGATATGGCATCTAAGCCTCAGTGGTGCCAATGGGGCTGCCAGGGACCAGGGACCAAGCGATTTAACTCAGTCATGCATCCTGATTAGGGCCTGAGCAAGAGAAAAGGAAAGAAATAGCCAGCACAGAGCAGCAGTCTGCCACTGATGGGTTATTGGTGAGCATATGTGACATTCCCCGGGAACCCTAAATGGGCTTAGTTTTTCTGACGGGAGATTTTTTAGAAATGTGCCTTAGCAGATGGTCAATATACATTATGATTGTGGCTATCATAGCATGAAAAACTCCTAGTTCAAGAAGATGTGAACAGATCACAGAAAGAGGTCTTTAAAAATAATTTCTCTTACATTAATGTTACTGTTTTTAATGTTTCTGACTATGCAAAGTCTGCGCCAACACTCTGACTACCAGACATGTTAAATTCCCAAACTGGCCTAATGATGAAGCCCGTGGGACCGAGGCCTTGGGTCACGCTGCACTGACGCAGAGTATCGTCTTGTGGAGAAAAGCACCTGTCCACGTAAACTGCCCTTATCAACCCCTATCAGCAATGCCGGCTAACCTCTGATGAGGCATGATCTTAACTAATTCTGAAAGACCAAACGCATCTCAATTATGGGAAAGCTTCCACCAGCTTCTTCATTTCTAAATTATTTTAAACAGAGGTGTGATTACATTTCCCCCTCCTATTATTGTGAAGTTAGAATTTCAGGAGAATTAGAGAATTATGTGCCAAAAGAATTCCCTTTCTATCAACACAGAGTAAAGAAAAACTCACACGTGTGTTGTCAAACTAAATTATGGGTGAAACGGAGGACTGCAACCATATGCACTCACACGCATTAACTGTTATGGCAGATTTAATTAGTAAAATTAGTCAAACTCACCAGCCAAGCTGTGTCAAATCAAACCAGTCCAACCTGTGCTTATTTGCAGAGTGCTTCAATTAAGTAGGTTGAGATTATTTCAATTTAAGACAACTCTGAGTTACTAACTATCCCCATGCTTATGACTAACTTTCAAATAAAATTATAAAGGTATTCTGGCCTTCAGAGGGAAGGGAGTAGACAAGTTTCCTAAAGTACTCAACAACGAACACTCTTATTTGCATCCCGAAATGACTTATTTTAATGAACCTGGGAAATCCTCTAATCGGCTGAGTTTCTGGGGAAAATTCCCCAGTGGAACAATTACATAGAAGGGAAGACCTTCCAGTGGCTATTAAGTTGCATTGAGCTAGCTAATCTCATCAAATACATTATATTGCAATACTTAGGATATGAAAGACATTGTTCTCAAAGAAAAATGGCAGAAATAGCTTTAGAGAGGCAATGGTTTCTAAATGTAAAATCTAGGCACATTAATTCTGTCTATAATTCCATCTATAATCATCAACAAAATTTTAATAAGAACTCCTCTGGTACAAAGATATGTATTTGCACTCTTTCTCTACTCTCTAAAATGCCTGAAATTTGGGGGCACCAATCTGAGTAGTTAAATTCTCTCCCTTAGACATAGAATTCCTTTTGGAGTTAACAGAAGTAGTTTTGATTTTCTCCTTTAAAGTTTTATAAAATTTCCTTGACTTCTTGTGCAAGATAACTAATTTGCCTAAAATGGAACTAGACAAAAAAAAATACTAAGACTCAGAAATATAAAATAAAATTAAGGAACCTCCCCCCACACATCCCCGTTTTGTTACTAGGTGCCATTCAGTGACCTCGGCAAAGGTGGTCATGATAGAAAGCCTGTCTGGACTGTCAGCTTGACTGAGTACATTTCTAAAGCTTTCTGTATTGGCGTTTAATCTTTTATTGAGTCACAGAAACATGAAGTCACCATTTTTTAAACTGCCAAGAGAAACCGGGGGAGAAAAGTGTTGTCTTTCTTTAGCTCCCAGCAAAACATTGCAAGATAATAGGAAGACAAAAATATTTCTTCCATTAACCCCTTGACCCTGTAAGTTAATGGCTTTTTGTTGCAAATATATCAACAAACAGGGCTCGGTGTGGGATTCTAACCCAGGGAATAAGGACTCTGCAATTATGGGGAAGAGTGTCCTGGTGGCTTCACACTGATACCTAATACACTTAATGTAAGGGCCAGTCTGCCCGAGACGTTGGCCAGGAAGCCTAGCTCCTGCCTTCTCAGAGCAACTTCTAAGGACATACACAAAGACTCTTAAATTATTATTTTAAACTTAAACACACCAGAAGTGCTGCCCTAGCTATTTTTTTTACCTGTATCTAAAGATCTTCCCTGTTGCATAATGAAGGTCACATTTCCATCGTCAATGCAGAACTTAGAATCTTCTAGGCTAAGATGAAAATGAGTGGCCAAAAAAACTCTTGGAAATGCAATTTTAACAATTTCCTAAAAGAAAACACATTTACACTTTGCAGAAACTATCCAATTGGTATGCTTTAGCTGCTATCTAAAAGGATGACAATGACAAGCAAGATTACTATCACTTATTATTTTTATATTAAGCTTGTACTGGGATTTTCCCAAATTAAAGTGTTAATAAGTAAGGGTTTCATCAAGTTGATTTGGGAGGCAAGAAAAAAAATGACTTAATTTCTTCAACATCAAAATCTCATCAGAAGTATACTTCTACAATTGAGAAATCTTTAAGGGGTAAAAGTATTATATTATATTTTCCTATTGTAAAAGCACTCTCTAATAATTTTAGGTAAATTTATTTTTATTTTTTTCAAGTGAGAGGCAGGGCGGTAGAGATACAAACTCCTGCATGCACCCTGACCAGGATCTACCCGGCAACCCCTGTCTGGGGCTGATGTTCTGCCCATCTGGGGCCATTGCTCTATTGTTTGGGAAACTGAGCTGTTTTAGTGCCTGAGGCGAGACCATGGTGCCATCCTCAGTGCCTAGGGCCAACTTGCTCATTCAAGCCATGGCTACAGGAAGGGAACAGAGAGAGAGAGAGAGAGAGAGAGAGAGAGAGAGAGAGAAGGGGGAGGGGGAAGAGTGTAGAAGCAGGTTGTCCCAGTAGAGCCCAAGCTCTATGTCCATCAGGCGTCCCTGATTCAACTTCCCTGTGCAGTGGGACACTCCTGCTTATCAGCAGGGCTGGCAGCCTCTATGAGACTACTCTTGAGGTGGCTATAAGGATGCTACTGATAAATGCCGACACTAACTGCCACGGGAGGAAAAACACAACCGACACACAAATTAGTTACAAGAATATCACAGGCAATTAACTATTCACAAATCCTTTTGGCATGTCTGGGTATAGCTTAAGGGGGTCCTGTCGGTGTGCTCCTCTCAGCTGTCTTTGGTCAGAGCTCAGAGCAGCGTGGAGACAGTCCAGGTTCACACTGGAGTCTGGGCAACTACCTCAGCAGGGGGCCCCTCAGCTTCAGTACCTTTTCTGGCCAACGCCTTCTAACAGGTGTCAGTCTACAGGATTATCACCTCAAACCACCTTTTTTGGGAGTTACTTGCAGGGAACCCCTTTTATGTTAATCTACTGAAATGTTACAACAAACCACTTTTTAAGATGTTCTTATTTACGTTAACTTACAAAGTTATGACATCAAGCCACTTCTTACCTATGTATAACTTTACATACACACTAACGGGGCCCTGCTTGAAAGTCAGAGTCTGTTTATCACATTACAGAGTTATGACATCAAACCACTTCTTATCTACGTATAACTTCACACACACACTATATTAATTCCTATCCAGACAGCATAACTTTATTTAATTTGCTTAATTTTAATATTATATCTTAATTACTTTTATATATCTTCCATATTTTTGTTTTTTATATTTCTATATATTTAATTACTATAACATTATATTACTACAATGCAGGTGGTCGCTTCTCCTGTGTCCCCTAATCAGGAATTGAACCTAGGATTTCCACATCCTGGGCTGATGCTCTATCACTGAGCCAACCAGCCAGATCTGGTAAATTTCTAAAAGAGTAATATTATGTTAGAGAACATGTTGAAAGACCTCACTACATACTATTAATTTTAACCTTTTTTACTCTAGAAAATCCATCCCAGTATACATGTTATTATATTTTTGAGTAATTAAAAATCTGAAATTAATATTTTTAGCAGAATAGTTTAATTCAAATCAGAATTAAAAACTAATTTGGAGTAAAAACTCAGCAGATTTAGAAATGTACCATTATTTCTAAGTTATTAAAACATATGGTTACAGTGATATATTTTCTCATTTATGTGGTTGCACTATACATCAAACAAAAATAAACAATTTTTAAAGAAATGATAGAATTTAGCTAGACCAGATGGTGGTGCAGTGGGAAGAGCATTAACCTGGGATGCTGAGGACCCAGGTTCAAAGCCCCGAGGTTGCTGACCTGAGTGCAGGCTCACCAACTTGAGCACAGGATCGCTGGCTTGATGTGGGATTATAGACATGACCCCATAGTTGCTGGCTTGAAGCCCAAGGTTGCTGGCTTGAGCATGGGGTCACTGGCTCAGCTGGAGCTGCCCAGTCAAGGCACATATGAGAAAGCAATCAATTAAGAACTATGGTGCTGTAGCTATAAGTTGATGCTTCTCATCTCTCTCCCTTCCTGTCTGTCTCTGCCCCCACCTCACAAAAAAAAAAGGAAGGAAGGAAGGAAAGGAGGGAGGGAGGGAGGGAGGGAAGAAGGGAGGAAAGGAGGAAGGAAGGAAGGAAGGAAGGAAGGAAGGAAGGAAGGAAGGAAGGAAGGAAGGAAGGAAGGAAGGAAGAGAGGGAGGGAGGGAGGGAGGGAGGGAGGGAAGGAGGGGAGGGAGGGAGGGAGGGAGGGAGGGAAGGAGTGAGGAAATAAATGAATGATAGAATTTATCAGAAAGACACTATAGTAAATTTACTTCCTAAAATGATAAATTGCACTTGGATGATCATGATCAATTAATATTTATTATATTCCCATAATGTAGTAGGTGTCAATGAAATACGAGTATTATCTACTATTAAGTTAGCATGACTGTTAAGATTTGACCTATATAATCTAGTAATGAGACACTGCTCATAGATTGACCCTCTGCTAAATCGTGTGATTGCCAGTTATCCATATGATACAAGTGATAAATATCATTTTTTGGAAGAGACTTCAGAAATAAGTAGAAAAACAATGACCTCCTGAAATCAGAGTAGTGCTTGCCAAATTATCAAGATAAATCCCAGTGGATGAATTATAGAAACATTGAAAGCTGAAGAACATGGGGCAAAATATTAAGCTTCAGTATATTTACAGTAAAATTAAGCTCATCCTAAATCTACACCTAAGTCACTGTTTCCAATTACACTTTCTGCTAAATTCATTTAAAGTAAATGAAACAAAGTCTACAAGTGGGTTTTGGAAGCTACTAATGCTAGTTATTATAGTTATGAATAAGTAACAGTAGTAAATTCTGTAGAACATACCTGAAAATGATTACTTTTCCATAGAGTCCCATAGTCTGACATTATTAATTATACATCAATCTATATATAGTCTGTTAATAGAAAATCAAGTTTAATCTTAAAAGGTATTGACCTTTACACATAAGGAACATCCTATTAACTCTGTAGTATATGAACTTAAAGTTGTTTTTCCATTTCTTATAAGAAAATGCACTGAGTCAGCCTCATACTTTTATACATTCTTTTTGATACCATTCACTCATCAACAAATGTCTACTGAATGCTTTTATGCTACTGACAATAAACATAGGGGATACAATATGAACAAAAGCAGGCATGATCCAGGTCCTCATGAGACCTAAAGTCTAAAGTTATACATCGATATTAATCAAATATCCTCCATAGTTCTGACCACACACTTGGATGAAAAATTACAGCTATGCTAAGTGCTCTGAAGAACAGGGGGCCAGCACCAGAGGGGATAAAACTGATCTAGGGTTTGGGAAAGGCTTCAGGAGGAAGTGCCATCTGAGTGGGAATCATAAGCACAAGCAAGCATTAATTAGGTGAGAAAGAGGTATATGGTGGGAGAAGAAGACCCCTGGCAGAGGGGTCAGCAAGCATACAGAAAGAAAGGGAGAAACACTGAGAAGTATGTGAGCAGCAGAGTGCTACAGGGGGAGGCAGGAGGTAACTGCAGGGGCCAGACCATGAAAACTTGGTAGACTGGCTTAAGGATTTTGTTCATTATCCCAAGGCAGGTCATTGAAGGGTTTTAAGCAGAGAAATGACATGCTCAAACTTGGGTTTTACAGATAGCATTCTACCTGTGGTCTGGAGAATGGGATGAAGTAAATGAATGGAGACCAGCCAGAAAGATACTGCAATAGTCTAAGTGAGCAGTGATGGTAGTTTGGGCTGGGAAGGTAATAGGACAGTGGATATAGAAAGAAGCAGATGCAAGAGCAAGATATTTAGAAGGTAAAATAGATGGTGTTGATGGATTGGCCATGGTAGTAAGAAAGAGCGAGGGATCAAGATTTTGGCTTGACATCCTCAATAATATCATGCACTGTAATACAAACAATGCAAGAGACTGATGGAGAAAGTTAATGAGTTTGTCCAGACATCCTGGATTTGAGGAATCTGAGAAAGAATGTCAAGAAGATGTGTGACCTATACAGAATTAGAGACATAAATTTGTAAGGCATCAGCTGGGGTTTGTTAGGATCAGACAACAATACGATGCCCTTTCAAAGAATTAAAACTGGATTTAAAGCAAATAAAAGTTTACAAATGCACTAAAGCTTTTATACAAAAAGGCATATTACAAAGAAGTACATAGAACAGGGCTCCTTGTGGTAAAGAAAAAGCTATGTATTTAAGCATATGAGACATACATTTCTGCACTTCTAAATCGGCATTCCCAGGGTGCAGGAGGACAGCAACACCTCTTGCCACCAAAAATAAAAGTTAAATAATAAATAAATGCAGAGTAGAGCACAGTTAAGAAAAGACAAATGTTATATTCATATTATCTAAATAACAGTAGACAAATTCAGCTTGCTCTCCAATAAAGAAGTGATTCTATAACACCCACTTGTATTAGATTTTCTGAGAGGCTAACCCTGAATAAGTAAACTTTATTTATCTTTTCAGTTCAAGTAATTTATATAGATGCACCTCAACTTAGGGTGGGTTATATTCCAATCACACATTAGAAGTTAAAAACTTCATAAGTCAAAAATGCATTTAATACACCTAATTTTCTGAGCATCATAACTTAGTCCAGCCTACCTCAAACGTGCTCAGAACACTTACATTAGCCCACATTTGGGCTCTACAGTCTTGCTCCCTCTGCCGTGCAGTGTAGGACACTATCATACTACATATTTTCTAGCACAGGAAGGATCAAAATTAAAAATTCAAAGTACTGTTTCTACTGAACTCATCAGTTTTGCACCATTAGAAAGTCAAAAAATTGTTAAGTTGAATCATCATTAAGACATGGACAGCCTGTACTGACTCTGAATAAAGACAGATTGGTCATCTAAAAACATTCCTCTGACATTCTTGAACTAACCTGGTTAGTCAGATAAAACAGCTTTTGTTTTCCATACATTGTTTCCTACTAGGTTTCACAGCCTGGTTGCACTCAAACAAATCTTGGTCACCATTTTTGGCAAGTGTCCGACGAAGAAAAAGCCTAAGAGATTAAACAGGAGGACTGTATTTTTGTTACTACTCTGGATCAATTTCCAGTTATAGATTCCAATCACAGAGCAGGCAGAAAATCTTTCAGAACCACTTACATCAAATACTATCCACTAAAAGAAAATGTGATAAGTCAGCAGTCAATTCTTCCTGAGACTTGACAAAATTGTGATGATTATTATTCCTTCCTGTCAACCACCTGAGGCTCATAAAAACCTGAATATATGTAAGTTAATAAAACTTCATATAATATAGCCTGGCCTGTGGTGGTGCAGTGGATAGAGCGGTGAACGGGAACTCTGAAGTTCCTGGTTTGAAACCCTGGGCTTGCCCAGTCAAGAGACATATGAGAATCAGTGTACAACTAAAGTGAAGCAACTACACTCTTACTCTTCTCTCTCTCTCCCTCTCTTTAAAATCAATAAATAAAATATTTTCTTAAAAAAATGGAACCACTAGTAGAACAGTGAATTGATGCCCCTCTCTCTCTCTCTCCTCTCCCTTTCCTGTCCTCTCAAATCAATGAAAAAAAAAATTAAAAAAAAAAAAAAACTTCATATAATATGAAACGTTTATGTCAAGATCAATGTAAACCTCCAACCCTGGCCGGTTGGCTCAGCAGTAGAGCGTTGGCCTGGCATGTGGAAGTCCCAGGTTCGATTCCAGGCCATGGCACACAGGAGAAGCACCATCTGCTTCTCCACCCTTCCCCCTCTCCTTCCTCTCTATCTCTCTCCTCCTCTCCGCAGCCAAGGCTCCATTACAGCAAAGTTGGCCTAGGCGCTGAGGATGGCTCCATGGCCTCCTCCTCAGGTGCTATTATGGCTCCAGTTGCAATGGATCAAACACCCCAGATGGGCAGAGCATTGCCTTCTGGTGGGCATGCCCAGTGGATCCTGGTCAGGCACATGCAGCAATCTGTCTGTCTGCCTGCCTCCCAACTTCTCACTTCAGAAAAATACAAAAAACCAAACAAAAAAAATGTAAACCTCCATGTGGCCAAATACAATGGGGCCTTCTTTTCTTCATCTACTTGAAGTGCTTCACACCCTGCTCCTTCATTATAAAGCATTCTTCTCTCTTAGATTTCGTAAGGCTCAACTCCTGCTTTTCTGACCACTTCCCAGGCTGCCTTTAGTTGTTCCTCTTCCTATTCCAGTCTTTTTTTTTTATATAATAATTTTATTTTTTGAATGGGGTGACATCAATAAATCAGGATACATATATTCAAAGATAACAAGTCCAGGTTATCTTGTCGTTCAATTATGTTGCATACCCATCACCCAAAGTCAGATTGTCCTCTGTCACCTTCTATCTTGTTTTCTTTGTGCCCCTCCCCCTCCCCCTTTCCCTTTCCCATTCCTCCCTCCCCCCCATAACCACCACACTCTTATCCAGTCTTTAAAAAGCTACATGTTCGCCTGACCTGTGGTGGCGCAGTGGGATAAAGCGTCGACCTGGAACACTGAGGTCGCCGGTTCGAAACCTTGGGCTTGCCTGGTCAAGGCACATATGGGAGTTGATGCTTCCTGCTCCTCCCCCTTCTCTCTCTCTGTCTCTCTCTCTCTCTCACTCCTCTCTCTCTAAAAAATCAATCAATAAAAAAATATATATTAAAAAGCTACATGTTCTTGTTATTCTGCACATTATTGTTCCTCACGGCCACATTCAGGCACATGATCTTACATTGCACACGATGCTTTCAACATATAAACACACACAAAAATAAGCTACTAATTTCTATCATTGTTCTTGACTTCGGCCAAATTTCCAAACTTGGATATTGACTGCTTGTTTGATATCTATGTTTGAATACCTTGTAGGTGTCTCAAACATCCTGTGGGTCAAAAGTGGGATTTAATTTTCTTCTGCTCTTACAAGTGTCCATTCCTTTTCTTGTTTCCACCAAATCCACAATGACATGAACATCCACCCAGGGGCTTAAGCCAATCCACAGGAAGTATTCTTCATTACTCTCTGCACCTGCCTCCCCCTCCAATCCTTCATAGACAATTTATCAGCTGTTCCTTCAGGGTCCACTTCCAAAGCGTATCTCAAATCATAATCTGCTTCTTCTTCTTCTTCATCATCATCATCATCATCATCGTCACTAGCTCTTGTCTAGATTCTGGCTTTCTTCTCCAAGTCTTCTCTCTGTTTCTACTCTCATCTCTAAAATCCATCTCCAGAGTTACCAGAGTGACGTTTAAAACTGCAAATCAACTTACAAGTCTCCCAATGCTTGAAACATTCTATGGTTTTCCATTTTTTGTTGAAATAAAATCCAAACTGCTGACTGTGCCCCACTAAGTCCTCCGTGGTCTGGCCTCTCCTACTCCTCCAAATTCACTCTTCTTCTCTCTGTGCATCGCCCACAGTGGCTTCTATGGTAGGATTTTGAAAATGCCAAGTTCTTTCCTTCTTAAGGGATATTGTCCTTGCAATCTCCTTTGCTCAGAATGCCTTTTCCAGAAGGGCTAACTTTTCCCTCTTCATCCTTCAGGTGTCATCTCACACAGTATCTCTTTAAAAATATACTTAAGACTACACCCACAAACACCCTTTAAAATGCAACCCAGTATGGCTTTCTTATAGAGCATTTTTTTTTCATTTTCTGTGTTTGCTAGCTCATTTTCTTACTGCTTGTCTCCACCAGAATATATGATCCCTACACGCCTGTACCATCAGGGTCCTATTCACTCTGATTTCTCAGTGTCTGGCACCTATAAGACTCCAGTAAATATTTGTTAAATGAATTAAAATTTATCCAAACAGATCATCTTAATATGAGAACAAAATTATAAAATCTAACATAAATCTGTATTCAACAAAATACAAACAGTATATACTTTAACAAAATTTATATTCTACATTTTCTTTTAGAGCTTATGTTGTCTTCTAATTTTTTCAGTTGGAAACAAATAAATCAGAAAATGCTTCTTATTTTAAATCTCTTATATATCTTTCAGCATTTAATAAATGTTTAACTTAATATAAAATTTCTTAATGGTCATTTTTAAAACACAATTAAACTGCAGAAGGATGACAAAATCATATTAATCTCAATTTGAATAAATAAATATTTCCCACATTTAGGTATTTCCCTTATTGATATCAACAGAACTATATGAAGATTTGCCTTTGAAGAATCTTAAAGGAATAACAAAAGTCTTCTATTGAGAAGGTATTTTTGAATGGGGATGCACTATGTAAGGAAAGCCACAGTATCTATTCTCAAAGGATTTTTTAATAGTCAAAGGAATTTTAATCCCCCAAATTTGAGCATAGAACTACAGATATTTACAGTTAACATTCATGTGAATTTGAGCCCCTTCAAAAGTGCACATGCCACATTAAAGTAAACCAAAGGAGTCAGTGGGCTCTCAAGTCCTCTGGGGACAGATTTTTATCCCACAAATGAAGATGCTCGATCACTCTGTGAATCTGGACCAGTGTGTCAGTAGCGCTTGTCTGTCAGCCCTAGCCACACCTCTAGCCCCAGCCATCTGCTCTGCCCTGCGATGCTGGAGCCGTGACTGGACAGCACATGTCCTCTCTATCAGTTGGCTTCTGTAAGGTTCTACCTACAGGGGCAATGAAGGGAACTGGCAGGCAGGAGAGGGAGAGGGGCCGCTTCCTCTTTTTTCAGTCTTCATCACTGTCCATGCAGCCCTGGCCAAAGCCCTTCAGCCCAGAAGTGTCAGTCGCAGCAGGTGGCCTCAGCTTCTGTTTTCTGTGTTCTGGCCCTCCCAGTAGAAGTCCTTGTTTTACCCTCAGAGGTACCAGCTTGAGGAAAGCTCTACGAGACCCTCCATCCAGCCAGGGAGGTGTTGGCATCAGCTGCGGAGCACCTCTCCTCAGAAGTTCAGGCCTAGGTCTTTCTTTTTTAAGTTATTTTAAATTTTTTTATTTATTGATTTGAGAGAGAGCGACCACAAGAGAGAAATCTGCATTTGTCGCTCCACTCATTTATGCACATATTGGTTGATTCTTGTATGTGTTCTAACTGGAGATTGAATCCACAATCTTATGCATTGGGACACCGCTTTAACCAACTGAACTACCCAGCCAGGGCCAGGCCTAAGCTTTATGAATTAGTTTCTTTGAGTACCTAGGACCTGGTAAACCTACCCTTTATAGGTTCTCCCATCTTCAGGATTGCTGTTAGCTCATGTTTTAATGTGCCCTGTGGTCTCCAACACCTGCATAATCAATTCCCCATATTAAATTTTCTCAATTGAAATAACTATTACGGATGTCCACTTCCTGACTAGACCCTAGACGACTCGGAACAGGACAAGGAAGGTGGCCTGAGGTGAACTAAAAGGAGAAACAAACCAGTATATATGCTGTGGGGAATAAAATGGAGTATCAGTATATTTTATGACTATGTTAGAGGCATTTTTTAATATCAAGAATCTCATAAGTTATACCAAAAAATGTGAAATCTTTTGAGAACAAAAGCTGGGTCTTATTGGTAAGTATGATGATGCAAAGAATGATTTACTTACTCTGTCACTTTGCTTGTATTGAGTGCTGTGCAGGGTACATAAAATGTTTAATTTTCAGTCCACACTATAACCTATCACAATAAGTATTAGTCCCATTTACACACACGTACACATACACTGTGTAAAGAGAAGACAGAGCCCAAGGTCACACAGCTAATTTGTGACTGAGTGAAAATTCCAACCCATGTCTTTGGGCCTCCAATGCCCTCTTTCTCTACTAGTCCAGGCTGCTCTCACTTATTTACTTTTATGTTCCTTGTCACAAACAAGATAGAACCCTGTGCAAGATGGGTGCTTAGTAAATTTTGAATGGATGATCCAACAAAGGAACAATTTTCTAAACTAAAATAACTGATTTGGTAGCTTTCTGATGTTGGCATGAATAAGTAAACTAGATAACATTTTTGTTCCAGAGGTAGCATAGCTTTGTGGCTACAATTCAGTGATTGCACCACTCTAATAAATAAGGGACCCATCTGTTGACCTGAACAATGGATGAGGGTGGGGAGGAAAAAAGCTGAGTTAACTTGGTAAATGAGATTTCCAATATGGTGATAAATCTAGGATGTTAATCTAACACAAAGGATGGAAATACTACTGTTCAAGGTGACAGCCCAAGTTCTCATTGCACACTGGGTAATCAAAGTGTGCTGAGGTACAGGGGCTTTGCCCTAACGACCCAGAGAGCCGTGATGTTTGTTCAGAAAATCTGCTTTATGTGTCTGATTCTTTCTTTCAGTAGAAAAGCTTCATTGGTGAACAAGAGGGTTCTGGCAGATCACCAAATGATTATTCATACCCAGATAAACAGCTTTAATCTTTGAAGGCTATTGCTAACCAGTATTGAGCCCAAAATAATGAAGGCAATTAAAATCTTAAAGAACAGAAATAAGCCAACATTGGCACTGAAGTGTAGGGGTATGTCTATTATGATCGGGTAAAGGAGAGAAATGTATGTGGTGGGAAAATAATATGTTCTGTATTAAATTATGTGGGTGTGCCTACAAATAATGCACAACAGCTCAGTGCTAATCTAATATTCTCATGGACTACATGCAGAAAGTCACTGCCATTCCAAATAAAACAGTCCCTAAATTAAATCCCAAAGCATATGAGGAATGATATCATACAAGCTTTGTGATGCATCTTTTTGAAAACAAAAATTTTTAGAAGATAAAAATATTAATCCTAAACATTATAGAATTATAGAATTATAGAATAAAGGAATATGTTAATGTGTTAATGTTGTGGAGAAAAAATTGGAGGGAATAACAAAAGATTTTGCAAAAATTCTAATGATATGAACAGAATATTATAAATTGATAGCCATTAAGATCTCAAAATTTAAAAAAAATGCTAATGTGAAATATATACCAAGTAAAAACATATCTATATAACATAAATAGAAATGCATGTATATATATATAAAACATGAATCCATTCATAGTTATACATTATATATGTACTTTTTGAAGGAATTTGTTATTATAACATATAAATATTATATACTGAATTTATGGGTACTAAAAAGGGTTTGGTGGAGTTTAAAGGAATGGAGGAAATAGTGATGAGATTCAAAAGTGTTTGATTCATGTCCTAGCTCATCACTTCAGAATACTTAAAAATATATAATCATTTTGTCCATTCCTTCCTGTTCTGCATGAAGAAACGAAGGCACAAAGAGAGATTATAAATCCAGACAAGACCATAGCTAACCAGGTCTTCTGATATCAGTGTATGTGTTTTTAACCTCTGCCTCTTTGTTTTCTCAACTGAGAAATTGGAATAATAACTCCTCTGTAAAGCGCACATCTTTTGTAAGGACCCAAAGATGAGGTATTCATGTATGCACTTCCCAAGCCATGACGCACTAAGTAAACAGAGATTATCACAGTGCAGACATGATACATTTCTTTAGTCTTGAAGTACACACACAGGCTCAAAGTTTAAGCTCAAATATGTTATGCATGCATAATCCAGTGTACCGTATTTAAACAGAAATAGCTTCTCTCATATTTATTCAGCTGACTTATTTGTACAATGTAGGGCTAATTAGTTTTTACCATACCGTGGGGAAAAAATACACATAAGCCATATCTGAAATATACAGCTTTCTCTAAAAGGGAAAACACTGTCTAGAGCAGACCCTGTTGACACCTTGCCTCCAGCCCTTGGCATCAGCTGAGTAAACCTGCAGCTGAGAACACTTCTGGCTGCTGACACTTTCCCACCTCAGACACCAGGTCGCCTTCCTCCTCTGCCTTTCTCCACATGCCCAGAGTTTGCACGCCCAGAGCTTGCACAGAGTTGTAAACTGGAAGTCAATAGAGGAAACGAACAGAGGAGATTTAACACTCCTGGGGGCAGCTTCCAAGTAGGGGGTGGAAGGAGAAAGGAGGTGGGTGTGCTGGAATCATTGAGTATCTGTGATCTAAAACTTCACTTGCAAATTCATTCCAAAAACTGAGCTCTGCAAAACTCCAAGGGCAATTAGTTAGTTAGTAGTGGTTCTTTTAAATTTGGGTCTTTCAGGTCCACTTTTAATTATTTGAGCAAGTTAAAGTGGTGCATAATGGCAAATATATAAACATATACAATGCTAACCATTACAATTAGATCTGCTGTACACTGGTCACAGAAATTTAATTAATCCCTTAAGTGCTACAACACAATGTGCCTCCACCTTGGTAAGGGTCATCTGATTAGTCCTACTGCGTGAAATGGTATTCTATTTAAAAAACAACTTCTTGTGGCTCATAAGGCCAGATTGGTTATAATCCTTTTAATGAGAGTACCTCTAAAATATTATACACGCTTCTTCTTAGCAACTCATTCCAAAGTACGGGCAGAGAACATACTGCCCATACTCTGCCCTGAGCCTTGGAACGGCCTTCGCTCCAAAGCTATAAAACCTGATAGAGGCAGATAAATGTCTGTTTTTATGAACCAAATTTTCACCTGATATTTATTGAGCCCACAAATGGCTATGGCATATTTGCAGTCTAGAAAACCAGTAAAATAATATTACATGCAGTTTTTGTTTCTAAACATATCAGTGTATATGTAAAATATGCACATAAGAAGAAAAAAAGTTTATTTTTAAATTTATATATTTGATATGTTGTTCAGGTTTGTTTAAATATAGGTATAAGTGAGTAAAAGCACATTTAGTATCCTTAGTAATTATTTGAATATTCTATGTTCTAATAAAAAATGCAATCTAAATTTCATTTTTAAATGGTTGTATTTCAAAATCAGTTTTGAGCACTTTAATTTTATTTCTTATCATCATATTTATGCAATGTCAGAAAAGCAAAAAACAGTTATAGTCCTAATGGAAAAGGCTTATAAGTTTGCACTGAATATTATCAGTGCTTAAATAATCTCCAAAGTAAAATGATATTCTTCCAGAGGTCATGTTTTTGGTCTTTGGGGAGGACACTGTTCTGTATACAAGGAAAGTCTACAAAATGATACAATTTCTTTCTTTTAAGCCCTCAGGACACCTATATTTAACTAAGGAAAACCAAAAAATTTATTACAATTTAATTTAGGCACACCATATATAAATGGCAAAGTTTTATTGCGTTTAATTTTTCTTTTTTTCCGGAGTAACTATATGGGAACTTGATGCCATACAGTTTTTGAAGCAAGCCTCAATTTTTAATAGATAAACTGAAATATAGTTTATTAGAATTTTAAAAGAGCATCTTTAATTTAAAAAAAAACTTAGAATACCATTACAAATAACAATTAATTGAAAGTTCTTTTAATACAGAAAAGTATAGAGGAAAAACAAAAATTACCCATTATCTCACCACTCAGTAATCTATATATATATCTATATATAGTAACTATATGTATATAATTTTTAAATTAAACAGTACTTTATTGTAGATAACCAGTATCCTCTTATTCCGAACAGTCTTTCTTTCTAAAGATAACCACTATTAAAAATTATTTTAAAAAAAATTAATTCAGAAAATGCAAGCCCCTCTGTCTGCTCACCCATCCGTCCATCTATTGACCTACCCATCCTTTAGAAGATGAGTAATATTATAAATGCTATGCAGTGCTATCCAGTCTTTGGTGCTTAACACATCAGGAACATTTTCCATATCAGTACAAATTTGCCTTATTTTTTATAGTTTGCACAGTACAGTATCTCAGCATTTAGAAACATGTCTTTTTTGATTGTTAAACTTGACTGTCAGAGAATGGGCTAGATTCAGTATAATGAAAAGCCCTCCTGGGTAAATATTTTATAGAGCAGAAAGCAAGATACAGTAAAGAGATCTTGTAAATTCTCCGTTGTTCCTATCAACCGCTTGCATTCGTGTCATCCACAAATGCCATAGAACAGCCTGCAGCACTTCTGTAGGAAATATCTAGGAAAGTACTATCTGAAGAAAACCAGCCCTTAAATTGTCTCAAAGCACAGTGAAGTTATAAGGCTATCCTCACAGAAACCATTCTTAGGTGAAAAAGAGTGAGTCCCCATGAGGTTGTCTGAACAGGGGCCCTGGGCACCCTGTCATGAAGAGGAGAACAGAGCGTGGTGCTATGTCCGCAGTACCCGTTCTATAGACAGCTCCAGTTACTGCTTAAATCTCCTGGAGGCTTGGACAGATAAACAGAACAAGGATTTTGTTGCAGGTGAGATCATGGAACACATGATAGGGGCCAGGGCTCCTTGGTAAACCTTATCCTGCTTGTCCTGTCCACCGACCTCAGTGCTGACTTCATACCACATCACTTCAAGTGAACTCACTGTCAACTTTGACCTTTTCCCAAGCAGGGAAAGAGGCTGCATGCTCCTTAATAATGACAGCTGCTCTTTTTCATGACCTTTAAGATAAGTCAGCATTTTGTACAAATATTTATTTTTCACTCTTTACTAAAATATATTCAATGACTTTTTTTAAAAAAATAAAGACTTTCAAAAATGATCATTTAAAATGTAAAAGGTACTTGAGAGAAGATTGATGGAGAGGCTTCAAATTAATTAAAACTTCAGGACTGACCATCTCTTTAATAGATATTTAATATGGACTCAAGTGGTAGATTCCATTCATAGATATGACAGATCAAATATGAAGATCAATAAACATCTAGTAGCTCTGATTACCATTATGTGTGTAGCTAGCTTACTGCTGGGGCAGATATTAGAGCTAAATGATCCATCCACGTGTGGCTTCAATTTGCAGCCCCTACTTTCTTAGAAATTGCCTATAGTCAACTGAGCTTCTGAGTGATGGCTATTCTGAGGGTCTCACGGGCCCATCACTTTTCCTATTTTAGCTGTTATATTACCCCATTGCCCGTTTTAAAATGCATACAGTAGTCACCCATTACCTAAAGAGGATAAGTTCCAAGAATCTCAGTGGATGCCTGAAACTTCAGATAGTAACAAATCCTGTATGTATACTATGTTATTTTTCCTATCCGTACATTTACATTATAAAGCTTAATTTACAAATTAGCCACAGTAAAAGAATAAGAACAGTAACGAAAAATGGAATAATTATGACAATATACTCTAAGGAAAGTTAAGCCAATGTGGTGTTTCTTTTCTCTCTCTCAAGATACCTAATAACTCATCTGATAAAGGCTACTCAGTGAGTACGAGCATGGAGTGTGTACAGTGTGGATACACCGGGCAAGGGATAATTCACGTCCAGAGAAGACAGAGAGAGACAGCAGAGACTTTATCACACAGTACAAAATGGCAAACAATTTTAAAATGTATAAATTGTGCCTGACCTGTGGTGGCACAGTGGATAAAGCGTCAACCTGGAAACGCTGAGGTTGCCGGTTCAAAACCCTGGGCTTGCCTGGTCAAGGCACATATGGGAGTTGATGCTTCCTGCTCCTCCCCCCCTTCTCTCTCTCTCTCTCTCTCTCTCTCTCTCTCTCTCTCTCTCTCTCCTCTCTATAATGAATAAATAAAATATTTTTAAAAAAATGTATAAATCACTTATTTCTGGAATTTTCCATGTAATGTTTTTGGACCATGGTTGACTGAAATCATGGATAAGAGGGACCATTTTTAGGCATTTGAGCATTTCAACAGAGAGCTGTGAGCATCCCTATCTAATAAAGGCTGTGGGTTCTGGGGCACAGAGCCTTCTGCAACCACAGGCTCTACTCTGGTTTTTGTCTTTAAAAGCACAAAGTTCAAGCCTGGGCCTCCTGGTCTCAATTCCCATGAAAGCCCTTTTTCTTCTTCTAATACTGAATTCCTAAAAGCTTTTTTAAAATATTTTTTTAAATGAGGGGAGGGAGATAGTTTGACAGACTCCCACAAGCGCCCGACTGAGATTGGGCTGATAATTGAATCAATCAAGCTGTTTTTAGCTCCTGAGGCTGACCCTTGGACCAAGCAAGCTATCCTCAGCACACGGAGACAATGTTTCAACCAACTGAGTCACTGGCTATGGAGGGGAAGAGAAAGAGAATGCTGAGAGGGAAGGGAAGAGAGGCAGATGGTCACTTCTCTTGTGTGCTGACTGAGAATCGAACCTGGGACATCCATATGCTGGGCAGATGCTTTATCCACTGAGCCAGCTGGCCAGAGCCCCTAAAAGTTTAAAAGTGGGTTCATTTCCATTTCTTTTGAAAGTGAGAATGAACACAGAGACAACTTTGGCCAAGAAGTAAGAGTTTGGACAGGCCAGACTCTCCCCAGTGGAAGAAACAGTCAAGACTATTAAGAAGGAAGGATTTCAATCATATTAATAAAGGATTTGCATCATCATGCCTTAGGTCTGGCACACACTCCCAGTTAGTACTCCAAATGCTGAAAAATGCAAGCTACCTCAAAAAGAGTTTTCAGTACTTTAGAACATTTCAAGCCTCTTTCTTAGTGTTTGCTTTCTCTCTCTCTCTCTCTCTCTCTCTCTCTCTCTCTCTCTCTCTTTCTCTCTACCCCTGAGCTTGTCTTTCTTTCTTCTTTCTGTGACTCTGAGCCCAACAGTATCAAGAGGACTGGGATTATCAATTAACAGGGATGTTTTATGTACTGAAAGCACGCTGTCACTACCCTTCTGCAGTCCCAGCAACGGAAGCATCTAAACAGAAGCAATGCTGTGTGTGCGTGTGTGTGTGTGTGTGTGTGTGTGTATGTGTGTGTTGTTTGTGTTTTGCCTACTTAATAGTCATATTCCTCTTCTTTCTGAGGAAAGAAAACGTGAGCAAGGAGCACACATACTAAAATGCATTTCCTAGTCTCCCCTGCAGACAGAAGTGGCCGCTGTGACGTAAAGAGAAAAGGACTGGAGCTCTTCAAAGGGTTCTAGTAGACTGAAGGAGCATCGCTTTTGATCTTCACTCCCTTCCCCTCCCGCCCAGAACACAGCGGTGACTGGGGAGACGGCAGCAAGTCATCTAGGACCACCGGACGCACCGAAGGTGGAAAGTGGACATTCACAGTGAAAGATGACGAAAGTCGCCTATGTTCCTAATGCCTGTGGATATCCCATATTGCCCCTGGCCTGCCTCTGTCTCAGCTTCTTTTGCCTGAGATGTTTTCTAAAAAAATAATCAAAAACCAAAATGACCATGCATTTCGTCTAAATCACAGGAATTCAAGGTTTCTGTGACTACAGCCTGTTGATACCATATGTACTCATGTATCATTGATTGGAGCAGGCACCGTGGGGAGGTGTATGAGATGACACCCATTTAAAGAGTATGGTCAGCCACACACCCCACAGTCCCCCACCTTGACTCCAAGTCCCAGGAGGTCACTGTCCCTCTCCCTTCCCTTGAACTATGCCCTTGTTTGAATTTATTCAACACAGTAGGGGCCTTTCTTCTTGTTCACATCTCACTAAAGGCTCTTTTCCTGCTCCTTTAGATGCCATCACTGTTTAAGTACATTGAGGCCACAGGCACTGTGGTCCTGCTGCCCAGGGTGCAGAGCATGGGCGTGGCCCGCAGGCGGTCGCCACCAAGATGGCGCTGATGAGCTTCCTGGTGCGGCTGCAGGACATGAGGGTCTTGGTCTTGAAGGGGTGGCAGATGGCCAGGTCGCTCTCCACGCTCAGGCTGGCCACACTGAACGCCGTGGCCGAGTGCAGGTGTCATGGAGAAAGCAGTGGTCTCGGCAGACGGTGTCACTAAAGGCTCGGAGTGCTGCACTGGGATGACGTGCTGCAGATCCACGGGCAAGGCCAGCAGCAGCGTGAGCAGGTCCAAGAGCGCCGGGCTGCCCAGGCGGCTGTGCAGGGTGCTCTGCAGGCTCTGCAGCGAATTCTTGCACACAAGCGTGAATGCCAAGTACAGAAACTGCATTTAATGTACAGAGGGGTGCTAAATACCTAAACATGTGTGTGTGTGTGTGTGTGTGTGTGTGTGTGTGTGGTGGAGGTGGGGAATTGGGTTGGGGAGATGGTGGACAAGTCATGTGGAACCAAGTTACTTTTCCAGTCCAGGCCCTTAACTTCTGGGCCAGCAGCCAGTGTCCACCCAAAATGCTAAAATGATCTCTCAGAATCAGTGCATGTATGCATGCGCGCGCACGCGTGTGTGTGTGTGTGTGGTGTGTGTGTGTGTATAAGGGAGAGAGAAATTTGTTTCTCATGCCATGTTGCCACATTGAAGTTAGCTGACATTATGAAAAGGTAACTAAAGAGTCACTGTATATATTTAGGAGAAAATGCTTTTTTTTTTTTTTTTAACAGAAACTGCTGTCATTCCACTGAGTTCTCTTTCTTCTCAGAAAAGTATGCTCCAGAGCCTCCCTGCCTGCAGGCCCTGTTCTCTCATTTGTAATGATACACTATATGTAAAGTTGTATTACCAGCATTTGCAATTTCCGAATTGCTTGATGTCTGACATCACAAAATTATAACTAAGGGAGGCTGTTACACCCATGGCTCCAAGGCACAAGGAGCAATATATAGGCAACAAAGAAAGCATATACTACAGAACTTTAATTTTTTTCTTTTTTTCTTTAGAAAATTCAATCTAATAGAGTGACATTGATCAACAAGAGTACATAGATTTCAGGTAAACATCTCCACATCATTTGGACAGTCGATTATGTTGTGTCCCCATCACACAAAGGCAAGTCATCCTCAGTCACCTTACATGTGTCCCTCTTTAGACCCCTCCCTCAACCCCTCGCCCTCACCATCCCCTCTCCCCTGGTAACCACTGCGTTCTTATTTATGCCCATGAGTCTCACTTTTATACCCCACCTGTGTGTGAAATCATAGTTTTTAGCTTTTTCTGATTTACTTATTTCACTCTGTTTTATGTTCTCAAAGTCCAGACAAAGAAGATGTGGCACATATATACAATGGAATGCTACTCAGCCATAAGAAATGATGACATAATATCATTTACAACAACACGAATGGACCTTGAGGACTTAGATTTTAATGACAGCTTGAGTGTGAGCTATTAGAGAGGAGTGTATGTTTTTCTTATCTAGGTAACTGAATCAGGTGCCCCCCTCTACACAGCACCCTTTCCCAACCCACTTTGGATTTACATTATTCAGTTAAATTCAACAAACACTTGGCAATTACCCATTACAGGTAAAGCCTCGCTGTGGGTGCCACCATAACTGAACGGCAGCGTCTGGCCCGCAGGTGTTCCCAATCCCCTGGAAGAGCTGCCTGGTAGCATGACTTTCATCCAGGGCTGACTGTGAGAAGCGCTACAAGGAGGCTACTACGAAGCACCAGAAACTTCAAGAAAACTTCAAGAGAGGGCTGCAAGGAGTCTCTCGGAGAATGGGACGTTGGGGAAGGGCTAAAACAGGCATATGGTGTACACCCTCCTGCAAAGGAACCCAACCTCCACCTGAACGAAGGTGAGAACTCTCAGATGTGCCTGGGGATGAGAAATCAGGCATGGGCGACCAGAACACAACAGAGAGGGCAGAGAAAGGAGACACTCGGCGTTAGCAGGGAGGGAACACCAGTCACAACTGGTGACTGATGAGAGGCAGGAGTGAGGAGGAAGTCCCAGCCTGTATGAGGTGATGCAGTCTCTGTTTTCCCTTCATTAGCTTGTGTCGCTGATGCCACGGGGCACCATTTGCATGCCCTGGCCCTGACCATTGCAGCGCCCAGGGGCTGGACCACCAGCACCTTCATTTATTTACTTAGTTTGCCCAAGGGCTCCCATTGGTTCCCAGCGCCTGCTTCTGCTCTGGCACCTGGGAGACAGGAAGTACTTGGCAGTCCACAAGCAAGGGGAACTATTCTAGAGGACTGACAGAAGTTGGTGTATTCATTGCCAGGCTCCTTTGTCTTGGGTGGGCAAGCGTGAGTTACAGGTTCTAACGAGGCTGCCAGAGTTCCCTAGTTGGTTAAAGCTCCAGTCACTTAACACACCCGTACTGGCTGCTTTTCCCTCCTCACCTTACTTTCCTGCTGCACTGCCCTGAGCCACCCTGCCGCTCTACGCTATACCCTCAGATCCTTGAAGTCGCAGGGCTGCTTCTGGAGAAAACCATCTTGAGGACAGCGTTACAGGCGATGAGCCTCCCTGAAGCACCATTCTCATCGGGAGTCACCATGACTTTCCTTTAAAACTGCAGTGTAGGTAGAGCAATAGCACACCTCTGAGCAGAGCAAGTTATGCTGAGGAGAGACGGCAAAATATGAGACACAGCAGAACAAGAGATGTTTACAACCAGTGTTAGGGCGAAAGCATTGTTTAGTCACATGTCTGAGCAGTAGTTTCTTAAAGTAAGAAGCTTCATGATAATCCTGAGAGAAAGGCAGAAACTGAATAGCATTCTACTGAATAAACACACCTGCCTTCTTGCTTGCCTTTGGTGGCTACTGCTACTTACATGGCGTTCACACAGATAACTGAGATTTAGAAAGGGGTCCAGAAAGATATCAGTGTAAGAACGTGATCCCTCAAATTGTTATGCACTGTTATGAACAAACATGCATAGAAAAGTAGTACAGGGAGTCCTTGGGTTACGAGTCTTGACATACGACATTTTGAATTTATGACACCACTCCCATAAAAACTTTAAAAAAAAATTGAGACGTGAGTGTTTTGGCTTATGCCGTTAGCGTCATACTTAGGGACCATGTGGGCGCACTTGCTTGGCCGAGCGGTAGAAGAATACACAGTAAGACAGCATATGAGTGAGGGAGTCAGCTCCCTCAGTATGCTTACCTACGCCATTTTGTACTGTTAAAAGCACAAGTGTTCCATTTGAGTTAGGCTAGCGTGTGTTTCGACTTATACCAAAATCCAGGTTACATCACTGTCATAGAAATGAAACTGTGTCATAACCCGAGGACACCGTAGTGTTAAATTGTTAGTATTCTGAAATGAGTGCTTTGGATTCAAGAAGGAAACATTTAAGAAAAGCTTCCTCTCAGAAGCCTTCCTTGGTACCTTGGCTCTCAGCAATTGCTTGGCTTCTGAGATGGTAAGAGCATTCAGAATCTCTAGGGTTCATCTGGCTCTTAGCCCTCCCACATAGTATGCACTGCTGCACCCTGCTCTTTGAACTAGATTATAATTCTCCTTAGTCCTAAGTCTTATGGCTTGTACAAAGTGACCCACATTCAGGTATGTTGGTTTTCCACAGTGGCAGACCTGGGATGGAGACTGGAGTATCTGGAAGTTACTAGGGAGTGTTCTTGAAATGAACAGTGATAGTGGAGGCAAGGGAAGCAAGCCGAGCACAGACAAGCTGGGCTGTGATGGCTTAGCTGGTCCCTGGGGAGCTCTGAAACTGGGACCTCCTTGGAGTTGTCACACATTGGGTAAAGGAGTTGGCCTTTTATACCTTTGCATAGATCAGTCACTGGAGGTGAGCACCCACTAAAATAGTAGATCGCATATTCTGGCTCATCTGGGTTATGTCTATGTTCTTGTAAGCATTTGGGGAACTCTCAAAAATATTTTTTCATTGTGAAATTGAAGAACTGTTGAGAATGTCTTCTCTATGATTAACATAGATTCAGTAATGACAGCGTACACTAACTTGAATTGGCTAGCTATATGAATTTTGTCTTTGTTTTCTAAAAAGATAATTAAAGCCCTTAGGAGCAGACTTCTGTGTTTCACCTTTGAGTCACTGTATTTTTAATGTAATGATTATTCAGTTATTGTTCACTGATGATGATTTTACTAGAAGCAATACTAAGAACATCTTTTAGCCCACTAAAACACAGTCCTAAACACAGTAATTATTTTTTTCTTTTTAAAAGATATGTAATAAGCTTTATTTTTGAGTCCTAGGGCTTAGGACAGGGAAACATACTGCTATCCCTGTTTCATATCATCTTCTACGAAAACAAAAGTATTCTCTAAGTCAGTCTGTCTTTTAGACAGACTGTTTGACTGCCAAAAAGCCTCTTCACATTAATTCTTAGTTATACGTCCAGTCCTGACATTTTTATCATTATGTATATTTTACCATTATTTTATTTCACATGCATTTATGTGTTTTGAACAAAGCGGTGTCTAAATAAAAAAATCAGTATTTCAAAATGATGAAACTTCTCCAGTGCCCCCAAAAGCCGTAACTGAACTTCTACTTTCCTCTCTAAGACATTCGCCCTGAGTTCCAATGAGTCATATGCTAATTTTTTGCAACACTGTGATATATGGTTTTGCAGTTTGCAACACACCAGAATGGGAAAGGCAACTGAGGAAAGAATCAAGGGAATTCAAACACACAAAAAAACAACATCAAGAGAAGAGAGCTAAAACCCAATAAAAGCAGACCTAGAGAGAACCCACTGCATTGTAAAACTGTGGATTTTTCAAGTGATCCCTTGGGTTGTCTGTCTAAATATACAGGCATGACTATAGAATATTTTAGAAAAATTCCCATTAAAAGTTACCTTTTCAACATTTTGGTCTTTCAATCAATAAAATTTAGTTATCTGGGGAAAAAAAGCATTTTATAAGGATGCTAGATTTTGTGAAATAGCCAATTCTTATCATCTGAATAGATGTTGACTGATACCACCCTCATGCTTCTCTGTAGAATCATACATTTGTTTCATCACTAGTGACTCACTGGCAGTTACATTATGGATCAAGGATTTTTAAAATTTCCTCTTGTTTTTGTTTTTTATTTTCCATACAGATGCAATGGTCAATGTGAATATGCAACAAGGAAGATTAATGGTGCTCTCACTTGTTTTTATGTGACCCAAGTACCTTCTGACCTCACTCCAAGAATCATGTGAGGTCAGAAGGTCTGAATTATGAATCCTAATTTGACCATTTTCTTATATATGACGTTGAGACAATGGCTCAAGCGAAGCCTCAGCTTCTTCATCGGTGTAAATGGTCAGTGATACCTACCCCACAGGATGAAGGCGAGAACCCAAAGAGATACTCCGCTTAACGGGATCTGGCTCACAACAAAAAACCCAACTGCATATGCTATTACCTTCATTCTATTTGTTAAAATATTAGACATAAATCTAAATATTAGAATGTAGACACCTAATAAATATTGACTGGTGATTATTTAAAATATTATAAAGTTTTAAAATAAAATGTCTACTATAGATAAAAAGGAGGCTATAAAAACATTAAGAACATAAAGATTAGTAAATTATTTTAAAAGCTATTCTTTGTCAACCTATTAAACATTCTATTGGTTAAGGAGAAATTTGATGAATAGAATTTTATTTTTACCATACTGCTTAATAATATAGATTTATAGCAAGTAAGACTGGGTTATAGTGCATAACACAGTATAAAGTTCCGAGTTAAATTCTGTTTTGAATAAGAGAGCAGTAAGGCCATTGTGACCTGCTGACCAAAGGCCTTGTGTTGTCCACCTGCTATGAGTGACAGGTAGAGGAGGACAGAGATAATGACAAAAACCCAAAGACTTCTTTATAGCTTCTCAGCAGAAGTCAGAAAATGCACATGTAGTGTCGTCATATGAGTGTGCAATCACAAGAGTGCCAATACAATCATTGCAATTACCATTTGGAAGATAAAAAGTACAGTGTGTCTATGAAGGGAGAAACGAATCCACATTGTTACACACAGGGAAGCATAAGCTAGTATTCAGAGTGGAAAATTAGATAAGCACAGTCCTGATTTAGGAAGAGGAACCAGCTGCTATGAACATGCTGTTAACAGCAGACTGCTTTATGTATGCTCTGAGCTTGGAATGAAGACATCTGATGATGACTTGGAAGAACAAGTCTGACATTTGTTTTTCCTCCCCACAATCTTGTCCAGTTCAATGTTGACTCTTACATAATTCTAGCCAATGCTGCAAATGAAGCCTGTTCTGAGTGATTTAATCAACTAGCTTAATTTTGCTTAATTTTACTCAGCTGTAAGATTATAATACCAAAGCTGAAAAAAAATATATCAAATCACATGTTGTGGAAGAAGGAGGATTGTAGAGTGAATTGGGATGTTTTTGTTCCAGCCCTAATTCTCCCCCCACTTGGCATCTTGGATTTGACCTTTTGAGCTGCAATCATTGAATGGGGTACTTGGATCACATAATCGTGAAACTACATTCTATCACACAGGTCTGTGGTTCAAGTGCCCATTCTTAAATTTTGCAAAAATTGAAACACTTCGTTCATCTGGGCCACAGTTTCTCTATCTCATAAGCTTGAGCTTTAGAATTTAGTTCTCGTAGTGACAACCAAGAAAATAAACACTCGAGTCACTTTGGCTGTATTAAGAGAAGCAGCCCAGTGTAATGGCTCTGCCGTGATTTCTGCAGGGCTCAGCAAGACCTGTCTGCACTAAATATCACTCCCTCAAACTACCAGAAATCCCGCTCTTGCCCCCTGTACAAGTGCTTCCAGAGTTCAGTTTGGAGATGGGATGGGCCGGTTATCTTAGTGGAGAGCCTCAGACATGGTAAGGACACAGTTTACAGATAAGGCCCCTGGGTGGGAGGAGAAAGGGAAAACTGATACATAAGGGAAGAGAGAAGGATACAGACAGGGATGTAGGAAGATGACGAAGACGGTCGGCACGGTGTGGCCGGCTTTGCTACGGCAGCAGAAGGTCAGTGGCACAACAGACACTCAGCTACTTCCACCAGAGAGAGTGAACGGACAGAGATGTCAAGAGCCTTTGTGAAGTCTATACGAGCACTTTGAACACAGTTTCTCTGTTGTTTACTGCCAAGATGCATGACTTTCCTTCCCATATCACTCCGGCAACCTGAGGCGATAAAGAATTATAATATGGATTTAAAACTGGCTGTCACTGGCAAACTTTGGGAACTTGAACACGTTGCTTAGCATCTCTGGGGCTGGTCTGTGGGAAAAGGAAGGAGAAATTACAGAACCGGAGGGGTCTGAGGATTAAGCAGGAAAGGATGTGCAAGGCCTTCAGCTCTGTCGGTGCTCAATTCATTATTGAAACTTTTATACTTGCTCTTACTGGCTTGTGGTTTTTAGCATGACTTTTCCTAGAATACAAAGGCTTGTGAATGGTTTCAATTAACACAAGATATCATGTTTATAACCTATTTTTCTCCTCATTGCTAAAATTGGAGGCAACCTGATAAGTCAAAACTCTTGTTCTAGGAGGATGTCAGTGTGAAAACTCACACATTCCTTACACAAGCAGTCAGACACGTCTACAGTTTCAAACAAGTTCTCCTTCTTAACCTTTTATGTTTAAACAGCATATTACTAAATTTCATGCCTGGATCTACTAGTCACCTAATAAGTAAGTTTTTCCTTTTTTGTTCTCCGGCGCCACTCTAGCCGAATTGGTGTTATCTAATACGCCTCTCCGCACTTGTGTGGTCTGTGCGAATCGGGCGGCTTTCAAACTCACTTCGGTTTCCAAGAAAACATTAGAAAGAGAAATCCACAGCTGTTAAGGACTGCCATCAAAATACATCAAGCCATGAAACAGTGGCAGAAATGCACGGTTCCGAGAGCTCTCTGACCTCTCCCACATATCAGAGGGCACGCCCTGCTCTCGGCAGCTATATGGGATCCAGGATCTGCAGGGACCAGCTCACGATACAGCTGCCTTCCGCTCAGCCGCCGAATGCTTTAAAAGTAATCACAATGCAAGGAGAATGATTCTTAATAAGCAATAATCATGCAAAACAACCTAGTGTGCTGCTGGTGGGAATGCAAATTAATACTTGCTCTTTTGAAAGATGCTAAGCGTATGCCCTCCCATGGCCTAGCAATCTGAAACTTAGGTAAATATCCAGCAGGAGTGTACTCATTTATATATTGGAAGTCACATAAAAGAATATATTATCTCTATTAAAAATACCCCCAAATTGGAATGACCCAAATACGCATCATAGGAAAGTGTATGAATTGTGGTTTATGCACACAGTAGAGTACTTTTAAAAATTAAAACGAGCAGAGCATTGCCATGTGCAAAATATGAATAAAACTCATAGACTTAATGTCTGAAAGAACTAAGATACAGGCATGTACAAATTGTATGGCTCTGATATTATGAAACTAAAAGACAAGCAAAACTAATCTGTTAGAGCACAGGACACACTCCCTTGGGGTAAGGGTATAGTGACTTAGAAAATGTTCTGTTTGCTGATTTGGGTGCTGATTACAAAACTGTTCATCAAGCTCTATGCGTGATATAAGCGTAAATGCATTACACCCAATAAAAAGATTTTAAAAATTGCAAATAGTTTTAAAAATGTATGCTCACCTCTAAAAATATCTTGATAAAAGCAAGAAAAAAAATGTTCAAATGGTAGAGAGAAATCTAATGGGTTGATTAGTCAGTACACTCACAAGTTCAATCAGAGGTTCTGCAATGGACTGAATGTGCCCTTTCACCTTCAGTTCATATGTTGAAACCTAGTTCCCAATGTTCTGCTATTCAGAGGTGGGACCTTTGGGAAGTTGTAAGGGTGAAACCCCCAGAAATGAGATAAGCGCCCTAATAAAAGAGACCCCTGCGAGTTCCCTTGCTCTTCCACCATAAGAGGACACAGTGAGAAGACAGCTGTCTATGAACCAGGAAGCGGACCCTGGCCAGACACCAAATTTGCCAATGCCTTGATCTTAAACTTCCTAGCCTCCATAACTGTGAGAAATAAATTTCCGTAGCCTCTCCCTAGTCTGTGGGATTTTTGTTATAATAGTTCAAATTGACTAAGAGAAATTTGACACTATATTTAAGGACCACTGGACTCACACATCTTTCATATATGGCTGCAAATGATATTATTTCTTTTATCTCTGATATGGGCCAGGCACTGTATTGATACTTCTTTATAAACATGATCTCATTCATATACAAGCCTATAAGAAAACTACAATCCTCTCAGAAAACACTATAATTTCCATTTTGCAAGTATGGAAATTGAGTCTCAAACATGTTACACTATTCATCTCAAGTTGTTAGAAAACCCAAGATGTGACCACTTATACAGGTGATCTGTGGTGCCCTTGAGTCCAGACTCTGCTCTTATGTGATCCCATTCACTCATTGGCTCCAGGAAGTTCCCCCTCTACTGCTGCGTGAGATGACAATGGCTCGTTCCTCTGACATTCACCTTTCCTCTGCAGGTTCGGGTTCATTGAGCCTGTGTTCTTCCATCCTTCTGTGAAACAGTGACTGTTAAGCAGCCGTGGCTACATCCGACTCTCCTCTGTCCCACACAAATGCGGTTCAGTTCCACAGAGTCCAACAACAGGGCTGCCAGACTGGCAGGACTGCAGGGACTCGCTGTGACCACAGTTTGCCCATTGGAATTATCACTGTGTTCACAGAAGTAACCCAGTCTCCTGCTTGCTTGTAGAAGTTTCAAAGGTTTGTAGGAAGGCACATGTTTTCTGAATTCCCAAAGAAGTCTCCCTCTCCCCCCCCCCCTTTATGGACCTATATAAAATTATTTGTCCTTAACATCAGCAAATTGGTGGAGATGTTTCTGTGCTGGAAAGAAAGAGTGTGGTCGCAGTGTACTTACATTAGTGATCTCTAGAGACAGACATAGCTCTGGTCAAATCCCAGCTTAGCCGCTTGCTAAACCCCAGCTTCTTTATCCAATAAATGTGGAAAATACCGTCATCAGAGAATTATTATAAAGATAAATGAGATAATATATGAAAAGCACTTAGTTCAATCTCTGCTATGTGCTATGCTCCCTCATAAGTAGTAATTCCATACACATGAACACACACATACAATTTATTTAGCATGCTGTACAGTCACGTCATACATATGTGCTTATATAGTGACACACACACACACCCTCACAGAATCAAAGGGCTGTGACTCCTTAGTCTTCTAATAACTATAATAGTCAACCCTGCCTTAGAGAGAATTTGGGCATTTGATTGATTTCTAAAATATCTGAGAATTACAGAAAAAAAATATAATCATGAACAGCAGTATAATATATAATGCGTGAAGCAGCAAAATAGGTTTTAAAGAAATGAGTGTCACGTGGCCTGTGGTGGGGCAGTGGATAAGGCAATGACCTAGAACACTGAGGTTGCTGGTTTGAAAACCCAGGCTTGCCTGGTCAAGGCACATATGGGAGTTGATGCTTCCTGCTTTTTCCCCTCTTTCCTCTCTTTCTTTCTCCCCTCTCTAAAATGAATAAAAATAAAATCTGAAAAGAAAATGAGTGTCTACATTCTGAGAATTCAAAGTGTGAAATCAGTCCAGCACCATATATCTCTAGGACACTTACCATATTTCCCCATGTATAAGACTCACTTTTTTTTTAAACGTTTGCGGTCTAAAATTGGGTGTGTCTTATACAGTGGTTGTAGATTTTTTTACTTGCATTTCCTGCTTTTTCGTGCTTGTTTTTGTGCTCATTGTTGAAGACTGGAATTTGTCATCAGACATAGATGAGGACAAGCTAATGGATGGGGGTTTTCACAATGATGAGGAGTGGTATGATTTTTATGAGGAATAAAACTTGAGTTCAGTAACTTTATGTATACTTTTTTTCAAGTTTTGGTCCCCCAAATTAAGGTGTGACTTATACATAGAAGCATCTTATGCATGGGAAAATATGGTAATCAAATGGCAACTTTCACCATATGCGTAGCTGGACCCACACACTATGTTATTCACTATAGACCACTTTGAGGTTCTCAACTATTAACAGTCTACACATCTACGGGTAATAATGTCCTTTTAGTCCACTGTCTTCCCTTCTCTTTAAAGACTACAAGAGATCTCTGCAGTCTTCTTTTATATTTTATATGGCCTTCCAAAAAATGAGAGGAGAATGCTCAGACAGAAATTAGCCATAGCTACTCTTGGGAAGCTAATTCATAAGACTCTATTCCTCACACACTTGTGTTTAATGCTTTCACTTCCTCATTACAGTTCTCTTGCCCCAATATTGAGAAAGTAATTAGACCTTGAACATGGCAATTTAAAAGCAGGTATCCTGAGCTCTGACACTTCTAGTAAACCAGCAGAGTGTTAAGGAATATTATCATCCTGCTGGTAAATTTCGAAAAGGTTACAGAGCAATGTTGAGAAAGAAATCATTCATTGGCAAGTGTGACCTAAGCAAGTAGATGTTTTACATCCAGATTCCTAAAAATCAAACACATATAAGAGCTGATACGTTCTAATACTGCCATATTTCCTTTAATTTGTGTGCTATACTTTTTTCCCAAGGTCTGTAAAGGTTATTCTTCCATGATAATGTTAATTATAATAAACAAAATTATAACCTTGGGTTAAAAACACCAGTAATCAAGTAACATTATGCTATCAAGATAGCACAGTTTATAAAAGTGCTATTTATTAGACCCAATGAGATTCATTTAGAAAAGAAACTAAA